>NC_090319.1:328341066-328659568 GCF_040869045.1 Eurosta solidaginis | reverse complement strand
AAAACTAGTTTATCGAACAGGCCGGTCTCTTGTCATTTCTCATAAAAAGGCATGGGTAAACAAATTTTCCGCGAATAGAATCGATAAAAGAAAACTTTGTGGTTGCCAATTTGTTTAAAAGGACAACCAGCAATCCTGCTATATTAACAGAGAAAAAGATAAGATTAGAGCGTAGTATCTCGTTTGTCTTCCGCAGGTTTTGGGGAGCGCTGTCGATGTTGATGGTCATTTGCTGGGTATCGATCTGGTACGTTCCTGTAACAAGCACCATTAAGGTACATGCCCCGACCATCTCGCGAACGATTAATATGACCACATTAAACCTTCTAGGCCATCCCGCCCACCACTAGTTTCATCAGGAGCTTGGGGCCGCCAGAGTCTCGCCTGCTAAATATGTGTATGATTCATTCATATTTGTAACAGGATTCCCCTTGCGTAGGTGAGTTGGACAAATGTGTTGCAGAAGCTATGAAACTACAAGGATTTGTACTGCACTTATAGATAGAATGTAACGAAAAGGGCCGATGAGTTGGCAAAGGAGGGTGTAGCATTCGATGAATCGACGGTAGATGTCCTAATCCGTTGGGAGAAATTAAAAGGAGACAGGAGTTGCACATAAATCCATCAAACAGAAAAGGCGTAGACAGAAGCGCGAGCCTGCATAATTTCTGAAGTCATGTGCAAATCCTAGGACGTTAAACGCACAAAGTTGCTCATATATCTAAAGAGACAAGCCTTAAGGCTCACGATGTACATACTAACTGGACACTGCCTTTTGGCGTCACATGCGTTCATTAGTAGTTAGGCCATGTCAGAACAGCGGATATAGGAAGTGCGACCCGCAGGAAGAAACGGTTAAACACGTTCTGTGTTGGTGTACTACGCGTAAAAGGTGAAGACTGCGTCTACTAGTCGGCTCCAACAACAACAACAACTGGGGCGTTATTCTATAACATAAGGTCCTGGTGCCTGCTTGGTATTTTTCCGTTTGGTTGTCAAACAAATTTTGGTAACACCATGGACGCATTTAGTCTATGTGAGATATTTAAGACCGACTAGTTCAACTTAACCTATACCTTTAGAGTTTGATGCCATTTTGTTTGATATAAAAGTTTCACATTAGTAACAAGAAAATACTTAAAGGCAGCCCACTTACATACATACACATTTATTACTGACCTACATAATTGTGTTATGGCATCATTATTAACATCCCTTTGCAAGTTATTACCGAATATCGAAAGTTTCACGAAAGTTTTTGCACTAAATTTTAAATGTGACATTTGGCTACCATCACATTTCCTGGATCTACTGAGCATAATAGGAAATGTAAAGTTAGGGTTTCTATACTTCTACATACATACAGACATATGCAAATACATGTACGTGTGCTTTGTGTATATGTATGTGTATGACTAACTAGAAGTACCACCGTTCGATAGCCATCACTGCCAGCAGCGCCTTTATTGTGATGTCATCCAAAATAAAGACTACTGACCTCAATTAGCAATTAACATTTCTACAAAAAGTTCACCCATTTTTTCACAAGCACAATGACCGTTTTGTTGCTGTGGGCTGCCACTGAAGGTTGTTCCTGTTCAAATTAACTTTAATGATATATATATTTTTTTTCATTTAAATTTATTTTACAACAATGCACGTATATATGTATGTGTTGTACTAGTTTTGTGATTGATTAATCTTTTCGATTTTTATACCCAAATGTGGACTAACTTTGATCTGAATAGAAGAAGATTCAAACGGCGAGAAAGACGGAAAGAGAGATGAGAGATGAGATGGAGGGTAATAGAATGCAATAGAATTACTATTTGAGGTAATGCATTGCGACCTATGGGTATATTGTTCCCTATTCTCTATAGTATCGAAGTAGAGAACTCTCAGAAAATCGGCTTCATAGAGTGTATGTATTTACGTTCCAACTTGAATTAGCCACACATTTTTAATACTCAGCTGAGCAGAGCTCACAGAGTATATTAACTTTGTTCGCATAACGGCAATCCGTAACGGCATAAAATAATCGAGATAGATATAGACTTCTATATATCAAAATGATCTGGGTGAAAAAAGAAATTCATTTAGCCATGTCCGTCCGTCCGTCCGTCTGCAAACACGATAACTTGAGTAAATTTTGAGGTATCTTGATGAAATTTAGTATGTAGGTTCCTGGACGCTCATCTCAGATCGCTATTTAAAAAGTACGAAATCGACCTACAACCACGCCCACTTTTTCGATACCGAAAATTTCGAAAAACCGAAAAAGTGCGATAATTCATTACCAAAGACGGATAAAGCGATGAAACTTAGTAGGTGCGTTGACCTTATGACGCAAAATAGAAAATTAGAAAAAATTTGGACAATGGGCGTGGCACCGCCCACTTTTAAAAGAAGGTAATTTAAAAGTTGTGCAAGCTGTAATTTGGCAGTCGTTGAAGATATCATGATGAAATTTGGTAGCCACGTTACTTCTATTACTATATGTGTGCGAATAAAACTTAGCGAAATTGGATGACGAACACGCCCACTTAAAAAAAAATTTTTTTTTAAAGTCAAATTTTAACAAAAAATTTAATATCTTTACAGTATAAAAGTAAATTATGTCAACATTCGACTCCAGTAATGATATGGTGCAACAAAATACAAAGATAAAAGAAAATTTCAAAATGGGCGTGGCTCCGCCCTTTTCCATTTAATTCGTCTAGAATACTTTTAATGCCATAAGTCGAACAAAAATTTACCAATCCTTGTGAAATTTGGTAGGGACATAGATTCTATGACAATAACTGTTTTCTGTGAAAATGGGCGAAATCGGTTCGAGCCACGCCCAGTTTTTATACACAGTCGGCCGTCTGTCCTTCCGCTCGGCCGTTAACACGATGACTTGAGGAAAAATCGATATATCTTTACTAAACTCAGTTAACGTACTTATCTGGAGCCACTTTATCTTGGTATAAAATATGGCCGAAATCTGACTATGACCACGCCCACTTTTCCGATATCGAAAATTACGAAAAATGAAAAAACATGGTAATTGGATTGATTTATTGACGCAAAATATAACTTTAGAAAAAACTTTGTTAAACTGGTTTAACACCTACCATATTAAGTAGGAGAAAATGAAAAAGTTCTGCAGGGCCTAATCGAAAGCCCTTGGAATCTTGGCAGGAATACTGTTCGTGGTATGACATATATAAGTAAATTACTGGTACCCGAAAGAAGATGTTCTGGGTCACCCTGGTCCACATTTTGGTCGATATCTCGAAAACGCCTTCACATATACAACTAAGGGCTACTCCCTTTTAAAACCCTCATTAATACTTTTAATTTGATACCCATATCGTACAAACACATTCTAGAGTCACCCCTGGCCCACCCTAATGGCGATATCTCGAAAAGGCGCCCACCTATAGAACTAAGGCCCACTGCCTTTTAAATAATCTTTAACACTTTTCATTTGATACACATGTCATACAAACACATTCCAGGGTTACCCTAGGTTCATTTCGCTAAAGGGTGATTTTCCATAATTTTGTCTCCAAACCTCTCATCTGAGTATGTAATGTTCGGTTACACCCGAACTTAGCCTTCCTTACTTGTTAGTTTTATTCTTTCATCGCAATCGAAAAGGATGTGCTGTGCACTCTCGTCAGCCCGATGCCCAGCTCTTGCATGTAGCTTTTGAATTTGTAATGATCTGTAAGTATGGTTGTTAAGATTTTGAACTTACTTTTGGAAAGGTTTATAAAATCTCTGTATAGCTTGCAGTTGTATCCGCCCAGCAATGTTTTTGCCTGTCCTTTGCCTTAGTTCCAGTGTTGGTTTCTCGGATATGACTATTTCCTAGTAAGTTGATCCTTTGTTGTGTTATTTCGTATTATTATAAAGGCTGCCTGCCTCTTGGCCTCCACCCTCTGTGTCCTGGAACCCAGGCTAGTCTGATGCTACTAGCTGCTTATCGATTTAGTTTCCCCACACCGTAAAAAACCAGTAGAGATATTTGTCGAAGATATTGCCCTGAAAGCCGCCTGACTATCGGTAAGGATTACGATGCTCATGTTTGAGTAGCCATATTTATTTATTTATTTATTTATTTGAACATATTTGTACAAATAAGACTATGTCTTTTAGATAGTACATCAATCCGATCATACAACTACAAATTACATATAAAGAGGAGTTTTCTTGAAGAATAAAAGGTAAAGTAGATAATAACATTTAAAAAAGAAAATCTATTAATTTTTATAAGTACATTGTGTGAAAGGAGCATCCTTGGCCCATTAGTTGAATAATCAATGATAGAATTATATAATTAAGATAAGTTATGGATTAAGGAAGGATATTACTGCTAGTTTGAAACATCTGGCTTTTCTGATTGCTTTCGTCTTGGAGGGTAATGAGTTCCAAAGACGGATTGTACTGACAAAGAACATTCTGGAGGATGCCACGTACTTAAAGTTAGGGATCAATAGATTCAGAGTCCGAGTAGACTGACACAAAGTTAGTTTATTAAATAAGTAAGGCGGATATTGAAAATGTAGTAGTTTGTGTAAGAAACATAAATTTTTAATTTTTAGGAAAGTACAAACGTCGCTTCCGAGAATTTAGGCAGCGTACGAAGATATATGGTCAAATTTCCTCTTAGAAAATACGAAACGAGCAGTATTGTTTATGGCTAGCTGCAATTTATTAAGCAACAGCGAATCAAGGCTACCATAAATAAGTTCTCCATAAGAAATGTGAGGTATTATAAGAGCTTTGACTAGCTTCATTTTAGCGTCTCGCGGTAATAAATAGGCAGTTCTGTATAAGTTACGAAGGATACTATAGATTTTACCAACCACAAAGTTGATATGGTCAGTGCAGATCAGATTTGAATTCATTTTGAATCCTAAATTGGTGACAGCATCGTGAACAAATATTTTATCGCCATTAAGCATAATTTCAGGAAGGCTGCTTAAATCATATGTTATGTTCGATATTGCCATCGCCTTAGATTTTGTAGAATTCAGAGACAAGTTATTTAAAAGAGCCCAGTTCCCGATGCGTCTTAAATCATCATTCAGCCTAATAAATAAATCTTCCGAAAGCCCGATCGGACGAGATATGTAAATTTGGGTATCGTCAGCATAAAGATGAATAGACACATTATGGCAGCAAGTGACTATATCGTTAATAAACAGAGTAAACAATATTGGGCCTAGGATAGATCCTTGCGGAACACCAGACATTATGGGCTTCAAATCAGATAACTTATCATCACACTGAACTTGCTGAAAGCGGCCAGTGAGATAGCTTTGCATTAACTTAATTGCGAAAGGGCTGAAGTTATATGCTGTTTCAAGCTTGCGAAGTAATATTTTATAATCAACCATGCCAAAAGCTCTTGAGAAATCTAGAAGAACTAGAACTGTGAGTTCATTATGGTCGTAGGCTGGACGTATGTCCTCAAGAATTTTTAACATAGATGTAGCACAACTATGCCCTCTTCTAAATCCAGATTGAGCCTCAGATAGTAAACGGTTATTATAAACATAGTTAGTTATCTGCTTTGATAGTAATTTCTCGTATACTTTGGATAGCGCAGGTAGCAAGCTTATTGGTCTAAAGTCTTTGCATGAAACCGGAGTCTTTGATTTATTAACCGGAATGACATTAGCCCTTTTCCACTGAGTAGGAAACCCACAGGATGTGATGGAAAAATTAAATATATGCGTTATCGAGGAGATTACATAGGGAAGAAGAAGCTTGATAAAACGTACGCTAATGCCATCGATTCCTACTGCATTGGACCTAATAGCCAATATAGCATCCACCACATCACCCTCTGTTACTACTGTGAAATCAAAAATATTGGTATTCGGTCTATTCTTTACCGCAATCATATCTTCGTTATCCTTATTAACATTAGCATGAGGTGTACTATGATTTGTATGATCACGTAAGAAATGTGCATTCAAAACATTGGGGTCTACGTTGCATTGCAGATGATTATTTTTAGATATGCTGAAACAGCGAAGATTTTTCCAGAGAATTTTGGAAGGAAGTTTGGAATCAAATCTAATGCTGAAGTAAGCTACCTTAGCATTTCGGATGCAGAGGTTGGTTTGGTTCCGTAAGCGACGGTAGGCTTCCCAGTGGTAATGATTCTGGCATCGCTTCCACACCCTGTAAGCTCTCTCTCGTTTTTTTTATTAATTTCAAGATCTCTGATGTAAACCACGGTTTTTTATGGCTCTGGATTTTTACGGTCTTTAGCGGGACGTATGTATTAAACAGGTAATTAACGTGGTTATTAAAATATTGCAATTTTTCGTCTAACTTAGAAAATGACAAACATCCACTCCAGTCAAGACGAGAAGCCTCTTCACTAAGGGCTCCTAAGTTTACACCATTGTAATTCCTATACGTTATTTCAAAGCCGGGTTCTTTTACATTGAATTGCAAATCATATGATAAGAACAGCATTTCATGGTCAGATATACCTTACATAGGGAGTTGGTCAAAATGATTTACGTAATTGGCATTGTTAACACAAATTAGGTCAAGCAAGGTAGGCTTACTGTTATTAGCAAAGCGAGTTGCTAATGGATTTATAATATTTAAATCACACGCTATAAAGTTATTTATAAGGGACTTACTACGGGAGTCATTATTAAGAATATCTATATTAAAATCCCCGCATATAATCACATGCTCATAATATATAGAAAATTCCGACAATTTCTGAAATAGGACTGTCAGGTCATTGGACCTATTAGGGTTGTAGACACAAGCAACAAAACATTTTACCCGAGCGTCACCTATCTCAATAAAGATGCTCTCAACTTCACTTTCATGCTCTGACCGATACAATATTTTTGGATGTAAGGAAGCTTTACAGTATATAGCAACATCTCCACTTCGAACGTTGTGTTTCCTATCGTTTCTCAATAACACATAATTACCCATTTTGTATGCGTGATCATCAACATTGGATCTAAACCAAGTCTCCGTAATACAAATCAAGTCAATGTTGTGGCCATCAAATAAATACGAAAGGTAGTCCAATTTATGTGCCGTAAGACTACGAGTATTCAAATGGCACATATTAAATGTTTTATGACTTTTGCAAATTTGACCCAAAATACACCTCACATGCCCACTGTCAGCACAATCATTATTCAAATTACCTATAAACATAACAAATAAGCGAGATGTTGTCAACAAAGCAGTATGAGATAATAAAGAGTTTTGGAGAGAGGAAGAATGCGGTAAGAGGAATAAATAAAGAAAAATTACCAATAACATAAATTGAAAATAATCTATTTACTACAGATAAAACCATTATATTAGAATGCATGTACAAGTGAAAATATTGCATCAAATATCATCGTTGATGTTACTGCAATTCGGTCAGCGCTCTCCTGTCACTAATTTTTATTGCTTCGCCTTGCTGTTGACTACGCACATACACATCTCCGCGCAAAGAGAAGACAGAAAAAAGCCGCTTCTGTTTTTTAGTTGCAGTGCATGCTGTAATATCTCGCGGTTGTGCTTGGTAAGGCATTCATGCACAAAGATTTTACCACTTTCAGCGTGCTCAATGTCATTAAGAGCAATTTGTGTCTTGCTTGATTTACAAAACCTTGCAATTGATCTTAAAAACAAAGAGCGGTCAGTGGGAGAATTTAATTTTATTATTATGGGCGAGCTACCAGTTTTGCTCTTACGAATGCGAAAGGCAGAGCGTATTGGCGGTGTATTTAATTGGACAGTGCGACATATATCAAACACTTCACTTAAATTTTCATTAGGGATTTGGGGAACTCCACTTATTAATACGTCTGAAAGCAAAGCATTATTTTGGCATTCATTTATTTGAATTTTTAGAGTGTTTATCTTTGCTCTAAGCTGCCTGCACTCGCTTTCCGCTGACTCAACCCTAGTTTCCATACATGAGTAATTATTTTTAAATTCGCGATCTCTGCCGCTAACTCACCAACTCTCTGAAGAACTCGCTGCTCTGATTCTCTTAAGTTTTCCTTTATACGCTCCGTCAATTCCTCTAATATGCTCTCCTTCCATATAATCATTTTTGCTTCAAGGCGGGAAATTTCACTTGAGACTGGTGGTGGGCTCTCAAGTTTAGAAGGTTTTGCGAATGTTGGAGTGCGATGAGGGGAAGAGGAAGCCGTTTGCCATGTAACTTTTGGTTTTGCTGGAGCCATATTCATTAAAATTTTTAAATATGATTACTAATTTGTGATAAATATTACAGCGAAACTTCACAGAAGAATTCCACGCACTAGTTGCAAACCACTTTACAAAAGAATTGTCCGCGTATTTACAAAATTAAAGTGACAGATTATTTAAATAAATGCTATCTTATTGCAGCGAAATGAATCACACGTCTACTCTCTTTGCATTATTTACTATTCTTATATATTGCAGATATATCTTTGCACACAAATTTACCGCAACATGAGGAGTTCGGGGTCGCCAGAGCCTCGGCTGTTTATGAAACAGGATTCGCCACGGATAGGTGAAGTTGAAAATTTGGTTTGGAGAAGCTATATATTGCGCTGGCAACCTGAAAGGATTGCGCTACACAACCCCTTGAATTTGGTATTTTATTAGTCGCCTCTTAAGACAGGCATACCTACCGCGGGTATATTCTGACCCCCTAAGCCGCTGGGGGACGTGATTGCTCTCATAATACGGAGTCGAGAAGGGAATAATGGCTGTCTTGCTATTATTGATGATCAGTTGCTTTTTGGCACACCAATTCTTTAAAAGTCTTAGTGAATAAAGAGCTTTCAAATTTGCCCCTTGCAGAAACGACGATGTCATCAGAGCATCCGTGGCATCGGATTCCTGATAAAAGTTGCAGGAGCTCGTCCAATACTAAGCTCAAAGTAGAGGGGACAGAACCCCAACCAGGGGACAGCCCTTTGTGGTGTTTATTTGCACCTTGCCGTCTGAAACTGAAGTTTTGGCAATCCTCGTATGCAGTAATCTATCCACATTCTTATAGGTAGTTGAACTTCTTATTTTCTAGCCCATGACGGAGACTGTTGTAATCTGCTCTGTCAGAGGCGCCCTCTCTGTACAAGTAGGCGCAAAGTAATATTTCTCACGGGGTTAAACATATAGTGCTGAGGGATTTCACCAGCAAATATAACTTTTCTCCTACTTTGGGTATGAAAACTACTTTGGCAATTCGCCACACTCTTGGTTTGTGTACCAGCACCAGGCTTTCGTCATTATCTTTTTTACGCTCGGTATAAGTCTTTCTCCCTGCTGCAGAAAAGACGGATAGATGCAGTCCACTCCAGCAGATTTGAACTTCTCAAAAGATCCTGATGTATAACTCACCGCCCCCTTAGTGTAAAGCCTCTTTGCGAATCCCCAGTCTGATGGTTGAAGATAGAGGAAGATGGAAATAAAGTTGGAGAGAAAGATAGCAACGGAGCTGGAGAGGGAGATATGAAATGAGATGAAGACGAAGCTAGGACCATAAATGGAGAAGGCGATGTAGCGAAGGACGTATAGGAAGATGTAGGTAAATCGGAAGAGGGTGAGAGAGGGAGCAAACAAGGAGAAGAAAAGGGAGACACATAGATAGATTAAGATAGTTAAAGAAAGACAAGTAAAGGTGTCTAAGTTCGGGTGTTACCGATCATTGTATACTCAGCGTGAGCTTCAATTGTACATTTCAGTTCAGATAAATTACTTTTATACATAACACGTGGCACCGCCCATTTCAAAAAAAAATGTCTGCCCATTTCCTCTTACAATAAAACTTGATAAGTGAAATATCATTGATTCAAAACTATTTTTTGTTAAGTTATAGCTTATTATTCTAGTCTACGACCCTTTTAAACTTGTTTCATATCTAAGTTGCCGTGGTCTTTAACCGATCCCGTCCATTTTTACTAGAAATATTTTCTGCTATAAGGAAAATATGTGTACACAATTTCATTGCGATACGTTAATTTTTCTTCGAGTTATGGCTCCCGAAACATAGAAAATTGCTTAGTCATAAAAGGGGCAGTGCCACACCCATTTTCAAAAATTTTAGTGTTTTCCAATTTAATGTTATAATTCAATTTAGAAAGTAAAATTCTATTGACACAAAGCTCTTTTTCACAAAGATATAGCTTATTATTTTCGTCCACGACCCTTTTAAAAATCTTTTATATAAAAGTGGGCGTGGTCCTTAACCGATTTCGTTAAGTTTTTTTCAAAGCATTCCTTATAGAAGGGCAATCTCTCTGCCGAATTTTGTTACGATGGGTTTAACGATTTTTGATTTATGATTGATAATATTTGTTAAATTGATTTTATCACTAGTAGGCGGTGCCACGCCCATTTAAAAAAAATTTTCCAAACTTTTATCAAGAGTCGCAATATCAGTCCATATGTCAAATTTCAACATTCTAGGTGTATTATTTACTAATTTATCAGGTTTTTGTGTTTCCAAAATTGTATATATATAAAAAGTGGGCGTGGTTATCATCCGATTTCAATACCAATCTATTCTGGGTCCAGATAAGGTAGTGTACCAAATTTGGTGAAGATATCTCAATATTTACTCAAGTTGTCGTGCTAATGGGCGGACGGACGGACGGACATGGCTCAATGAAATTTTTTTTCGATACTGATGATTTTGATATATGGAAGTCTCTATCTATCTCGATTCCTTTATACCTGTACAACCAACCGTTATCCAATCAAAGTTAATAAACTCTGTGTGCAAAGCACGCTGAGTATAAAATACAGAGATCGAAATAGAAAGTGGTGGAGATAGAAACAGAGGTAATTGTAGAGATAGATAAAATGAGAGGGGGAGGGAAAAAGAGGAAAAGAAAAAACACGAAATGAAGATAAAGAGGGAGAAAAAGAAAAGAAAGAGCAGTGAGTGAGAGGTAGAAACGAGAGGGAGATAGAATAAGACAGATGGGAGAGTGATACCGAAAGAGTGAGAGAGAGGGAAAGATAAAGAAAGAGGGAGAGATTTAGGGAGAGAGTCCATCTCCTATCCATCCCTCTTCCGTTATGCCATTTTTTTTTCGAAGCTTTGGTAAAAATATTTTGCCTTTGTTTGTACTGCAAATCTTTTCGCGCTTAATGTTTTAAATATACATACATTTGGGTATATAAAAGTTCGCATTACCACAAACTTAACCTTTTCCACCTTTTTGCTATTAGACAGTTTTCCCCAGGCAAACCTTTCGTTCTAATCAGTTTGCACATTTTCACTTGTCATTGTCTCGTTTGTGATTTTTTGTGCATCATTTGCACTTAGCACACATATACACATACACATATATTCTGTGGTTGCTTTTTCATACTTTTTAATTTCCTTTTCCTCTATTTTTTTACTTGCTTTTTCATTTGGTAATTTGTTTAAATGATTGATAACTTTAAAATTTGTGTGGTGCGGAAAAAATTATTAATAGAATTTAAAGTACTATGCTCTACATTTCACATCGATTAATCACATGTTTTTGCTGTTTCATCCAAATTATTGTACAATATTTCCAAAAAAATTTAATAAAGCCAGATAAAATTTTAGATAAATTTGTTATGGAACGGTGGAACTGAGTTTTGTGGCCGGCTACCATGCCGGTGAGAAGGGCCTGTTTATGTCCTGCATTTGTGGCGTGTGCAGTAGTATGCCTATCCCGCAGCTTCAGTCAGCGTGGGTTCAAAATACACAAATGCAAGACAGGTCACCTTCTCCCCAGTCCATCATCTAACAAGATAAATTTAATTTTGCACACTAGGGAAAGAAACAAATTAACAACCACAATCTTGCGCACCAATCCATCCACACAATACCGAAACCACTTGCCCTGCAGCGCTTAGAAAATATTTTTGGGCTGCCCTAAACCCACCCAACCTTGGCTTTATTGATGGTACCGATGGACCTTCGAAATTAGACCAACTCAAAAATAATTTAAAGATCCATATTATTTATTTCAGTACAATTCTCAAACTTTAAATCTAAACATTGTTCTTAAAAATACTAATTAATTCCAAAAATATGTGCTCTTTAAAGTACGGAATATAATGTACTTATAAAGAAATAAGCAAAAAAAGAAAGTGTTTGTTTATTACTAACCACTTTTCCTGGCGGGTAGCCAAAACTATTATTCCTGACCTACCTCAATTCCGAATATCATTTGGTCATAGACTTTTAGTTTCTACATAATTTTTGTTTATACATAGGTACATATGTACGTGCACATAAATGTAGGTGGAGATCTGAGCAATTATTTGGAATGAACAAGAATCGGGACAAGCGTCAATTTTCGCGATCAATGCGACTAAGCTTGTTATTATTTATATATATCATAATCATCTCACTAATAGAAAAAAAACAAGAGAGGTAGTTTGGTATACTAAAAGAGAACCTTAATCATTGAGAGAGAGGTAACATTAAGGAAAAAAAAACCAGTTTCAAAATGTGCAAACTCGAAAGGTAAATCGCAAAGACTTTAGAC
Organism: Eurosta solidaginis; assembly: GCF_040869045.1. Taxonomy (NCBI): domain Eukaryota; kingdom Metazoa; phylum Arthropoda; class Insecta; order Diptera; family Tephritidae; genus Eurosta; species Eurosta solidaginis. The sequence continues at coordinate 328,647,062 of NC_090319.1, read as the reverse complement.
GGTCAAAAATAAAAATAGCAAATCAAAAAAAAAAAATCACCCAAAAACAACCAAAACTACTACCATTAGTGGTAGAAAGCAAACGTTAGTACCAATTTCGTTTATAATAATTCATATTCATTGTTGTATATTTTGTCACTTACATGTTTTTTGATAATTCAGGATCCCACGCAGCGTAGAAGGCCTCCTCCGCAAGTCGTATGATTTCGTGTCCTTTTGCTATTATTTAAAGTTTAAATTATTATGGGTAAGCGATCACCTACATCTCAACCAATGAAGACCTCGTGTTTTTTTTTTTTTGTTTTTTTTTTTTTTTTAGTTACCTACCAAATCTACAAATCTTAGAAGGCACCCTTTTAGGTGGTAGTGAGTCATGACTAGCAAGCTCAACAGGAATTATAGCTAAATTATGAATGGAGCATACCAATGAAAGGGAAAACAACGGAAAATGTTACCCTTGTTTTGGTGCTACGGCATATGTACGTATGTACATTAAAATATGTATGCTGACAGCATGGTCTTACCACTAGAAACAAAAGATCGATTTGCAACTGAGGAAGATTAAAAATGTACATAAGTATATGCGTATACCCTCTTCTTAAATTATAGAAAAAAAAATGTGCGCGGGCACTTCCCTTCAAACGTTATTTAGTAAAATCTTCTCTTTTTTTTTGTTGTTTTATAAAGTCACCGTGGTGTGATGGGTAGCGTGCTCCGCCTATCACACCGTATGCCCTGGGTTCAACTCCCGGGCAAAGCAACATCAAAATTTTAGAAATAAGATTTTTCAATTAGAAGAAAATTTTTCTAAGCGGGGTCGCCCCTCGGCAGTGTTTGGCAAGCACTCCGGGTGTATTTCTGCTATGAAAAAGCTCTCAGTGAAAACTCATCTGCTTTGCAGATGCCGTTCGGAGTCGGCATAAAACATGTAGGTCCCGTCCGGCCAATTTGTAGGGAAAATCAAGAGGAGCACGACGCAAATTGGAAGAGAAGCTCGGCCTTAGATCTCTTCGGAGGTTATCGCGCCTTACATTTATTTTTATTTTTTTTATAAAGTCAAACCTCAAATATGTTTGTTTTGCGTCAACTTGCACGTGATCTTGCTTTTATATTCAGATAACCTTAACCTATTAAACATTTCGTACTTCATTAAGTTATTTATAGTGTAAATTCTGTAATTTATTAACAACTTTTGGTTACTTAACAGAGCTTTGTTTCTTTCTTTGCTAACTCGAACCTGAGGAAATGCCCAATCTTCATATATACGTATGTACCTATTTCCATGTGCTCTGTTTCCAACTAACCTTGCTGGAAGTTGGCAGATGAAAATTACAAATTTGTATTAACTTTAGACGAACAACGTTTTAGATCAATTAAAGCTATATGTAGGTGACCGTGATATTCCTCTAATAGGGCATAGAATATAATATCTTACGAAAATTTTTCTTCATGTTAAAACTGGCGATAGAACGAAATATAGCTGATATCCCCAATAGCCTCCGCTGTAATCTCAAGACACCGCTGAATGGATCGCTGTATATGACTTGCAGTCATCGATATTCCTGGAATGTGGGTGAGTGCAGGATTTGGTTCTCGCTTTCACAAAAATATTGCTGGTCATACGGAGTTTCCGGGAGATTATGGATATACTCCAATTTTTATTTGATGGACTATTGATTTAATAGGCGTTCCGGAGCCATAAGCTGCCGGTCGAGTCAATTAATACACTTAATTTTTTTTTTGCGTTACAGACTACTTCTACTAAAAGAAAAGCACGAATTAAAATTTTTACTTTACTGCGATGTGTTCTGGTACGTAGCTGAATTCAAAAGGAAGGAAGCTAGCTTTGTCGACCTCCAGCAAACCGGTGACAGGAAAATTTTCCCCATCTTCTGGTGAACAGCTGATTTTCAAGGTATAGAGGGAAATTTATTAGCTGTGTTAATTTCGCACCAAAATCACATAACACAGGGTTAATCCGGCAAACAAGAATTGACGCCTTTTTAAAAACGAAAGCCGTAAGGCATTTGGAATTGGCTATGTATGTACTCCCGTACAAATTTTATATTTTTTTTGGAAATAACAGTGATTTTCATAATATTACTAAATTAATGATAGAAATGAGTATAAAATGCGATGACTCCAGCTCTGAGAAATTTAAGTTACAAAACCTAATGAGAAGGTTTGGGCTCATTTATCCATAGCTCTAGAATAAGCGTGCATTATATGGACCAGACCTGTCCGAAATTCACAACAGAAAATGGAAATGGGACGGTAGATCGGTCAGCTAAAACCATTGAAGTGCGAAGAGCACCTTAGAACCCTTAATCTGCCTTCTGTTGTGTGTAAGCTCTGCTGAACTGTGAATGTTTGTCAAAGCCGAAAAATAATTATCACATAATTATCATTCGGTTTTGTGGAATAACCATACCTATGTTAAAGCACCTTGTACTACTTTGTTATTTCTAAACAATGAAAGAGACAGGCGTGGTACTGTTGCAAAAATTTAGTCAATCATTGAGAATCATATCAAACGATAACTCTCTTTCTGTCAGTAGTGAAGCAATTGGAGACTGCTCTACCCACTTACTACACGAAAATTTTCGGTTGGACAATGATGAGCATTCGTTAAATATTTTTAACAGAATGATGGCTGGATTCGTAAGCGATCAATCGAGTAATTTCACGGAATAAATTCATACTGGCCTGGGGTTCGCTTGTGTTCTTTGTTCGAATGACTTTGGTACTATCCTTTAACAAGTTTAGTACTACTTCGGGACTATTTTGGTATTGCTACTCCAGGCTAATTTCGGTACTATTTGAGAAGAGTTTCATCGGCTTGACATCTATAACAACTGATATCGACGAGATATTGGTTTCTTACCGTAATGTTGTCGGTTTGTTATCGATTTGTTATCGAAGTTTTATCATAACTTGTCGATAACAAACCGATAACGCTTCTAATCGTTTCCGAGATTCCATATTACGGGCCTTTATCGTTACAACAACAACAATAACTACAACTTTGGCGGTTTAGAGCGTTGCTGAGCACAATACAATGCTGCAAAGCTTCACAGATTCCCCAACCGAATGGTCAACTTCACCTCCAAGAAGCGAATCACTTGACTTCACTCATATATATAACAGGCGATACTCTAGCGACCCAGAGTTCACAGCGAAATTAGGGGAGAGAGTGATATAACCTTACCGTCCAACGTGATCATATCAAGTCGTTCCCCAAATGGTGGTCAATATCCATTAAAGGACCATCAGCAACGCAAATGGATATTATTTATATCGATAAAACATCATCAACAGCAAGTGGCGTCAGCCAGAGTTGTGCCAGGGGAACCACCCAATTTTTCACCACAACTCTAAAACAAATTGTGGATAATCTTTCCATCGATCACTTATACCTGTGGACGTATTCAAAGCAAAAAGACGAACGTTTACTTAACGCCATTGATCTACGTTGCCGATTTTTAAATATAATTCACTGCTGCCAATAACAAGCTAAGTTTAAATAGGAAATAGCTGTGAAGTATTGCAGACTCTTACAGTCTTAAACCCTATAACTATGATTCGGATAAATGAAATTATTACAAACGTTGATCTATCCGCGATCGCTCTACCAGTCACCTGCGTCTTAATTGTATGACATGAATTTTTACTAGCCACCTAATTGCTTTCTAATTACCATGTTCTCGATGCTTTTAATTCAATTGTAATTACATGACTTTTAGCTTCCAAAAATTTGCCCGCCTTATTTTAATTATTTCTTAGCGTTGCTCTAAATTTGCTGATTTTTGTTTGCTTATTAATGGTAGCAGCTGTTGCTGAAAAAAAAAACTGGATGAACTAAGTAAAAGCAAGTACGTCGATGCCTTTCTTAGCCATAAAACAACGTCGCGTCATGTCCATGACTTGGCTTTAGTACAACATGGCGTATGAATGATATTTTGGTTTGGGCGGAGCTGCCTGAATAAACTTGAATTGAAATTACTTTGCGTTAGCAACCAAATTAGTGTTGGTATGAGGACAGCAAACAAATTGATTGATAAATTCTAAATTATTAATACCTCAATTAATTTTAAAATTTCTAAATTTGATTAATAAGCAATTTGTATTAATTTGCTGCTGCTGTTGAATTTTACTTTTAATGAGCATTGTAATCAATTTTGTTAAATTAGCTTTAGTACAAATTGACCTAGTCACGCATATACAATAACTGCATGTTATATATGTATGTATTTGGATGACTTTAAACTTTAATTCTGCGTACGCGAGCGTTAACGGCTCTCTACTTTAATACATATGTCCAATACGCATAACCTATATCTCTTTATTTCAAAACGCCTAAAACGCTACATCTGGTGTGTATAATAACAAACTTTGTACTGTCAAAAACTATCACAATACTTCTAATTACTGCGATATTTATCAAATTTCCATTTGCTGTTCTTCTTCTTGTTTTAATATATGCTTAACGTTATTAGATTTCAATTCAAGTGGCACGTGTGCTTGCACTGCAATTATATTGCAATAAATGTGCAAATAGTTTTTTATTTAAATACATTGTACAAATACATCTAAATATGTACGTATGACAGGTGACATGTTTGAATTTATGTCAAGAATAACATGTTAAACATCTGCCAGTTATCATTACGTAAATCGATGTCATAAATTTAATATGTAAACAGGGTGATTAACTAACCTTAGTTTTATATTATCATTATCAAATCTTACTTATACTTTAAAACAAGCAATTCGATGCGGTGAAATCACAACCGATTTTGCAGAATAAATTTATATAGGTTAGGCAAGGATGAAATGTTTGTTTGACGACCAAGAGGAAAAACCCGAATAAGCAACAGTACATATCCTATAGAATAACTCCATCCTAGGGTTAGGGGTTACAGATTAAATGGGGTTACACTGAAATTACAGCCCTTAGTCCGCAAAAATTCGTAGTCGCTCCGGTACATGGAACCGGTTTTCATAGGAAGCAAATAAATCCGTCCTCTTGGCAAGTACTAGTCGTTTTCTAGGACCTAGCTTAATTGCTGCCTCAAGATCTGGCAACTCTGCCACCCCTAGTCGATGGAGTCTCAACCTCGCGAGCGCAGAGCACGAACACAGAAGCTCACTATGTTTTGTTTTATTTTATTTTATTTTATTTTATTTTATTTTATTTTATTTCATATTGTTTTTTAATTTAATTTTGTTTTCTTTTTTAAATTTTATTTTGTTTTACTTATTTTAATTTTATATAATTTAAATTAATTTCATTTAATTTAATTTTGTTTTTATTACTATGAATTCGTGAGCTTAACACCGGCTTATAATAATTGAATATTCAATTATTATGTTTCTCTAAGATAAACTGAAAAGAAAGAAAGAAACATTTACTGGTATATTGCAATGGTACCATTTCGAAAACCGCCACGAATTACATCAGGCAATTTCGTAATGTTATCAAAGGCTTTACCGAGTTTCGAACCGCGAATTACTCGATGAAACTGCAGTTGCCTTAACCACTGTTTTGTTTTATTTTATTTTATTTTATTCTATTTTTTTTAAATTAATTTAATCCTATCTTGTTTTATTTTACTTTGTTTTATATTATTGTGTTTAATTTAATTTAATTTTATTTTATATTTCTTTATATTATTATATTATATTTTATATTTTTTATATTCATTTTTATTTTATTTTACATAATTTTTTTAAATTAATTTAATCTTATTTTGTTTTATTTTATTTTATTTTATTTTATTTTATTTTGTTTTATATTATTGTATTTTGTTTTATATTTCTTTATTTTATATTATAATATTTTTTTATATTCATTTTTTTTTATTTTACATTATTTTATTTTCTTTTATTTCGTTCTAGTGTATTTTATTAAGTTTTATTTAATATTTTATTTTATTTTATTTTACTTTATTTTATTTTTTTCATTTTATTTTATTGTATTTGATTTTATTTTATTTTGTTTTATTTTATTTTATTTTATTTTATTTTATTTTATTTTACATTTAAATTGTTTTCAATTTTTTAAACTGCCTTAAGCTCATCAAAATTTAATAAATTATAATACTCGAAGGCAAATAAAAATATTTTTTAAATATTTTATTTTATTTATTTTATTTTATTTTATTTTATTTTCCTTCATCCCATTTCATTTCATTTAATTTTATTTTAGTTTGTTTCTGTGTTGTGTTTCATTCTATTTTACTTTTTATTATTTTATTTCATTCTTATTTACTTTATTTTATTTTATTTTATTTTCTAATTTATTAATTTATAAAATATTAATATTATTTAATTTAGAGCTCACAGATTATATTAACTTTGATTGGATAACGGTTGGTTGTACAGGTATAAAGGAATCGAGATAGATATAGACTTCCATATATCAAAATCATCAGTATCGAAAAAAAAAAATCGATTGAGCCATGTCCGTCCGTCCGTCTGTCCGCTAACACGATAACTTGAGTAAATTTTGAGGTATCTTGATGAAATTTGGTATGCAGGTTCCTGGGCACTCATCTCAGATCGCTATTTAAAATGAACGATATCGGACAATAACCACGCCCACTTTTTCGATATCGAAAATTTCGAAAAATCGAAAAAGTGCGATAATTCATTACCAAATACGGATTAAGCGATGAAACTTGGTAGGTGAGTTGAACTTGTGACGCAGAATAGAAAACTAGTAAAATTTTGGACAATGGGCGTGGCACCGCCCACTTTTAAAAGAAGGTAATTTAGAAGTTTTGCAAGCTGTAATTTGGCAGTCGGTGAAGATATCATGATGAAATTTGGCAGGAACGTTACTCTTATTACTATATCTCTGCTTAATAAAAATTAGCAAAATCGGAGAACGACCCCGCCCACTTTTTAAAAAAAAATTTTTTTTAATTCAAATTTTAAAATAAAAGTTAATATCTTTACAGTATATAAGTATTTTATGACAATGTTTAACTCCAGTAATGATATGTTGCAACAAAATACAAAAATAAAAGAAAATTTCAAAATGGGCGTGGTTCCGCCCTTTTTCATTTGATTTGTCTAGGACATTTTTAATGCCATAAGTCGAACAAAAATTTACCAATCCTTGTGAAATTTGGTAGAGGCTTAGATTTTAGAACGATAACTGTTTTTTGTGAAAAAGGGCGAAATCGGTTGAAGCCACGCCCAGTTTTTATACACAGTCGACCGTCTGTCCTTCCGCTCGGCCGTTAACACGATAACTTGAGCAAAAATCGATATATCTTTACTAAACTCAGTTCACGTACTTATCTGAACTCACTTTGTATTGGTGTAAAAAATGGCCGGAATCCGACTATGACCACGCCCACTTTTTCGATTTCGAAAATTACGAAAAATTAAAAAAATGTCATTATTCTATACCAAATACGAAAAAAGGGTCTATTGACGCAAAATATAACTTTAGAAAAAAACTTGGTAAAATGGGTGTGACACCTACCATATTAAGTAGAAGAAAATGAAAAAGTTTTGCAGGGCGAAATCAAAAGCCCTTGGAATCTTGGAAGGAATACCGTTCGTGGTATTACATATATAAATAAATTAGCGGTACACGACAGATGATGTTCTGGGTCACCCTGGTCCAGACTTTGGTCGATATCTCGAAAACGTCTTCACATATACAACTAAGGGCCACTCCCTTTTAAAACCCTCATTAATACCTTTAATTTGATACCCATATCGTACAAACGCATTCTAGAGTCACCCTTGGTCCACGTTTATGGCGATATCTTCAAAAGGCATCCACCTATAGAACTAAGGCCCACTACCTTTTAAAATACTCATTAACAACTTTCATTTGATACCCATATCGTTCAAACAAATTCTAGAGTCACCCCTGGCCCACCTTTATGGCGATGTCTCGAAAAGGCATCCACCTATAGAACTAAGGCCCACTACCTTTTAAAATACTCATTAACAACTTTCATTTGATACCCATATCGTTCAAACAAATTCTAGAGTCACCCCTGGCCCAACTTTATGGCTGTTGCGGGGGGAATGTGGCACCCGTGTCGTAGGGCGCGATGGCACGCAAATATAAGAAATAAAAAGAGAAGAATTAATACCGAGTAATTACAATTATTTATTTATAAATATTTTACAATATTTGCTTATCAAAGTGAACCACTCACAAACTTCCTGGTCGTCAGGACAGCTAATTAATTTCACAATACAAACAGCAATTCCGATTGAATATGCAGTAGTGCAATTAGAAGGAAATTAATGGGAATACAAAGTGCACTTGGCACATTCAAATTCATGCAAGGGATGAATTGCAAAAAGCAAATTGAAAATTAACAAGTAAGGAAGGTTAAGTTCGGGTGTACCCGAACATTACATACTCAGTTGAGAGCTATGGTGACAACATAAGGGAAAATAACCATGTAGGAAAATGAACCTAGGGAAACTCTGGAATGTGTTTGTATGACATGTGTATCAAATGAAAGGCACTAAAGAGTATTTTATGAGGGAGTGGGCCATAGTTCTATAGGTGGACGCCATTTAGGGATATAGCCATAAAGGTGGATCAGGGTTGACTCTAGAATGCGTTTGTACGATATGGGTATAAAATTAAAGGTGTTAATGAGAGTTTTAAAAGGGAGTGGTGGTAGTTGTATATGTGAAGGCGTTTTCCAGATATCGACCAAAATGTGGACCAGGGTGACCCAGAACATCGTCTGTTGGATACCGCTAATTTATTTATATATGTAATACCTGCCAAGATTTTAAGGGTTTTTTATTTCGCTCTGCAGAACTTTTTCATTTTCTTCTACTTAATATGGTAGGTGTCACAACCATTTTATAAACTTTTTTCTAAAGTTATATTTTCGCGTCAATAAAACAATCTAATTACCTTACCATGTTTCATCCCTTTTTTCGTATTTGGTATAGAACCGATTTCGCCCATTTTCACAGAAAACAGTTAACGTCATAAAATCTATGCCCCTACCAAATTTCGAAAGGATTGGTTAATTTTTGTTCGACTTATGGCGTTAAAAGTATCCTAGACAAATTAAATGAAAAAGGGCGGAGCCACGCCCATTTTGAAATTTTCTTTTATCTTTGTATTTTGTTGCACCATATCATTACTGGAGTTGAATGTTGACATAATTTACTTATTTATATACTGTAAAGATATTAAATTTTTTGTTAAAATTTTACTTAAAAAAATTTTTTTTTTTAAAGTGGGCGTGGTCCTTCTCCGATTTTGCTAATTTTTATTAACCGTACATATATTAATAGGAGTAACGTTCCTGCCAAATTTCATCATGATATCTTCAACGACTGCCAAATTACAGCTTGCAAAAGTTTTAAATTACCTTCTTTTAAAAGTGGGCGGTGCCACGCCCATTGTCCAAAATTTTACTAATTTTCTATTCTGCGTCATAAGATCAACTCATCTACCAAGTTTCGTCGCTTTATCTGTCTTTTGTAATGAATTATCGCACTTTTTCGGTTTTTCGAAATTTTCGATATCGAAAAAGTGGGCGTGGTTATAGTCCGATATCGTTCATTTTAAATAGCGATCTGAGATGAGTGCTCAGGAACCTACATACCAAATGTCATCAAGATAGCTCAAAATTTACTCAAGTTATCGTGTTAACGGACGGACGGACGGACATGGCTCAATCAAATTTTTTTTCGATCCTGATTATTTTGATATATGGAAGTCTATATCTATCTCGATTCCTTTATATATGTACAACCAACCGTTATCCAATCAAACTTAATATACTCTGTGAGCTCTGCTCAACTGAGTATAAAAATTACGTGACAATGGCTAGGAGTTAAATTATACAAAATAAATTCACTAGGCAATTCAGATTTATAACATTAATTGTTTGCAAATATTAACTCACTGACGCTCGCACTGTGTAAAAATGGTTGGTTTTTATCTTACTCACCTGGGGCTAGCTGCTGGCTCGTGAACGTTCAAAATTAGAAAGAAGACCGCAAACAAGTCCGCGGCACCTGCCGATAGCTAACTTTCGTTGATTTTTCCCCCTTCAAAGTTAGCTTTCGGCTGGTGTTAGCCGTTACCGGTAATAATAATAAGTAAATAACTAATGTGCGTGTTAGGGTGGTCCGAAAATATTAGGCTGGTGGCCTAAACAATGGCGATATCTCGAAAAGGCGTCCACCTATAGAACTAAGGCCCACGCCCTTTTAAAATACTCATTGACACCTTTCATTTGATACCCATATTGTACAAACGCCTTCTAGAGTCAACCCTGGTCCACGTTTATGGCGATATCTTGAAAAGCGTCCACCTATAGAACTAAGGCCCACGGCCTTTTAAAATACTCATTAACACCTTTCATTTGATACCCATATCGTACAAAAAAATTCTAGAGTCACCCCTGGCCCACCTTTATGGCGATATCTCGAAAAGGCACCCACCTATAGAACTAAGGCCCACGGCCTTTTAAAATACTCATTAACACCTTTCATTTGATACCCATATCGTACAAACAAATTCTAGAGTCACCCCTGGTCCACCTTTATGGCGATATCTCGAAAAGGCATCCACCTATAGAACTAAGGCCCACGCCCTTTTAAACTACTCATTAACACCTTTCATTTGATACCCATATCGTACAAATAAATTCTAGAGTCACCCCTGGTCCATCTTTATGGCGATATCTTGGAAAGGCGTCCACCTATAGAAATAAGGCCCACACCCTTTTAAAATACTCATTAACACCTTTCATTTGATACCCATATCGTACAAACAAATTCTAGAGTCAGGCCTGGTCCACCTTTTTGGCGATATCCCTAAATGGCGTCCATCTATAGAACTATGGCCCACTTCCTCTTAAAATAGTCTTTAATAACTTTCATTTGATACACATGTCATAAAAACACATTCCAGGGTTACCCTAGGTTCTTTTTACAACATGGTGATTTTCCCTTACTTTGTCTCCACAGCTCTCAACTGAGTATGTAATGTTCGGTTACACCCGAACTTAGCCTTCCTTACTTGTTTAATTTAACTTAAATTTTTTATTTTTTAATTAAACGGGTTCAGCATCGATCTAGATGAAATTTGTTATGTAGTATTTTAAATTTTTCTAAGATTTTTGTTTTAAGGCTGCTGCCACCTATTTGACAAAATTAAATACGATATTCGAGTGCAAGTATCAAATAAAAGTTATTTTACGTCATATTTCAATTAAAATATTTTTAAGTTAGGTTACTACCTATGGTTGCCACCCATGCATATTGTATATATTAATTTGTATACCGGCTACCATCTCTACAACGGCGGAATACTTTTCAAGAAAGTTTTTTATATAAACTATGCAATGTTTTTTGTGACTTATGTCAAAAGAGTATCACCTTGCATTTCTATCGAAATGTTTGTAAGTTGAGTTTCCACCTTACTTTATTATGTTAGTTTTTGGTTTAAATATCTGTGAAATAAGCTCTGCTATAGAGTAAACATTCAGTCAGTTAAGCACCCATTATAACATCAAATCAAAAATAAATTTTATATGCACTAATAAATCTCTCATTTGGTTTAGGTACATCTGTTCGGTATTGTCCGCAGTAGCTTTGTGGTTTTGACAACTAACAATTTACCTGTTCAGCTGCAATATTCATAATTTCAGATATTTATATAATGTTCAAAAACATTTGGCATGTGTGTACAGATTGAAAGCTTGAATGCATTAGGATAGGATAGGTTAGGTGGTAGCTTCCCTGATAAGGATAGCTCACTTGGACAACACGAAGGTCCGTTGTGATACCACATACACCAAAAATAACGGTGACCTAGATCCAGCTACTTAGAGAATCGTTGGGTAGCAACGATAAAGCTCCGAATGATACCGATCTCAACTTTGGATATATCCTCGGGAGATCCAAGTGAGTCGCGACCGAAGTACTTTCGCCTAATTCTGGCAAAAGCTGGACAATCAAGCATAAAGTGATTTGGTGATTCCACCTCATCATCCTCCATACAGCTGCAGCAGGATGGAGTTTCCAGTATATTGAGACGTACCGCATGGATACCCATGGGACAGTGCCCTGTCAAAACCCCAATGACCATTGATAGGTGAGTCTTAGTGAACCCAATTATTTCAGCAGACCTCCTGCCATCCACTTTCGGCCAGAAAGATCTTGCTACCCTGCAAGACGTGGTATCCGCCCAACGTTTGCTGAGCTGATTCGAGGCCCAGCTATGGAGGAGCAATCCACAGGTGGCCAGCGGGATCCCGAAGTCCCTACAGCCATCTTCATCCGGTTCAGTTGTACCGATGCGGGCTAAGAGATCCGCTTGACAGTTACCCGGGATATCACTATGGCCCGGGACCCAGATAATCTTAATTGTAAAATAATTCGATGCAATCGCAAGCGAGGTCAGGCACTCCCAGACCACCCTCGATCGCACTGTAGTTGAGCTCAAGGCCTTGATAGCCGATTGGCTATCAGAGTAGATGTTAAATTCCCTAACCGTGGTAGCACTGGATAGCATTCCATCCACCGCATCCTTAATCGCAGCAATTTCCGCTTGGAATACACTGCAGTGATCAGCCAACTTAAACTTGCGGCTTAAATTTAGCTCTTGACAAAAGACCCCCCCACCAACCTTTCCATCCAGCTTTGACCCATCCGTGAACAAGTTAACCGGTCCCATGCCCCAGATAATTCCTCTTCCCCAATCCTCTCTCTCTGGAATAACTGGGGTGAAGGTTGTATAGGGAGCTGTTATCGGCATACAGTAGTCCGTTCTGTCCGGGATGAAGTCGAAACTGGTAAGAAGGCTAGAGTGTCCGCGGTCAGAAAGTCTATATCCCATATCACGAAGCCTGACCAACGACCTTGCCGCGGCCGCCTTTCCCGCAATATCTACTGGGTATATGTTCAGCATGACGTTCAGTGCCAAGGTAGGCGTTGTTCTGAGAGCGCCACTGATACCGATCAGCGCCGTCCGTTGCACTGACACTAACATTTTGGAGGTGCTCGCCGTGTCCAGTGCTTTCCACCAGACCAGCACCCCATATAGCAGAATCGGTTTGACCACCATCTCATAAAGCCAGTGTACTATTCTTGGCGAGAGTCCCCATCTCTTTCCGATAGCTCCTCTGCAGCAGTACAAGGCAATGGCGGCCTTCCTGGCCCGATCTTCCGCATTGGGTCTCCAGGACAGTTTCTTGTCCAAAACAATCCCCAAATATTTAACCCTATCAGAAAGTACCAACGGTACCCCTGCAATCGAGGGAGTTCTGAAATCGGGCACCTTATATCTTCTTGTGAAAAGGACCAATTCCGTTTTTCCCGGGTTGACCGCCAATCCACATGATTCAGCCCACCTAGCCACAGTATCCAGGTAGCCCTGAAGAACATCGCGCAGGGCGCCCAGAAATTTGCCTCTGACTAGGATAGCGAGGTCATCTGCATAGGCAACCACCCGACAACCATTGGCTTCCAGCTCCACAAGAAGCTCGTTGACTACCACAACCCAGAGGAGAGGAGATAGGACACCCCCCTGTGGCGTGCCCCTGCACACCTTCCTCTTAATTATGGCCCCTCCCCACTCCGCTGCGACAATTCTGCCGCATAGAAGTTTGCTAATAAATTCAACCAGAGCCGCCTCGACTCCTAAACCCACCAGAGCTCTTTCGATTGACCCCGGTAAGACATTGTTAAAAGCTCCCTCGATGTCTAGAAAGGCACCCAGAGCATACTCTTTGTGTTCTAGGGACCCCTCTATTTGCTTTACAATCGAAGAGCCGTTTCCGTCGATCTGCCCTTGCAGTACGCATGTTGTGAAGCCGACAGTAACCCCCGAGGTATCCTTTCCCGTAGGTACAGGTCAATCAACCGCTCAAACGTCTTAAGAAGAAACGACGAGAGACTGATTGGCCTGAAATCCTTAGGTGATACATGAGAGCTTCTGCCGGCCTTCGGAATGAAAATAACCCTAACCGTGTGCCAAGACTTCGGGATATAGTTAAGCCTGAGGCAGTTAGTATATATGATGGCCAACCAGCGGCAGGAAATCCCCAAAGACCTTTGAAGCTGCGCAGGAATGATTCCATCCGGGCCCGGAGACTTATAGGGCTTGAACGACCCTATAGCCCAGGTTATCTGACTTTCCCCTATTGGAATGGCAGGCACTTCTGCATGGCCAACGACCGCCGACCATGCAGGCGAAGATCCCTGCGCAACTCGGACATCGGGAAAATGATTGTCCAGTAAAAGCCTTAGGGACTCCTCGCTACTCATCGACCAGTCCCCACCATCATCTCTCAGATACCCCAGAGGAGCGGGGTTCCTAGAGAGTATTTTTCTAAATCTCGCGGATTCATTGCAGCCTTCTACGTTTTCGCAGAAGCTTCGCCATGCATCTCGCTTGGCTATCCTTATTTCATATTTATAAATCCCCAGACTCACCTTATAGAGCTCCCAGTCCGAGGGTAATTTACTCCTCCTGGCTCTGTTGAAGAGCCGCCGACTGGACGCTCTTAGGTCGTCAAGAGAATCCGACCACCAGGGCGGCTTGCCCTTCCCCCTGTAAGTTTTCAATGGGCAGGACAGCTGAAAGGCGCTATTGCTTGCCGAGGTGAAGTTTTCCACCAGAACGTCTATCTCAGATTCGGACAGGCCCGAACTAATGATAGGCACCGCAGGCAGTAGCTCTCCCAGCTTCCTACAATACAAGTCCCAGTTAGTACTTTTAGGGTTCCTAAAAGATATTTTACCGGGACGTTCTTCGTTCACTGAGAACTGAATATATCGGTGATCAGAGAAGGAGTGCTCGTTGAGAACCCTCCATCCAGATATCCGACCTTCCAGTTCTCTACTAACCAGGGTGAGGTCCAGGACCTCCTCCCTTAACGCAGTAATAAAAGTCGGGTCATTCCCCCTATTACATATACAAAGTCCCTCATCTACAATAAAAGTAAATAAAGACTCACCTCTAGTGTTGGTATCCGAGCTTCCCCAAATGCTATGATGGGCATTTGCATCGGCACCGATGATCACGCCAACACCTCTCCGCCTTGCTTCAGCGGTGATTTCACCCAGTATCGCAGGTGGTGGTCCCACTACGTCCCCGTGGGGCATGTACGCTGAGACCACCCACATTTCATTACTTCCTCGCTCGAGGCAGACCGTGGTTACGTCAGCATTGCTGAAATTAGAGAGAATAAAAGCTTTAATCTCTTTTTTAACAAGCACACAGGATCTAGGCCTACTTGCCTCCGCATGCACCAAGGTGTTGAATTTTCCAGTCCTTAATCCAGAAATCTTACTGCCGTTACTACTCAGCCACGGCTCCTGGACAAGGACTATATCCACTCCGCCTTTTTCAAGGCAGAGCACCAAATTTGCGGAAGCCGCCTTAGAGTGCTGAAGATTGATTTGACGGATTTCCATCAAAAGCGCTCTTCTTCCGCACCCCATCCTTGGCGGATTCGTATTAGTATTGTCCATTCTAAAAAAGTCCCCCCTCAAGGCCGCTATCCGGAGCCGATTGTGTAGTCGCCCTTTAACGATCTCGTGGTTATCTATGCTACGCAGGGAGGCCACGCGAGGGTTGACGCATTACCTTATGAGTAATGCGTTCAGAGCCAGACCGGACGCGAAGCGGGAAAATCTTCAACCGCACCTACACCACCAACTTAACGGCGACGGAGCTTGAATGCATTACAGAGGAACAAATTGCAAATACATTCTTGTGGCATATTTAAAATATTTCATCGGCGTTTGTTTAACTCACGTTGATGATGTAGAGGTAGAGTTCGGTGTTGAGGTAGAGGTATAGGTAAAGGCAGAGGTGGAGGTAGAGTTAGAGGAAGAGAGTTCAGGCAAATAGTAGTGGTTAAAAATTTGTTCGATAGATGGAGCGAATTTCTCTATCGTTTATAACTTTGATTAATTGCTCAAAAAGTTTTCTACCGAACAAGTAGCAACTTCTCAACTTAACTTCATCCAGTATTTTATAAAAAACATTTCAAAACCGACCGCCCACAAGCGGGAACCAAATATCAATTTTAATTTTGCGCAATTTCAACACATAATATATGTTTAAAGATTTGCTTCCCACGCCTTAACATTTGTTCTAGTTTATGTATGCCGCAATAGTACTCACTAATCCACTTGTAGCCCCCAGCACAACCGTTGAATGTGGCTTTTGTGTAGCGTTATTACCACATGACAAACGTGCGGTCAAACATCTAGCAGCATTCACCAATACATAAATAGAAATTTAGATATATGTATTTGTATTAAAACTGCAATACTAAAACGTGTAACAACATGTATATATAGAATAAGCTTAGGGATGAGGTGAGGGGGGGGGGGGGGGGCAGGCACGCGGATTATTGCAATGTACAAATGCCACCAAACTGACTAATTAGTTGCGTTTGCAGTTAGTCGCGTTCCAACTATAATTTCTAAATCGTCATCATATGAAAACTAATGTATATGTGCTCTTGTATTTGTGTGTGTGTGTTGCTCGTATGTAAAGTTGGTCATTTGGTTTCAGTACGGCTTTTGACTTTGAAAAGCTGCCCGTATTATTCTGCTAATTTGTCATTAAATGCAGCGCAATGATTTTGAATGTGTTCGTATTATATACAAAAATTTTGGCGTGTGTGTGTGTAAATATAACCAGCATCCTAAACAAATAGCAATAATTAAGTTCCAACCATTGTGGCAATTAATTGTCTTTTTTCATAAAATCAACAAATATTTTTTAGCAGATACTCCAATGTGACACAGTCTGCATTCACCTGAAGGGTGGGTTTCGTCGAAGACATTTATTTCCTTTCTTAATGAATGCACCTTACTTTGTTGATGGTATTTGATTCAGACGTACACACATACACGCAACGCGATGCCCGGCGAGAGGCAGGTTACGAATCGGTGGATAGGGTTGTAACTCTGCGATGAGCAGATGACGAATCGGTTGAGCAATTTCTAAGCAGTTGGCTGGTTGGTGAAATCAATTTCCTCGAGATGAGAGCCATGGCTGCTGTATCAGCCGTCGCAGCGCCATTGAGCTGCTTGCCTCTTGTTTCTATCTCCCCTGATCGTAACGTCTTATGGCACGCCACTTCGTGCTTCTGTTGTTTTATTTGTTCCAAGATTTGCTGAGCGTTTCGTCATATTTAACAAATTCCATCCCATAAGCAGTGCCTAACTATACTTCCTCCTCCTCTTTTTATCTATTTTTATTTATTAATAACTTTTAATAAATGTATTGCTCGTATTACGAGGTGGTTTTTGGTCGAATACTGGGATCGCACTGAGTCGATCCAGGGTCAAATAGAGGTTCTACAACTCCTTACCGAATAGTATTTATGCGCTAAGTACGAATACACATACACACATACAAAAACGGCTTGAGGTCTTAGGAGGGCAGCAGCTTTATGTACCAGAGGCTGAGGAGAAAGAGAAGAGGTGTTTGATTTGTTGTACTTGAGAGCGGACGGTGCTTCAGACTACTCATATGGTGGGATGATCGTCAGTCGGCCAACAGTCGTAGCAACGGGGTATCAGCATGGCAGCTCTGGACGCCGACATGGTTGTGGGCGGCAACAGCGGCGATCTGCAGCGATTGTAAGGCGACGGAGGGAGTACCAGTGGCGGTAGGTTGTTACTTTGTGTTGTCACACTGACATCTCATCCAGAGGTAGTCCACCGTAGCTGCGCAATAGGTGGGACTGCGGTCTGCAATGAGTTAGGTTAGGTTGAACTGGCCGGTCCATGAGAACCTCACATAGGCTGAATGAGTCCGTAGTGTTACCAGAAGTTTGTTTTTAACGACCAAACGAAAAATCCTATCAAAAACCAGGATCTGTGTTATAAAATAACTCCGTCCTCTTGGCAAACTCTAGAAGCTTCCTAGGACTTAAGGCACTTGCTGTTTCTAGATCTGACAGCTGCATCACTTCTAATAGCTGGAGTCTTAGCAAGCGCAGGGCACGAGCAATATGAGTACTGCTAGGAATCCCCGTATATTGTTGGCTCACTCTCTGCACATCACTACACGATGGCAGGATTGAAGGCGGAGTTGTTCCAGCCGGAACTCCAAAGGTGGACCAAATATGACACAGCAGTAGCCTCTTTAGTTCACGCATCGGTCTACGGCTGTAGACAGAGCTAAGGGGAAGAAGTGGGGTAATCGTTAGGCCGCGGGCCCCTTTCACTTAGTTGACACACGGGTGAGATAACCAAAAATGGGCGAGCGGTTGTCCTCGAAAGCGAAGGGTGATCCGTGCCTTGACAAACACATCTTTACACTCAGCTAATCAGCAGAAATGGTTGGGCTGCCAAGTGAACCACCTCCTCTAACCAACCGAGGACAAATGCATTTGTTTTACCTCTTTTTCTTTATAATGGAGTTGAGAAATGAATTGCTTGCAATGTTCTACTTTTCGATGTTTGCTATGTATCTTGTTGTTTGCTGCCCGTTGGACCGCGACATACTTTCAGGCGCAGTTGGAGTTCCAGAGGTGGTCGTGCTTCTTGTACCGCTGCTTTACATTATTGATAATAATATTATTCCAATTAGGTAACACAGAATTTAAAGCAAAATGTAATCGCAAATCTTCTTTAGCTCTGTAAACACTTTAAGAATTTAATATTTAACTCAAACACTTTTGTCTTCTTCTTTTAGAGTTTTTCTGCGCGATGTCATTGAAACTGCAAACATTTTCATCAAAATGATGGAAAAATTTTGCAAGGACACTGTGCTGCTGCAGGAGAAGAAGCGCACAAATAAACGTGGACGCAAGCCAAAAACAAATAAAAAACCCGAATCACAACCACAACTAACCGAGGTATGTATGTGAAGGAAGGCAGAGAACATAGCGTAAAACCGTGGCCATTGCGGGCCAACTAAAATTTAATTTACAGTAAAGAAACACTGAAACTGCTGGTCCTCTTAAAAAAAGACAGAGAGCACCCAGCGCAAGCGACGCAACAATGCAAAATGCACTAAAGTTAATTATATGACTGCAGCACCTATATACAAAAAAAAAAAATATATATATATTTAAATAATTTAAGCCTTTAGTGAGTTGCAGGCCTCGCCGCACATTTAGCTCACATTTTTTGGTTTTTTTTTCGAATTTTCCACGCAGCTGCACAAAATTGTCGAAGCACACACACGCGCACAAAATTTACGCTACCGCATTTCCGTCCATTAGCTTCTGCCATTTTATTGATGAAAGGTCGTAGGTTTTTTGTATTTTTGCGAAATTTATAACGAGACATCAAGTTTAATTGAGTGAAAATAAAGCAAACTCGGCGCGCGGCAATTGCTGCTTAATTTTTTTTGTGCAGCTGTTGGCTGGTGATGTATTTTATTGTGTCAGACTAAATAGTACATAAATAGCTGCCGGTATCTCTCTTTACGAGTAGCAACCGTTGCCCGTTTTATTTCTTTAAAGGAATATTTGTTGCTACATAAATTCCTCCGTTTTCTGAAATTTTACTTTTTCATAGCTTGCTTGCTTCAAACTTAAAAAAAGGCGTGAATAGCAACCCTGTAAATAATGTGGTTAGAATGGGATGAGTCCCAAAGGAATATGCGACTGTAGCGAGTTCTGATATCTTCATATCGGTTGGAGTCATTCCTTTTGTTTGAGTATGTCCTAGGGAGGGACGAATTGTTCCTGTTTATGCCAGAACGGGTAGTGTCGAATGGGTCCTCTTTATACCCCTACGGGTACTGTCCGCAGATCCTTATTATACTCACCTTTATACCTGTCTAAGCTTTGGTGATTCGACGGGCGAATAGTTTTTTTTGGTTATATTATTTTGTTATTTTTAGTGGACTGTATATTATTTTATTGTTTAGAGAGAGGGAGGTCGCTATGGATCTGTTACACCTTGTATTTATTCATTGGGGCGAGCTTTGGGGGCTCCAAGGTATTGGCTGCGGGTTGAGCCACCTTGTTTCGCTTTAAAAAACCCCCGCTTTGGGATAAACAATTTAAACTATGTCTTTAGAATATTTCACTAACCAGTTGACAATTACAAGCACACTCAATAGCTAATGAAACAAACGAACAAAAAATGTTCATAGTTTAAGTCACTTAAACAATACCCTTACGGGTACTGTTTGAAATGTCTTCTTTATACACCTTCGGGTGGATACTTTTTATACCCCTACGGGTATTGTCGGAGAGATCCACTTTGTTCACCTATGGGTACGGTTGACATGTCTTTCTGCCGGAAGAACCCGTGAAGTTCGATGTGTAAACATACAGGTAAAGAGCTCGAGTATGGGTTGAAGTGAAAAGAGGCAACTTTACCAGAATAAAATTATTTCGGACATTTTGAGAAGGTTTACTTCGGCTTCTTAGCGGTGACAGCCGACACCGACAAGATATTGTTTTATTACCAGCTTATTATCGATAACGAATTATTATCCTCGAGTTACCGACTTGTAATCGGTTTATTATAGGCTTGCTATCAACGAACTACAGAATTGTTATCGAATTAATACTAAAGTTTTATAGGTATCTGTTTCATAACAAACCCTTTAGTTTATCCCGATAAGAAATCTATATGAAAGTGACAACTTTTTGAGAACAAATCGACAGTTTTTTGATAACAAATTGATAAGTTTTCGATAACAAATTGATAAATTTTCGAAAATAAGTCGTTAACTTTTTGGTGGTATATCAATAACATGTGGACAAATAATTCTTAATATATCGATGAATTTTTGAGTCGATGGCAATAAAACGACTTTTCGATAACATATTGGTAATACTTCGAGAACCTATCTATAATATTTCGATAATATATCGATAACTATTAAATATATATGTAATAAATCTGTGATAACAAATAACTTTTCGAAAGCACATCGTTAATTTTTCGACATGTCGAAAATTTTTCGATAAATAGTTGATAACTATTCGATACTAAATCGATAACCTTTCTATACTTAATCAAAACTTTTCCATAACCTACCGATAACTGGTCAATAAAGTATCGACGAAGCTTTGTTATCGATAGCAAATTTATGACACTTTGATAACAAATGATAACTCGTCTATCTCTCGTCGATAATAACACCGATCACTCATCGATACAAAACCTTTCCCTCCTCTTCTCCCCTATGGTTTCTTAAGGTTTATCCCTTCTCTACCCTCTTAGAGGGGATGCTGATGCGAACATAAGTACGCATGGTCCGAAAACCGGAAAGAACATTCTGTACCAATCTGCAGACTTTAGAGTACACTTTTTTTTCAACATGCTACACATTGTAAACTTTGTGTTATACCTTTTACGAACATGCCCAACTGCGTAAAAATAAACGCCTGGAGAAATATCCACCGAAGCGCTTTGTAAATGCGCATGGTGGGATTCAAGGGGTTGATAAGCTCAATACAAAGCTTCAAAACTACCGCAACCCAATTATTAACCTCACCTGCGGGAGGGGAATCATGTTACAAATATAAATGTATCATAAACATATTTAGCAAGCGATGCTTCGCCTTCGGGGAGTGTCCTTATCGTTAATACAACAACAACAACAACAACAACAATAATGGTTATAATGTCATAAGAAAGTGTTTGTCGAATTGGGTATCTTACCACTCCTAGAACAATAGGGTTATCTGTGAGCTTGAATGTACCATTTTTCCAATTTAGACTTTCATTGCCGTTATGGTTTCTACCAAAGCTATGCTTAAGCTCTTTCAGTGTTTAATAGAGTTCTCATATACTACATACGAACGTTTATTATACGATACGATATCTATACAATTTATTTAAATTTCTTGAGCTCTACATATAAATTTATTGCACATATTTTTTATTAAATCCTTTCGTTTATTTTCACCCATGTTAAGCACACAATCACATGACCGTATGTGAGATTACGCAAATCCATTCATCATCAAGACATTGAGTCTCGCAATAATGAACACAGCAACAGCAATCTCTGTTGCCATAGTCACGAATTTAAATACTATTCGCGTATTTAAATACTGTCATCAGTAATCGTTTCTCTTCTTCACCTTAAGTTCGCCTTTTTGCCATTGGCCTTTACTCTCGGGGTGTGCAACCACATCAGCCCCATCATTTGCTCTGCTGACCACTCTTATATCATTTCGCTGGCTTTTACTTTGCTTTGTTGCCTGTCCAATCGGATGTGACATTCCATTTTGCCACTTCTTTTCGGTCATTTCACTATTTATTTCAGTATTTTTTTTAAATTTAATTCTTATTTTATTTTATTTATTGTCAGTAACGTCGATTCTGTAGTTAAGGCGAATATATTCTTAGGGATATTGCGAATATGGCATTTTAATAATTCGGGAAAGCTGACTATTCGTAAGAAGGAATTAAGTGTTATTTCGCCCACTTTAGCTTTGTGCGCTTTAAATTCCCCGAAAAGATTTTAAGGCGTTGTCAAAGGGCAAAAGCATCCGTAACCGCCATTGAAACCGTTGAGATTCGGAAGTCCCGCGAGGCATTTGTAAGCAAATCTGGCTCCTGATCTATGAGGTATGCTAACTTGAATAAAAAGGCGTAACAAGTGAGTATTGTAGTCAATGAGAACCAGTACTTGCTATCGCCAAAGAAATACTCGTCACATTTGCTCTTTGGTAGCCAATTTGCCATTTGACATAATTGGATACATACCATACCATTTCCTTAACATGTCAGAAGACTTGAATGATGGGGAACTCGACAATTAAGTTTCCACGGTCAGTAGGTGTGAGAATCTATGCAACTTTCGCAGTTACGTCGATATCCCTTGTGGCTCACAGACTCACAGACGCAACGTACTTAGTAGGACAGAGGGGGACCCCAGACCATTCCCACCAACCAAGCTCTTGTGACGTACCTTCTGTTGTTGTTTCGGAATGCTGCTCTTTATTTACAACACTACTATGGTAGTAGTACTTCACAATTTAATTACTGGCGTACTTCACTGTTAGCGTGCTAAGGTCAAACTGACTGGCTATTTTTTAGCTTGCACTGCTTTTATTCTATCCGTTGCCTCGTTTGTCTATTTCTCCTAGGGTCTAGAGTTTTCACGAACATTATATTCCTCATCATGCACAATCAATAGTTTTTGAGCTTAATTCGCTCTCAACCAATACGAAACAATTCTGAACAAACTCATATGCGATAAAGTACAAGACGCCGAACTAAAATTCAATAGGCACAGGTCCTCTTTGACATAGTTAAGTGGTTGCCAGCTGCCTTTGAAAGATTAAAAAAAAAAAATAAATGTAAGGCGCGATAACCTCCAAAGAGATCTAAGGCCGAGCTTCTCTTCCAATTTGCGTCGTGCTCCTCTTGCTTTTCCCTATAAATTGGCCAGACGGGACCTACATGTTTTATGCCGACTCTGAACGGCATCTGCAAAGCAGATGAGTTTGCACTGAGAGCTTTTCATGGCATAAATACACCCGGAGCGCTTGCCAAACACTGCCGAGGGGCGACCCCGCTTAGAAAAATTTTCTTGTAATTGAAAAAGCTTATTTCTAAAAGTTTGATGTTGCTTTGCCCGGGGTGTGAGCCCAGGGCATATGGTGTGGTAGGCGGAGCACGCTACCATCACACCACGGTGGCCGCCTTTGAAAGATTCCTTTTGGGTTAAAGGGGGGTCGTTGACCACTACGCTCCCGGCAGCCCGGTCTTCTCACAATATCCATTAGGAAACCCGACTTTTTGCCTACATTTCTTCTTCCACAACAGCAACCACTACTTTCCTGGTAGAGTGCCCATGCTAATTAAATGAGTTTACATATCTTAAATGGAAGCCGACTTCAGGCAAACGGTCTTCTCTGTGGTTGAGAGAGGTGAAAGCACGAGCACTCTGCATGGCTATAAGGCGCTGTGTAGAACCATCGAGCTAAATATAGTTAGTCTTGTACAAATATCCAGAAGTTCATGTTACTCATAATACATTTCCTCGTATGTAAAACCGAGACTACCTCCCCCGATCCTTGAGCACCTGCGGCCAACGTCGTCAATAACTTTTCTTCGAGCGTAACTCTAGGCTAGTATTCCATCTCTCTCTGTAGAAAACCGCCACCGTCTTCTTGGACTTTCTCTCTTGACTGGACTTAAGGTTGTGAGCTTCTGGTTTGAAAGCTGCATTATGTGCGTGTGTTCCAAATGAATACATTAGTTTACTGTATATTTATTTAGGTTGGCCAGTTGGATCTTATTCTATAAACAACGAACGAGGTTTTCTAATAGTCGAAATTTTCCAAATCTTCAATAACCTCTGCTCCGTTTTTGCGAATGCGAATATTTGTAGCGTTCCTATCCCGCACTATACCCCACTGAGTTTTTCGATATTTCGCGCTCAGCGTGATTTCCGTTGCGTCAACACCTCCCGGTCGTCACACGAATTCCGTGTCAATAAATTCCCTTGTGTTTCTTCTCGTTTCGTTTATCTACTGTTGCTTTGGCTCGATACTATTTTATTGATAAATTTAAATATTAACTGTAATAATAGTTGTCCCTTTAGTTGTAGCGATAATGGTGGGAGCTGACGCATACCCATACATTTACATCTGGCTAGCTTTTATTTAATAGTCTTTGATTGCAGGCTGTTGCAATTTATAGTTATGTCGCTAAATGTGTTGAAGTGATGGACGTAGCTTTAATGATGGCGCGAAATAAACTTTTTTCTCAAATTTTTTTTTAAGAGCAATATGGACTTTTTAGATTAAAGCATGAATTAAATTCGAAGATTTTTTACTTGTGATGGCTGTTTAGGAAAGTCTCCGATGTACCACAGTTAAGGTAAGTGTCCCTAATTTCGTGGTAGTACGTTATTTCGTGGCATTTCGATTTTTTCTTCCAAACAAGGAATTGGGAGAGTGTTTCTTTAAACTGAAAATTTCATAATAAAGTTTGATTTTTACGGTATACTAATAGATATTTTACTAATTTTAATATTAAACCTAATATTAGATATCAAGCAATATAAAGTTGGAAGCTCGGAAAATGAGCCTGTTGTAAGGAGGCCTCTTAAGTAAAGTGTTAAGGAGTCTAGTGTATTTTGTTAAGCCTGTAAAATTGATAATGTTTTGGTATTTAGTGAATATTTCTTAAACGTTTCTATTACTGCAAAACTCATTGCAATAATTTAAAAAAATTTTTTTTTTATTATTTCTGCCCCACGAAATTAGGGGCACACTTTTTTTGTGATGTATCTAATTTCGTGGTACCCACGAAATTAGGGTAATATAATATTTATGTTTTTCATATTTTTTTTAACATTTCATAAGAAACCCTATTTTTTTAAGTATTTTAGTTATTAAATAAACCCCCGAGGAAGATTTTGATGTAATTTCGTGGTACACTTTTATTAATCTATTTGTCAATATTTTAATCAAAAAGCTCTGCGAAGCACAACATTTTAACGAAATAATGCCATTATAGAACTTTTGTTTATTCAATAATTTTTCATTTAATTTAAAAAAATGTATCATGATTTCAACTTCTTTACTATTGATTTGAATGAATATTGATAATAGAAAAAAATGTGAATATAAACCTCAAATTACCGCTTAAAGCGATACCACGAATTTACGTACACCAAATTTTGTGCATGCTCTAATTTCGTGGTATACTGCGCATTTACATTTCAGCAGGAAAGCACGCATTTTTGGAGTGGAGTTATTTATGTTCGTATTTTTATACTCAGCTGAGCAGAGCTCGCAGAGTATATTAACTTTGTTCGCATAAAGGTAATCCGTAACGGCATAAACTAATCGAGATAGATATCGACTTCTATATATCAAAATGATCTGGGTGAAAAAAGAAATTCATTTAGCCATGTCCGTTCGTCCGTCTGTCCGTCCGTCTGTAAACACGATAACTTGAGTAAATTTTGAGGTATCTTGATGAAATTTGGTATGTAGGTTCCTGGGCGCTCATCTCAGATCGCTATTTAAAATGAACGAAATCGAACTACAACCACGCCCACTTTTTCGATATCGAAAATTTCGAAAAACCGAAAAAGTGCGATAATTCATTACCAAAGACGGATAAAGCGATAAAACTTGGTAGGTGCGTTGACCTTATGATGCAAAAAAGAAAATTAGTAAACTTTTGGACAATGGGCGTGGCACCGCCTACTTTTAAAAGAAGGTAATTTAAAAGTTTTGCAAGCTGTAATTTCGCAGTCGTTGAAGATATCATGATGAAATTTGGTAGGCACGTTACTCCTATTACTATATGTATGCTAAATAAAAATTTGCAAAATCGGTTGCGGACACGCCCATTTAAAAAAAAACATTTTAAAGCCAAATTTTAACAAAAAATTTAAAATCTTTACAGTATATAAGTAAATCATGTCAAATTTCAACTCCAGTAATGATATGGTGTAACAAAATACAAAAATAAAACAAAATTTCAAAATGGGCGTGGCTCCACCATTTTTCATTTAATTCGTCTAGAATACCTTTAAGGCCATAAGTCGAACAAAAATTTACCAATCCTTGTGAAATTTGGTAGGGGATTAGATTCTATGACGATAACTGTTTTCTGTGAAAATGGGCGAAGTCGGTTGAAGCCACGCCCAGTTTTTATACACAGTCGACCGTCTGTCCTTCCGCTCGCCCATTAACACGATAACTTGCGCAATAAACGATATATCTTAACTAAACTTAGTTCACCTACTTATCTGAAGTCACTTTATCTTGGTATAAAATATGGCCGGAATCCGACTATGACCACGCCCACTTTTCCGATATCGAAAATTACGAAAAATTAAAAAAATGCCATAATTCTGTATCAAATATGAAACAAGAGATGAACATGGTAATTGGTACCATATTAAGTAGAAGAAAATGAAAAAGTTCTACAGGGCGAAATAAAAAGCCTTTGGAATCTTGGCAGGAATACTGTTCGTGGTATTACATATATAAATAAATTAGCGGACCCGACAGAAGATTTTCTGGGTCACCCTGGTCCACATTTTGGTCGATATCTCGAGAACACCTTCACATATACAACTAAGGGCTACTCGCTTTTAAAACCCTCATTAATACTTTTAATTTGATACCCATATCGTACAAACACATTCTAGAGTCACCCCTGGTCCACCCTTATTGCGATATGTCGAAAAGGCGTCCACCTATAGAACTAAGGCCCACTACGTTTTAAATAATCATTAACGCCCCTCATTTGATACACATGTCATACAAACACATTCCAGGGTTACCCTTATTTTGTCTCCAAAGCTCTCAGCTGAGTATGTAATGTTCGGTTACACCCGAACTTAGCCTTCCTTACTTGTTTCAAATAAATTTAAGAAAACTGCCTCAAACTTAATTCGATCTCTATTCGCTGATTATTGGGTTAATAACTTAATTTTATAGAAAACATGACAAAAGCTCGTTACACAAAAGAAGATTTGACAGAAGCGCTTAATGGTGTCACTAATGAAAAAAATAAAAAACAAAAATAAAAATAAAAACATTTTTGTAATAATAAATAAAAGTAATTTTTAGAAAAGTAACAAGTTACATCAATTGATTGCATTTTTTTTATTGTTTATTTTTGTTTTAAACCTTTTTCATTTAATGATAAGTAACATATCAATAATGTCTAAAGTTCTAAGAAATCTTAGATTTAATGAAAAAATACGAAAAAAAAAATAAGAAAAAACAAACAAAAAATCAAAAAGAAAACAACAACAAAAAAATAAAAATAAAAAGTTTTTGAAAAGTACGTACATTAAACAAATTTTTTTTTACTTATTTATTTTGGTATTGAAACTCTTTCTTTTCATAAATAAAATAACAATAAAAAAAAAAAATAGTTTTAAATTTTAAATTTCTGAATATGAATTTCAGTAAATCAATTCGTGTATCTTTAGGAATTTGCGTTTGAAATCAGTTATAACTATTTTTTTCCATAAAATTAGAGTAAATACCACGAAATTAGGTACATTAGAAAATTTTTGCCACGAAATTAGGTACATTTGAGGTACACACACATTTTGATTTATATAAATTAAAACATTTGTTAGTTTTGTTTGAAAGTGGGTGGAAACTTGTCTTAATTGATCAACTAAATGGGACAAATTTACTTTTTTAGTTTTCCTTTATTTGTTTTAACGCAAGAGAGGTAGAAAATCAGAAAAATCCTTAGTACCACGAAATTAGGGACACTTACCTTATACCAACCTATATCTGTTCGGAGTCTCATGATCCCCTCGACCATACTACAGCTCCTGCCTCTGTCGTTATTGTGGGCTCCCATTCTGTTCGCGTGGGGACCAAATGCTCAGTGTCCCGTAATGGTGGATTTAATGCTGACTCTGTTCATCCCCCACTGTAGCGGGGCCATATTTGCTTAGTAATTTTGCAATTATCCGTAGGATTGCGAATCGCGGTTTCCTTAATATTAATAAGAATGTTGCTCTTTTAACTCGGATTTTTTTGGGAAATAGGAACGATGCTGTAGTAGGACAGGAGTGTCAACAGAATTATGATAGGATGTATGACTCTCAGCGCTTCTCCTTCGTCTTTTAGGAAGCGTTGCCGATGATGGTCCTTTGCCGATATGTTCCGGAAATTAGCATCATTAGCATACCATACTTTGCAAGCCTACACACGTACATAAACATGGTTCTTGTCTTTCATAATGCAAATTGCATGGAAAAATTAAGCCGGAATTAATAAATGAAATCGCATTGTTTCGCTTTGATAATAGTATTTTTAATTGCCTACGCAAGTACACACGAATGAGTAGTTATTAGTTATGTATGGGCGTGTATCCATTGCCTGTTAAATACCCTGCAGTTCAATCAACTAGTTGTGAGATTGTTCAGATTGTATGTTGGATGGGAATCTTGTTCCCGCTGTGCCTACATATGATTATCCTATGAAATAAACCCGAACATTCTCACTTTGGGTCTTATCCCCCGATAGTATTCTAGAACATCCTTGGAGTCAGTTACTTTACACAATAAAAAATCTCTGCATCTCCTAGTCATGTATGCCAAGATGATCGTTAAGCTTCTACCGCTTCGCAAAATCACTTTGCCCATAGCAATGTCGTAAGTGCTGAAATAAGGTGAACAAAAAATAGCTAAAAAGCGTTCCGTGGTACTTACGAATTGGGTGTTCGCAGCTTTCAACGGATATATACACACACACATATATATATATGAAACTTTCGCAATAGGTAGTCATCGCATAGGATATGTATAGTTGTGGAAAGGAGGTTCCTAGCCTTGTTGTTGCTGTTACGACAAAATCACTCCCTGAAGGTTAAGAGAAGTGTTGCGGATTTGGGTAGTCCTTTGATGGATATGAATCCGGTACGCAACGGTCCTAGCACCTTATGGTACTGGCCCGGCTGGCCCGCGAACGATTTGTTTAACACATCCATCGAAAGTTTTGCTCTAACGTTTTTGTAGCTCCACCTACAAACATGCCTACCGCGGGAATATTCAACCTCCTCGTCAACCACGTCAAATAACCCTGTTTCGCGAGAACAAACGCCAATGGGAGGAAGCCTCCTCTCCTTCCTAACTCGGTTGTCGATTGAACTACTTTCTTGGGCGGCAAGAGTTGCGTACTCTCCGTTGGCGTTCGAAGCTGACGGAACACTGGCCATTTATCCCACACGCAGAAGAAATGGGAATTCCTTACACCGGCAGGTGCTGGAGTTGCAACCAAGAACGTTGCTAGGAAACGGTCAACCTTCCACCTTGAGAATGTCTAGCCCTGGTGAATATCAGAAACCGAACTCTAGGAGGTTTCGCGCTGTTCGATCTAAGAAAGGCATGATAAAATGACATTAACAGCTTAATTGAACTAACCAAATGGTTCTAGTAAAAACAAGCTTATTCAGTAATTTAATATACATGACAACTAATTGGTTCCAGGAGAAATTTCATAAAAATGGCGTCTAGAGCGCTAATTGGGCCCAGTCTCGCTGGCTTCGTCTGGCCTAAGACCCACTTTTTGCATCTTTATCCAGTTCAGAGAAGGCAGATACTCAGAGTTGGCCAATGTTCATATAACTGCGATTCTCTCACAGCAACTGCGAGTTAACTGTAAATTGCAGCGATTGCTTTAATAAAACGCCGTGACTGGCAACTGTGACGGCATTTTTCACTCTTTCGCAGTCACAATTACCACTGATGGCACAGAATCATTCACTGCTCACAGCAATGAATCCGTGATTTGTGCTGCCATTGACTCCTGGTTGTTGCTGTAAATAGCATTTGCAGCTTAGTGCGACATTTCGACGAAAGTTGCAACTCAAATCATGGATACATTGATTCATATTGTGGCGAATATTAGTGACACTAAGTGATACTCACATCGCTAATCTGATACTAAGTAAATAAAGCCACAACAATAATAAAACAAGCAGTCACTTGTATCTACATAAACGAATCAATGATTATGTCTACACATATGTACGTACACGCAGCAGGGAGAAACGCACAAACACATGCATATATCTGAGATACTCCCAAAACTAGGCAATCAACTGTGGAAGTATCACTCACATATACACGCGCATGGGCTATGCGAGAAGCTATAATCATCGTGCATCTGTAGTTATAGCTGCGAAATTTATAGCTGGTAAATGAGTAGTAAATTCTAGAAATAGAAACGCCTAGAAGTATGCGAACGAGGATCTCAGAGTATAAAAGGAGGTAAAACTGAGAATCCGGATGAGTTTGATTTAAGCACGCTATCTGTTGAGAAGTAGAAGTGTTATTGTGAAGTACTTTAATAAAGGCCATTTTGCATTATTGAATAGTGGAGTTATTTATTGAACATTTTAGTGTTTCGAACGTTAGTAGAAGGATGTAAATAAGCGGAATTTCTCTAAATTCGTTACAATATTGTCGCAGCTACTTGATCTGCTGCGACTATCACTGTGATTATGTCTAGTAAGGATGATGGTGAACTGCGATTTAGTTCATATGGCTGTTCTATCTCTGTTCGCTCACAGTCAAGATAAAAACTCACTGCGACCGAGAAATCATTTTTTTTAGAAAAGAAAAAGAAATGAAAAATCACAATTAAATTACGCTGTGCCTTTAAGAATCGTTGAAGCTGTCAACAATAGGAGAGCTCCTTCGGCTCGCATCTTAAGCTCGGTTTTGTTTAGACTAGGAGTTCTTCTGACTATTTTGTTGCTTTACTGCTGGGTAAAGTTGAATAAATTTCCCTACATATAGACGAGTGTTTTAATTGTCCTTCTGCACAGTACATAAATATTTTTTACAAAAAATATTAAATACATAGAAAATTTTATACAACAAAAAACTATTTGCTTCGCTGCAAGCAATATGCATGAGATAACAAAAAAAAAAAATCAAATGCAAATCAGTAAAAATATGCGGAGAGCGGAAGATATAAGTATAGACATATATTTATTTGTGTGTATGTATGTTCTTCTGTATAAAGTTAAATAATAGGAAATTTATGAAAAGTGGAAATATCTATTTTTATTTTTGTTAAAATTGCAATTACGTATGCAAATTTTTGTAGACAAAGAACAAGAGAAAACTTGGAAAATAAAAGAATTTGCTAAAGCTTTATGAGAACTGGTATTTAATTTAAGCAAATTCAACGTTGCATGCAAATTTCGATAGCTGAAATGATATAGTGAATATAAACAAGTAAGGACGGGACTGTGTTCGGATGTGCCGAAGACTTCATACCTTTTATGAATGGGGCTGAACAATAATCTTATCCCGTTCGTAATCTCCAAATAATGTATAAGGTAAGAAATATATAGTGAACAGATGTACATACCTAAACGATTTTTAAGATAAATATAAAATAAAAAAAGGTAAAAAACCCCCTTATCTGAACGATCGGTTGTATGGGATATATATTATATATAGCTCTGATCGAAATGATTTTTTCAGAAAATCTTCTATGATAAATTAAATTATATGTCACCGAGTTTCACGTTTATACTTCTTAAATTAAGGGAGAAATTGCCAAAAATCTTTCTATCTGAACGATCGGTTGATGGGATATATATTATATATAGCTCCGATCGAAATGATTTTTTCATGAAATCTCTATGATATATTAGAATAAATTTTAAATTAGGAAAATTGCCAAAAATCTTTCTATCTGAACGATCGGTTGTACGGGATATATACTATATATAGCTCCGATCAAAGTGATTTTTTCAGAAAATCTTCTATGATATATTAAAATATATATCACCGAGTTTCACGTTAATACTTTTTAAATTAAGGGAGAAATTGCCAAAAATCTTTCTATCTGATCGATCGGTTGTATGGGATATATACTATATATAGCTCCGATCAAAGTGATTTTTTCAGGATATCTTCTATGATATATTGGAATATATATCACCGAGTTTCACGTTTATACTTTCTAAATTGCGGCAGGAATGACCAAAATCGTCTTATCTGAACGATCGGTTGCATGGGAGGTATATGTTATAGTGGTCCGATCCTACCGGATTCGACAAATGTCTAATATAATACAAAAATACATCCTTGTGCCAAATTTCATTGAGATATCTCAAAATTTGACGGACTAGTTTGCGTTCAAACAGACAGATGGACGGACAGACGGACATGGCTATATCAACTCAGTTCGTCGCCCTGATCAATTCGGTATACTTAATGGTGAGTCTATCTTCTATATTTCTCAACGTTACAAACATCTGACCAAAGTTAATATACCATTTCATGTTCATGAAAGGTATAAAAATGGCAAAAAACCCCCTTATTTGAACGATCGGTTGTATGGGATATATACTATATATAGCTCTGATCGAAATTATTTCTACAGGAAATCTTCTATGATATATTTGAATATATATCACCAAGTTTCACGTTTTTATGTTGGAAACTAAGGGAGAAATGGCCAAAAATCTTTCTATCTGAACAATCGATTGTATAGGATATATACTATATATAGCTCCGATCAAAGTGATTTTTTCAGGAAATCTTCTATGATATATTAGAATAAATATCACCAAGTTTAACGTTTTTATATTGGAAATTAAGGGAGAAATTGTCACAAATCTTTCTATCTGAACGATCGGTTGTATGGGATATATACTGTATATAGCTCCGTTCAAAGTGAGTTTTTCAGAAAATCTTCTATGATATATTAAAATATATATCACCGAGTTTCAAGTTTATACTTTTTAAATTAAGGGAGAAATTGCCAAAAATCTTTCTATCTGAACGATCGGTTGTATGGGATATATATTATATATAGCTCCGACCGAAATGATGAATCCGGTATAATGCGTTTGCGGGTAAAAAGCCCCATCTCAGTGTTTTCACTGCTGATACTGAGTCCGCATTCCCTAGACCAAGTGTTTGTTAGATTAAGAGCACTTTGCAAGATTTCGCCAAGCACCTATGCTACCTACTCCTCAGTCCTACTAATGTGAGCGTCCACTGGTATGTGCTCGATATTGTTCTCTTTGAGATGCTCAAATGGTGATTTCGTTCATCTAATTTAATAAAAAATATCCTCGATCGTAGCAAAGACTAGCTTCGCTTAACAGGCGATGAATCACTTTCGTAGATTATCCATACATGCCTTGGCTAGAGTAGGGCTTCTGCAAAGGAAGCCTTTAGAACTGTCTATATTCAGCTGCCGGGACGATGCTAAATTGGTAAAGAGGTTTTGATTCTCTATTGTCTGGAGTTTTATTTGCCCGAGAACCGTACATAGAGGTTCCAGTAACCATCTGGCATAAGCCCTCTCAGTTAACGAACCAAGGGTTGCACGTAACTAGAAGAGAGGAAATTGTCTCGCATGTGCTTGATCTCTGTTCGATGACCTGTCCCTCAAGGTTGACGACAGTACAGATATCCAGCACAATGCTGTTATATGGAACCCACGGTTCCCCCCATAAATTCGGAAAACAAAAATTCAGAAACACATTTTTTCAGAAAACATTAGTCAGAACCCTTTTTTCAGAATGATAAAATGCAGAAGTCAAAACTCAGAAACAAAAATTCAGAAATCAAATCAAAGGCAATAATAGAAACAAAACTGCAGCAATTTTCAGCTGGAGGCGAGACGGAAACGCAAGAAAAAATATAAAGACTTCGGTTTTTTAATACTGTAAATTCAAAAGGGTTCGAATTGAGCTCAAGGCCTAACAATAATTATTTTATTATTATTATTGTTATGATAAATTTTTTCTTAATTGAAACAACAAAAATTGTTAATACATCCCAGAGCACGGGGAAAAAGTGTCAATAAATATGACACTATGGCATCATTGCCATGAAACAAGTCCAATTTTTACATCCATTCTGCAACAGATGTCGCAGTGCTGTGAATAACAATTGGCAAGAACCAGAATAGAAGTAGGAAAACCCAAACAAAAAACCGCTGTGAAGGCTGAATGGTTATAGCAGCGGCGCCTAAACGTTGCCGATGAAAGAATTTTGCAGTTCCCGAAATGGATCTATACAACGAGCTTTTTGGAAGTTGTCTAAATTTTTTTCTTTCTTCTATTATTTAAAATTTTTTCAATTAAGAAAAAATGTATCATAACAATAATAATCATAAAATAATTATTGTTAGGCCTTGAGCTCGATTCGAAGCCACGATCTTACAAATCAGTAGGCCGATATAACAACAAAAATTGTAAACCATTTGAAAAAGGTAAACGCGAAAAAAATTAATTAATAACATGCTCGGTATTGCATACAATTCAAAATTTTGGATTGTACTACTTTTTCTTTATACATAATTCCTTCCAAATAAATAAACGTTTTTGAATTTTGAGAATTATTTAATGTTTTTTCTGTCGTCTGATTACTTTCTGAATTTTGCCTTCTGAAATTTGACTTATGAATTTTCACTTCTGAAATTTGACTTCTGAAATCAAACTTCTGAGATTTGACTTCTGAGTTTCGACCTCTGAATTTTCTTACTGAAAAAGGGTTCTGACTAATGTTTTCTGAAAAAATGTGTTTCTGAATTTTTGCTTTCTGAATTTATGGGGGGCACCGGAACCCACAGCGCTTCTGTAATACCTAGCAGCGAGACAGGATCAGAATTCGACAAGGTTTTCTCTCTTAGATGACTTCCATCGCTGTATAATTATCAAAGTCAGATCGACACACAGGTATTAGGTTTTAGGATTGGTATTAGGTTGTAGCTCGCTCTTTTATAGTCGAAAGACGCTTGAAACCTCATACTTAATACGGGCGATTTTCAGAGTCTAAAGCATTGGTCTGCAAAAATTAAAATTTATTGCCTTTTCGCATGCGCAATGTACTATGGAATGCAGACGCCTGATCTAAAGTATGGTGGTCACTTTCTGTATCATGCTCAAAAGCATCTTGTCAAGGGCAAGGTTCGAAATAGTAGTCCATTTGATACAATTTCCAAGTCGTTCAAATAAATTGTAGCTTCCAGACTGGACTGCATTAAATGTTACAACTTGTTTGGAGTCAACCAAACGTATCAAACGGAAAACGTTTAGAACTTTCGGGGTTATCAGCATTGCATCTGACCATGAAAGTAAAAGTACTAGTAAAAGTTAAAGTAAAAATAAGAAAAAGAGTAAGATTAAGAGAATAAAAAGTTTAAAGGTAATTGTAAAATCGAAAACAGCAGTAAGAGAAGGAGTAAAATAAAGAGTCATGGTAAGAGTATAGTACAGTGAGAGTCAGAGTAAGTGAAAGAGTTAGAATAGGTGAGATTGAGAGTAAGAAAAAGGATACGCACAAGAGTGAGAAAAAGAGTATGAGTAAGAGGAAAGTTAGGAGAAGAAATAAGTTAGTAAAGTTAATAGAAAATAAGTGGAGGAGTAGGAGAAAGAATTACAGTAAGACCGGGTGTAAGAGTAAGAATTATTGATACTTAGAGTTAAAATAAGAGAAAGAGTCAGAGAAAGGGTAAATGTGACAGCAGAGATTAGAGTGAGATTAGGTGTTAGAGCAACAGTAAGAGTAATAGTAAGAGCAAATAAAAGAGAATAATTTTTATAAGAATAGTACGAGAGCAAGGAAGTTCGAGCGCTAAATGCAGTACATTGAGATGAACGTCCTGTGCATTATGTTTAGTTTCAAGCCCCGTCTTTTATATAGGGCTTCTTTAGAGACTTAGCAATATTAGGTAGACAGCGCCTTGCCAGATACTACCTATGAAATTTTCGTCTCTGGTCGATATCAAACAACAGCGGCCCTATTCGAGACTTGTATTATTTTCTTCATATATGATCACAGGACTCAAACGCAGCTCTAAGTCTCTGTATATTTTTCTAATTGTTTAAAACAAATAATAATAAATTTTCTCTCTGATATTTACAGGAAGAACTGTCTAATAAATGGGCTGAAATTGCTGGTGAAATAGGTGAAGTGCTTTCGAATGAAATCGAGATGCCAGAGCAGGACCAACCATTGCCATTTGACGCCACATCGGAGAAAGCGATCGATGATCAAAAGTAAATACGAATTATTGAATTAAAAATTTTGTTATTTTACTTTATTTCCGGAATTAATTTACTATCCTACGACAACTTTAAAAATGGAATCGTAAATGTTTAATTATAGAAATGGAAAATAATAATAATTTCTTATTTCGCTCCAAAAATAGCTGTTCTTTTACAATTTTTATGTTTCGCTCGCAACAAAGTAGTTATTTACATATAAAAATAAAAATTCTGGAACAAAAAGAAAAAAATCCAAATATAATTGTTATTTTCTGTGCGAAATAAAAACCTGCAAAAATAATTATTATTTCCGATTTTTATAGTAAAAGTCAAAAAATAAAAATAAAACTATCAAATAATAAATAGTCTCTGTAATAATGAATGCATACTTGTACTTCTTATGCAGGAGGCACTACACCTTCAGTATGATCTTAACATGCTTATATACCCTAAAGCGAATCGCACTAATTCCGAACTAGCGCATAACTACCACATTAAGAGACGGTACTAGTTCTATTTATTTCCCCTCGCCGTGCGTTCATTTCACTCTTTTTATGTTGTGATGTTCGTAGAGCGTCCTAAGAAATTCTCCTCTTTGTAGACCTTTTTAATACGCTGTTGGTAAAAGTGTGACAACGAACGATTCCGCTCCGCATCCGATTAGCACTGGTACGGAGGTAGTTATTAAACCTGCGGTGCAAAACTGTTGCTTTGTATGACAGTATCTTATTTTCTCAGCAGAGTTATTACTGTTAGTTTGGACATATATACATACCACCAATTTAAGTGCGTTCGTTGGCCGATAGGCTTTTCCAGCTCTAAAAAAGTACCCGGTTCTAAAAAGGTACCTAGTTCAAAAAAGTGCTCGGTTCAAAGAAGTATGCGATACTAAAAAAATACCCGGTTCAAACAAGAACCGAATTCAAAATAAGTATTCGTTTCAAAATAGTACCCGGTTTTTAAAAGTATCAGGCTCTAAAAAGTACCTTGCTCTGAAAAATTTCCTGATTTTCAAAAAGGGTATGGTTTAAAAAAGTATCCGGTTCTTAAAAAATACACGGTTATAAAAAGCACCCGGTTCTGAAAAATTACCTGGTTATATTAAAGTAGTCGGCACAAAAAAGGACCCGGCTCTAAAAAGTACCTAGTTAAAAAAAGTTTCCGGTTCAAAAAAGTATCCGGTTCAAAAAAGTACCCGGTTATTGAAAAGCACCCGGTTTAAAAAGTACCCGGTTTGGAAAAATTATCCGGTTATTACAAAGTAATAGGCACAAAAAAGAACCGGTTCTAAAACGGTAATACGTTCTGAAGTCGAAAATGTAAACGGCCCCAAAAGTAACCGGTTCTCAGAAAGTGCTCGATTCCTATACACACATGTATATTCATATTCATATCTTTATTATTGCGTAAGGCGCACATTTAATTGAACCATATCATAACCCAAAAAGAGTTAGTAAGGAATAATATAGATTCTTCGTATTACACTTTCAAAATAATTTTTTGAGAAAACTTAATGAAGAAAAATTCTTATTTTTATTGTAAAAAAGTCCTTGGCGCTCTTAGCAATTATTTTCGTAAATCGATCGACCGACAGGTTCATTAATCGTAATAAATTACTTACATATCTCTACTACAGCTCGACTGTTACCATAAATTTGTTAGGCATTTCAAAAATTCTTAAATTGCTTAAATTCCTCTCAAAATTAATACTTTCCTCCAAAAAAATTGTAAGCCCATAAGCCCAAAGATTTTCATTCGTAGACATTTTTAAATTAGTTTTTCTTTTGAATTTTAATTCTTTTCTTTTGAGATTTTTTGCCTGTGTGCAACAAAAATTTGACCTATGCAAAACGATGGTAAAACAGTCAAATATCTTGCCAAATAGCTTTCAACATTTTCCATGTACTCACAGTATAACCTCTCATCCTTCTGCACTCTTTCCTTTTCACAGTCAATGCTTTTTGCCTTTGAATGTATTAAATATTTGTATGTGTGTGTAAATAAAAAGAATGTGGTTACACTACTATGGACATATATCCATCCAATTTTGTATATATGTAAACAAGTGCATTTGTTCGTTTTCAATATTGCCTTTCATGATTGCTTAATCCTTGCTAAAGCTTTTTTTTCCCTAGCTACAGAGTTTTCTATCTTAGCGCAGTTCAATAACATTACTCTATTTAGTTGAGTTTAAAGCTGTCCAGCTAACTATGTTTGTAGTGCTGAACGTAAAAGCTATTCAAGTTTTTATTTTGTTTTGACTTAAACAAATCATACAAATTTGATATGTGTACAGTTGCGTTGAAACAAATTGCAATGTATACTAAAAATCTAACAGTTATTTTGTGGGTTGTGGATAAGTTGAGAACTTCCATTAAGGTCTACCATAAATCTCAAATGAAGACGTGTTCAATGTTATTTCGAAGGTTCTAAAACAGGATAAGGAAAAACTGTATCAGTTCCTCAAAGGTACCTAAGCTACTGGGCTGCCCCTCAGTTTATTTAGACGAAAATCCCTAAGTCCTCTTATACGCATGAGGACCTTAGATCAATACTTGGTTCAATCAAGGGAACCTATGAACCTTATCAGGTTTAAAAGCTTTAAATAGTCGCGCTGTAAGCAGGTCTGTGGTAAAAGGCGACCAAAACCCACCTTGCCAAAGGTTATAAAGGTCACAAAATTTGTTCCGAGGTAGTCGGGCTAGTGCTAGTCAGAAGGTGCTAGTATGGGAGCGTGCTGTAATCATATCCTACAAGAGACTTTGGTCCAATCAGCCGATTCACGGTGGGCCAGTGGTGTAGTGAGGTTTTCTTGCGCGCGGGGCAACACACTTAGGTCACTTCGGCGACCTTGCCCCACCGTTGATCGTAAATACATATGTGAAAATCAGTTTTAATTTGCTGAATGAACATTCGTAGCTAGCAATTGATATTGAGATTGTCCAGAGTATTTGAAGTGCCAGTCGCAAGTTTGGAAAAACATCTTCTCCATACGAGATTATAAAAGTAATTTTAACGGAGTTTTAGGTTCAATTTCTTTTCTACTGCGAAGTAATATTTTTCAGTCACATATTTCGATAAAAAGTTCTATTCCATCGAAATATATATTATAAAATTCACCAAGTTCTTACAATTTCTTTTCAAGTCGTTATTATCCTTGTTTGACCAATTTCCAACGTCTACGATAAATCCAAACGTAAAATTAAGGTCAGTTAGTCGTGTAAATCTTGTACGTATTTCTTGTTGGAGACGATCAAGAACACTTTTCATAACGGGAGAAATTCTTATTTTGCGGAAAGACCCACATCTCTAGCCGATTCTCCGGGCATTTTGCAGCGCCTTCTTACACGCTTTCCAATATCAATATCCCATTTTCCACAAAGAGACTTCTCTTTTTCTATAGCTTCTTCACAGAGAGTGTCACGAATTTCCCATAATTCAGACGCCAATGATTTAAGATCATGATACGCTTCTCTAAAATTCATCCGCGGATCTTGTAAATCTGAGCTGTTTACGATCAATCATCCA
Organism: Eurosta solidaginis; assembly: GCF_040869045.1. NCBI lineage: Eukaryota > Metazoa > Arthropoda > Insecta > Diptera > Tephritidae > Eurosta > Eurosta solidaginis. The sequence continues at coordinate 328,607,093 of NC_090319.1, read as the reverse complement.
ATTTCAGATAGTTCAGTCGCTAATGATTTAAGATCATGATACGCTTCTCTAAAATTCATCCGCGGATCTTGTAAATCTGAGCTGTTTACGATCAATCCTCCTTAAGATTTCATACCAGAAATGAACTAATGTTATGAAACTAAAATTTAGTATATTTGCAACAGAATTGCAGCTTCGCTTCTGGTGTCACCTGTGGTGTTAGTGTCCTCTGCTAATTGTTCTAAGTGTTCTAGTACATTCTATAGCCCATAGACGATAACGTTAATCGCGTGTGTTCTGGCGCTCCATCGTGTTTTAGATTCAAGTTTGATAGTTTTTGTTAAAGCATGTTTTAATAATTCCCATCGTAACGTTGAACGTGAGAAAAAAAGATATACGCTTTCAATTATTCCACAACTTGTCGCAAGTATGCCCGATATATAAATGCATTTTTTAGTATAGAACAATTTTTCCAGAAATCAGTTATAATAAAAATACAAATTATCCGGGAAGTTCCGCTTTGTGGACCATTTGGCACCCCCTGTTAGTAGTGCCCGGTGCAAGATGCCCCCCATTGACCCCCCTCCCCCGCTGTCTCCATTGAGGAGAACAGAGAAGTGTTCCCTTCATAATCTAAGTACTCTCTGGACATCAGTAACAAGGTCGCCGTTTTTGTTCTTACAAGAATTTGCTCCAGTCTTAAAACCTTCCATCTGTCGCCGATTTTTTTTTTAATTTTCGGGCGTTATTCCTAGTGGCTAGCAGCTCAAGCTTCTCGTACAAGCCCAAAATAAGGCTTTAATATTATGCGTATGATGTACTGCTTCTACCTTATTCTGGGGTTTATCTGTCAGGAGTACAACCAATATTCCTTATTGCTTACCATCACAGTTTTTGCTGGGTATTTTAATATGTACATATTTAAAACATTTATACTTACAACTCATTCGACCATATTGTATTTACTTAATAGCATTTTCATATTCCCCAAACACTTGAATCTTTCCCTTTTCAGCTATGATCCGTATAACATTTGTAAAAGTCTACTTTTATTATCAAAGCGTGCTCCATTAATAGAAGTATCTTCTTTAGTTTTCAGCTTTGAAGTTATTTTTTTATGTATTTAGATTTTGCATACCATGCATTTTATATTTGTTTTGTATATTTCAATTAAAGTTTGTGCTATTTTAAATCTTAACGTTTTTTAATTTTATTTTTAGGGAAGATTGCATGTTGCGTTTACATCGTTTTTTGAGAGATCAACAATTGGAAAAGGCAGTTACTTTACTGCGATCCGCCAGGTAAGTTGCACAAGATTCTTTTTTAAACGGTTTTATTTAGCTTGACTTGACAGGCTGCACGATCGTTGTGAACGAGTTTTGTAATTAAAACTTTAGTAACTTCCCGATAAGCTACAAGCTTGAATCTTGGAATATAGTTCAGAGCCCGATGACAATACAATAATATAAAAAAAAACCCTCGATAGGTGGCGCATGGATCGAAATATTTCAAAAAATCGTATTTGTGGTCCGATTTGGCTCATATTTGGAACACATAATTCATACATGAATAGAAAGCGACATATGAAAAAAAATCGTCGCCAGGTGGCACAAGGATCGAGATATTCAAAAAAATTCGTATTTGTGGTCCGATTAGGCTCATATTTGGAACAAATATTCCATACAGTCCGGTAGAAGTGACATCAAAATATTTTGGAGTTCGAGGAGGGACAAGCATACGTGGCGCAGAGTCGAGTAAAGTCTTTGGAAGGATTATGCATTGAGGACTTAGATTGTAACAAATTGTCAAGAAAGAGTCCTTGTAATAATGAGTCACTAAATGAACTAAATAGAATGAGAAATAATAGGCATTTAAATAAAGACTAAAAACTTGGAAATAAAATAATTAAAAAAAATCTAAAGTTAAACGATTTTATTGAAAACAATACTTGCAGGAAGTAATAATAATAGTAAAAGCTAGAAAATAATTAGGTAGGTCCTAGGTACTAGTCATCACACTCCTCATCAAACTAGAGCGTTGATCAGACAATTAAATAAAAGCGTTGGATGCGTAAAATTTCTATTGATAGTCATAAGTAAGACCAACTAAACCTTAATAAGGTTATGCTACGCCTCACATTTTTAGAAATTTCTCGCGCCCAACGCTTTTATCAACGCCCTAGATTGATGAGGAGTGTGATGACTAGTACCTAGGACCTACCTAATTATTTTATAGATTTTAGTATTATTATTACTCAATGTAAGTATTGTTTTCAATAAAATCGTTTAACTTAAAATTTTTTTTTTAAATTATTTTATTTACACTTAGCGTGCTTTGCACACAGATTATATAAACTTTAGTAACATAACGGTTGAAGTGCCGGCATACACGAATGGAGACCTCCAAACGGATTTGATTTAGCCATTTCCGCCCGTCCATCCATCTGCCTGTGCACACGATAACTGGAGTAAATATTGAGATATCTTGTTGAAATTTGGTATATGTGATCCTTGGCACTCATCTCCCATCGCATGATAACCACGCCCGCTTTTTATATACATAACATTATGGAAAACACAAAAAACTTGATTATTTACTTAATAATACACCTAGAATGTTGAAATTTGATGCGTGGAGTAATATGGAGACGCTTGATAAAAATTTGAAAACAATTTTAAAAATGGGCGTAGCACCGTACACTAGTGATAAAATCAACTTAACAAATACTGTTAATTATAAATCAAAAATCGTTGAACCTATCATAACAAAATTCGGCAGAGGTTCCCTTTACTAAAAGCAATGCTTCGAAGAAAAATTAACAAAATTAGTTAAGGACCACGCCGGCTTTTATATACAAGATTTTTTAAAAGGGTTGTGGACGAAATATGGATGGCATTTATTTTCCCAAGTTGACAACAAGTGGATAACAAGAAATAAGACAAAAATTTTAAATTTTGAAAATGGGCATGGCACCTTTTATGACTACACTCAGAGAAAAAATCATTATAAAACGAACGAAACACGTTCAAAATTAAGAACATTCGTTGACAAAAGTCTGTTAAGTACGTTTTTTCTTAACTCGCGACCGATGGGCTTGTTTTAAGAACATTTTTTCAAGCACACCGTTCGTATTTTATGACCACTTTCGTATTGATGTGTGAACCTTCTGTGCCCATTTCAAGCACTACTTGGGCTTGATTTAAGATTGTGCGTTCTCACGCTTCGAGAACAATTTGTGGTCGATTTAACATTTTTCGGTGTCAGTTCAAGAACGGTTTGTGCTTGATCTTTGGGGGGAGTGGGGAAGGTAATTTTTTCAAGTAGTAACCATTCATTTATCTTTTTATTAATAAATAATTTTTTTGTCATTAATAAAAAATATTAATAACAAAACAAATTATTATTAAAATTCCAAAAAGGTTTGAAAAAAAAAAAACGCATAATATGCATTTTTTCATATATTTCTCCTATCGAGAAATTTTTCTTATTTGATGATGCAATCTGAATATATATTTAAAACATTTCATAACAAGTTTGAGAATTACCTGTGCATATGTGAATGGAGCTGAACGAAAAATAAGATTTAAACAAATAGAATATAAAAATTTTTTTAAAAAACTTCAGAGTTTGACTGCGATCGAACTCGCGTCACACGATCGCAACATCATAGCCGTTGGGCCACTACAACTGCTTGGTATTTTGTGCCAAATATTGTATTTAACATTGTAGTGCACACGAATTATACCGTTTCTTTTTTCTTGAACTTAATTTAAGAACATTGTCCATGAGGACCTCACATAGACTGAATAAGTCCGTAGTGTTACCAGAAGTTTGTTTTAACGACCAAACTGAAAAACCCTATCAAAAACCAGGACCTATGTTATAAAATAACTCCGTCCTCTTGGCAAATACGAGAAGCTTCCTGGGATTTAAGCCACTTGCTGCTGCTAGATCTGACAGCTGTATCACACCTAATAGCTGGAGTCTTAGCCTGGCAAGCGCAGAGCAAGAGCACAAAACGCGCTCGATCGTTTCCTCCTCCAGCCTGCACTTCCTACATATGCTATCACTGACCAAGCCTAATTTAAAGGCATGTGACGCCAGAAGGCAGTGTCCAGTCATGAGTCTACAGTCCCCTCTTTTTAATGATAGAAGCAACTTTGTTAGTCTAAGGTTGTAAGACCTGCACATAATCTTCGACACTTTACAGCCCCACGCTTGAACCTACGCCTTTTCTGATTGGTCGATCATGCGAACCTCTCGACTTCGCTTAATTTTGCCCAGTCTAATTGGGACGTCTACGGAGCAAGCTTCAAGGGATGCGCCCTTTTTAGCCAGTTCATCAGCTTTTTCATTCCCATCTATTCCCATATGCCCTAGGGCCCAATAAAGATGTATGCTTCTCCCTGTCCCGATTTTCTCCAGGGACTGCTAACACTCTAACACGCATTTAGATGCTGTGCTATGCGAGATTATTGCCTTAATTGCTGCTTGACTGTCAATATAAAAGTTAACACGATTGTAGCTTGGGCTATTTTCTTTCAGGGTTTCTACTGCTTTGGTTACGGCTACTATTTCTGCTTGGAGAACGCTGCAGTAATCCGGCAGCCTGTAGGATCTGTTTATATCCGGATCAGCACAGTATACTGTAGACCCCACTCCTTCCACTACTTTTGAACCATCTGTGTACACATGTATGGCCTCATCCACCATTTGAGTACCCTTGCGTCAACCGTCCACCTCTATTGTGGCCTTAAGGTCGCCCTCGAAGCGCAGATAGGGAATCAGGTAGTCTGTTCGTCTTGCGATTGATGACGATATACTACTGTGGCCGTATGGTCGGCGCTCAAGCGCCCCGAGGCACCGAGCCTGGTTGCAGTTGTTAACGCTATGTTCTTTGCTACCAGGTCTACAGGTAGAATGTGCTGAATGGCATGCGGTGCAGCTGTCGGGGTTGTTTTCAGGGCTCTCGTAATGCTAAGCATTGATAGTCTGCATACCCCCTCTAATTGTTTGAGGTAGGTTGCTTTTTGTGTGGATTTCCACCAAACAAGAACTCCATAGTATAGGATAGGGCTTACAATCGCTGTAAAACCCCAATGAGAAAGAGAGGGCGATAAGCCCCACGTACACCCCAGTATTCTTTTACATGCATAAAGTGTCGTTGAAGCCTTCTTCACCCTCTCCTCCACGTTGAGCTTCCATGATAGCTTACTGTCTAGGATGATTCCTAGATACTTTGTTCAATGTTTCTCCTGTAGGGTCACCCCACCTAACTTAGGTCTGATCCAATTTAGGACCTTGTACCTCTTTGTAAACAAGATCATATCCGTCTTATCCGCGTTGACTTTCAACCCGACATTTGGTGCCCGATCCATCAAGAGCTAATATCACGCTGAGTATATTATGTTCGGTTACAACCGAACATAGACACCCTTACTTGTTTTGAGTTGAAAAAGTCCGGGTCCGAGAATTGTCCTCGGGGAATGTTTATGGGGATATCCATGACATCTTCATGACGAATCATGAATACTTTTATTTTTCAGTTCGAAAAAAAAAAGTTAAATCCGGACTTTTATTTTTTAATGACAGAATAAAGGTCCGGCTTCATAACTAAAAAAAAGGCTCATCCAATTGAAAGGAATTTTTTACCAAAATCTCTCTAATGTTTGTATTTGAATCCTGTAGGGACATTTCAAAATTTACTTATACTAGAAATATAAACTTGCACCTGCTTTTTCGGCATAAAGTTTGATCCAATTGAGATATTTCCTTTCTGTTGAAACAAGAAGGATCCTATATGAGGTCGGACTTATATTCTGTCCTTGAAAAATATAAGACCAGATTTAATTTTTATTTTCGGTCTTATGAAATAAAAGTCTGGATTTAGTAATTTCTTTTGGTCCGGAAATAATTTTATCTGAAAGACTTTTATTATAAAAGAAATACGAGTTTAGGACGCCGTAATAAACAATAAATTTTGTTACACAGATGTTAATATATATTTACTTAAATAATTACTAGCAATTTGATATAGTGGAAACTTTTATATCACCTCAGTTGTGCTAAAAAAGATATTTGGTGGAGTTGACACCCTTCTCATTAATCGTATTGTTGTTACACTGGCCCAAGATAGCAGGTTTCGCCCTAAAAATGCGCTAAAATTTCTTTCGAATTTGACTTTGCTTGAAAAGCTTTAAAACGAATTAGATTTCGATGAAATGCGTTTTTTTCTTTTTCTGCAACAAATTGATAGCAATCTCTGGCACTAACATACATTCATTTCCAAAATACTACCAGCTTTATCTGTGCCAAAGACTCAAAGATTCACTAATAGTTAGTTCAGTAAAAAGTAACTTTTCACCAGAATGCACACACACACTTCTGAGTTGTGTAGAATTTTGTAATGCATTTTAAATTTTCCACTTACTTTAAGTGCATCGCATCTCTAATAAATCCACGCTTAACTCACACTCTCGCCCGCACTCTCCTTTTCTCACCAGCACACTACTTTTATATAATTTCTCTGTTTTTTTTTTAAGATCCTTTCTTCACCTTGGTACTAAATTTACACAAGGTATTTGGCGTAATAAATTAACTTGGTTCGTGAAGAAATTCCTATAAGCAGCAGCCAGTATCAGAAGCTTTTGTGCGAAGTTTTTTTTCCGTTTTATTACTACCTTTATATTAGATTGCTTTTCTGTTTGTATGACAATTTAAGTGGAAAATTTTGGAATTTCGCGAAGGATTTTGAGGCATGTTGAAGTGAGATAGGTGTTTGAATGAAAATCCAATATGAGGAAAAATATTTCTTAAAGCAACCTTTCGTAAGCGCGGAACTTAATGCCCCTATTGCCGTTTACAACTCAACTTAGTTGGATTGTAATTAAAACAACTCAACTTTAAGACAACTCAACTCCTGTTTAGTATTACGAATTACAAATTATTTCAGTTGAAGTTGAATTGAGTTGCCAACTTCAGAAAGTGATGATTTGACAGATAAATGAGCAGCTGATCAATTTGTGGCGGAAATTTAAGCATTTGCAAATGTGATTTTGTTATTAAACGCAAAACGGATATTATATGAAATCTATTTTATAATGGCGAAAATGTTGGTGATTGACATGTCGCGAATACGGAAAACATTCGCGTGATCATTCCAATCCTACCTGGAACTACCAAGCACGAAGAAAGAAAATGTTTAAGTGACAAATGATGAGCTTCTAATGAAGTTATTTTGCAGATTTGAAAGGAAGCATTTTGCTCATTACTAAACAAAATTAAGAACCATTTCCCCATACGCGTTCGTATATTAAAATTATGCGCCACACTCCAATTACTTGCTGACGGCAGCTATCAAATATGCTGTGGAAATGATTTTGGTGTTGGACTGGTTTTAGATATTATTTAGGACTCCTCAATGAGGAGCATATTTGTGCGAAGTGGATTAAAACCCAAACAGCAAAAATTGTGTTTTACTCTAAAACAGGATTCCCAGGAGAAGTGATTAGTATCAATGGGACTCACGTTCGCATAATTTCACCTATATTGACTGCATCCGAACTGCGGCCAGCCTCGTCCAACTTCGGAATATTGCTCCATAAAGTCAAAAAGTTATTCAATGTAATCCTTCGTTTAAACGTTGTGTGGGACGAGTGGGTCCGAAATATGAGGCCCGTTCCACAGTTTTTTGCACAGAACATCTTTCTGCGTTGGCGGCCTTTGGCCGCGATTTGTAAAAATAACCCTGGGTGAGTCCAACGCCTTTCTGCATTAGTGTGTGCAAAAAATCTGGTAAATACAGCAACCACTTGAAATTAGATTTTATCTATACTATAATAAATCTCTAGAAAATCGTGTCTGTACATCCAAGATTTCTAAAAAAAATGGGTGTACTTGACGTTTGGAATGTCGTAGAATGCATCGGCAGCACTTTTTTCTGTTTGTCCTTTGTCTGTATGATATCGATAATCTCGGAAACTAACGAATGGATTTTTATGAGACTGTCACAGATGGATAGCCTGTAATCCAGAAGGGAATCTAGAACTTATTTCATTAAAATCGCGTGAGAAATAAAAAAGATATAGTTGTTTAAGCTATAATTAAGCTACCTTTAAGGATTTTTTTTTTGAAAAACGAAGGAAAATGCACTTAGTTTCCAAACAAATATCAAAGAATGCCTTTGCAAAGTTTTTTTTCAATTTCATATAAATTAAAAATCAAATTCATGAATAGATAGAGTGGCGTACCAAAAAAAAAGTATTTCACGCTGCCATATTACGATAATCGGTTAAAATGAGTTTATCTAAAACCTCTAAATATGCGTACAATATGGGCATCAAACAATAGAGGAAGGTCACAGGTTTGATTTGAATTTTGTGATATTTAGATAAATTAATCGATAACTGAGTTATCGGTCAAAATGTATTTGCTCCAAAATCTATAAATTTTCCTACAATATGAAATACTTTTTACTAAGATTTTAAACCTTTTATACGCGTTAATCAGGGACTCAAACCTTTTGGTGCAATTCGATTTATCTATTCGCTGACAGGTGGCGCAAAGCTTTCGTGTGTACTGCGATGCTTTGGTAGGTGTGCGATTGGTTGTCGTACACATACACTTAATAAAAAAAAAAAATAAGGGCCACTTTAATATAAATACGCATCCCGAACAACGTCGGGTACCCTGCTAGTTAGAAATAAAATTTTCAATTTTCGTTTTCGGATTCTTAAATCGGAGGTCGAAACGTGTCTTTTGATACTAACTTCCAAAATTTTTGTTAAAAATTAGGTGGTGAACCGTCTTGTAAAACGTTAAATTTTTTCAAAACAACTGCAAAATTGTATGAGACAACTGCTAGTAATCAGTTGTAAGATTTTTACGTCTTTGACAACTACACTAACAAAAGGTTGTAAATGGTAATACCACAAAAAGTTGTTAGACTGGACAACTCAACCGACATTTTGTTTTGACAGGTTGAGTTGTAATCTGTAATACCAAATTGCGAAATTTCAACCCAACCAGAGTTGCGTTGTAAACGGTAATAGGGGCATAAAATTGGAAACGTGATGGCAGTGAGGTTGGTACAAATGTTTTTTCTCGAATTCTCCAAGGATCGACCCATCTCGGCAGACATCATACATGATTCTCAGCCATTCATGGCGTAGGGTATTATGAGACATTTATAGCGTATGATTTACGTTTGCCGAGAGAGTACTTTTCAATTATCTACTCAGTTTCAATAAGCAATTGTAGGGGGTTGCGCTATCTGAAAATTTGTTAAGCATCGATTAGCCGACAGCTGTTCTTCCCAGTCCGTCGCCCAAGGGTTTCAGTCTACACTTAATATATCGTTATATTTCAAATTAGAAGCCAAGCGCTCGCCCGTTCGTAACGCATTTTCTTTACTCACTCTTCTCTATCGTGTTTGAATAGCTCAAATGGTAATCCGCCGCTTCTCGTCTCTTAATAATTTTCCAGCCGAGATATTACTACTCTCACTTCGTCCTGGTCGGTTGTCGGAGCATATATTTTGTTGTTTGGGATTGAGGTATCAAATTTGTCATATCTTTCGCTATCTAGCAATGAAGAGGTCGCTGCTACCATTCCTGTCGCAATTCGCGCCGGTCCCGAAACTTTTTCTCATCCATCGGGGCTTTTAGCAGAATTTTCGGTCAATATTCCCTGCAGCAAACATTGGACGTCCTCTACTCACACCGTTCAGCCTCATTTATTCATCTAAATAAACGTCTTGCTTCCATATTCGCGATAGCGCTCAAGTATGCCGCACAATGCTGAGACGTACGTATACGCACTGTATAGAACATCCTTCTTTCTTTTTCCAAACCGGTCCCACTGCGCTGTGATCCCACTGCTTTGTAACATCGTTCGGTCGAAGGCACCTGTGCAAAATTCGTTTGTATTACTGCGTGCATTTTCTTCGCTGCACAGATGCGGTTGCGTATGTGGCGGCGATCAGCCTACGATTGGACCTGGTAGAATAAAGATATTCTGAACATAGCAGCTAAAGCTGCCGTCGATAACGACGTGATCGATGTTTAAGTAGATTGATGTTGTTAAGCGCATTGACGGAAATGTACTTTAATCCAATTCTAATTCAACTCTTAACTTTAACAATGAATTATGTAAATCTATATTTTGTTGGATGTGATGGAGGTATGCTGAAAATGATTGCTCCGGGTTTTGTAACCTGATGAAAATGGTAGATGCTTGTAGATGATATACTAAACGGACTGGAAGTATTGGATGGCAACTCCAGTCTACGTTACAGTCAGGGTTGTATGAACGCAAGTCATATAACTAGTGAGAGAAGTCACCGGAGAAGTGATCGCAAGTCACAGGTGGGATTTGGTGACAAAAAGTCAATTAGGGACAGGAATATCATTTGCTACTTAAGTGAGCACAACTCACTTAAACAGATGTATCTTTTTATGCTGAAACCTGGTACTGAATATAACCATACTTTGAGTGTCAGACGAAGTCAATGAACCTCAGTCCATCGTGGAGGCAAAAATTTTCGACTGTGAGACCAAAACCCCTTTGTTTTTTTTTAATAATAAACCCAGCGTATTAATACCCTCTAAAGCCCGCCCAACCGACACGATGTTGATAGCCACAGGTTTGTTTGGCGTTAAAGTCCCCAAAACATGATTTTGATGTTAAAGAGGAGTCAGCCGCCATATCTCCTTTCTATTTTATCATATTTTATCATGTAATAGTCCTAATCCACATCGGCTATTATGTTATGCTTCACAGCCGTGGACAATAGTATTTAGAGGCTATTTCTTACGTCTTGCTATTCGTGGTGGTAGATGTCAGAAGGCTCGCATTTCCTGTATGACGATCACATTAGCCTTTAGTGTAAAGATGATATCGACCATCCGAGATGCTATACACACATTTAAGACTAGGTATATCCAAAATCAAATCAAATCATAGTATTTAATTATCTTAATCGGCATCAGACAGAAAAATTTTCATTCGAGGATTTGCTACCGTTTTCATTGGAAGCTGGTTTTTATGGAGCGATTCCCAAGCCCAGTGCACAATTTTTTATAGCGGGCCGATTTAACTACGACAGATGAACCACATTGCCAGTATTTAAACTGAGTATAGCACCAATGTCTCCTAAGCAGTAGTCACCAAAATTGAAACATCGTAGTGGTAGTGGTTTAGTCGTTGAATAACAAGCAACGAGCCAAAACGGATGCACGCATGTTTGATAACTCTCCCAATATAGATCGTACATATGCTATACAAATATTATTTTATCGCTAACACAACAAAAACAAAATATATTGCTTGAAATTACTAATATTTCCACATTTATTCTTTGTGAGTTCCTTAAAGAGCGGCCAGTTTTCCCCATCGCGTAACTTAAGTCAAAATTACTCGCTGATGTCTAGTCCGAGTTGACTTTATATAAAGGAAGTCTTATCAAAACTGTGTATCATATTTTTACTTAACATTCTCTTTTTCGAATTTTTACTTCAGTGCGACTATCAACCGAGTGCTTTCCATACCCTACACATACATATGTATTTGTACATACATCTGCACGTATTCACTATCAGTCTTTCCTCACCCATTCTTGCACATATTTAGTATTACCTTAGTCCGATGCTGTATTGATTTTTTTTTTGTGCTTTATCCAACGTCATTTGAATGCAGCCAAGTCCGCAACCATAAAATATGCTTACCGCATTTGTTGTAGGGCTAACCAAAAGACCACACGGCCAACTTAGCTGAGAAAAGCAGTTTAACACAATCATTGGGGATGAGCAATTTGTGGTTTAGTAATAATTTTGGAAAATACGGAGTGGCAGGTGGGAAGTCGTATCTTACGGCACCATAAAAGTTCACTTTGACCAAATATACTATTGTTGTTGCTGTAGTGGTGTCGGCTCCATATTCCATAATATTTGTAGCTAAATACTACTAACAAAAAATTTGCAACTCTAATTTTATACTGAAAGAGAGAGAGAGCGAGATGAAGCAAATTAAATAAATTTACATTGAAATTTATTAACGTAACTGATATTAGCTAGTATGTGTCTCAAATTCCATACCTTTTGGTCAGCGCTATTGTAACGGTAAATAATGTTGCAACGTTGGCTTATTTCATAATGCATTGAATTCCTGGCGCTTGCGCTTTCATGCTCTTCATTCACATTAGCCCAGCCCATGGCTTATGTCGCATATAAATTATGAATGTGTGTTGTATGAGAAAAGGCTTAATAATATGGCACGCGCTGTTGAGCATTTGTCATAATTTTATGGTTGAGTTATTTATTAAAATTAACAAGTAAGGACAAGTAAGTAACGGTTGTATGGGATATATATTATATATAGCTCCGATCGAAATGATTTTTTCATGAAATCTTCTATGATATATTAGAATAAATATCACCAAGTTTAACGTTTTTATATTGGAAATTAAGGGAGAAATTGCCAAAAATCTTTCCATCTGAACGATCGGTTGTATGGGATATATCTATATATAGCTCCGATCAAAGTGATTTTTTCAGAAAATCTTCTATTATATATTAAAATATATATCACCGAGTTTCACGTTTATACTTTCTAAATTGCGGCAGGAATGACCAAAATCGTCTTATCTGAACGATCGGTTGTATGGGAGATATATGTTATAGTTGTCCGATCCTACCGTATCCGACAAATGTCTAATATAATACAAAAATACATCCTTGTGCCAAATTTCATTGAGGTATCTCAAAATTTGATGGACTAGTTTGCGTTCAAACAGACAGACGGACGGACAGACAGACGGACATGGCTATATCAACTCAGTTCGTCGCCCTGATCAATTCGGTATACTTAGATAGACTCACCATATCTTCTATATTTCTCAACGTTACAAACATCGGACCAAAGTTAATATACCATTTCATGTTCATGAAATGTATAAAAAGACCATACTTCAAAATGGCAGGGATAAGCGCTTTAATTTAACTCCAATAAAGTATTTTTGAAGCGAAGTTCTTTAACATATCATTTGTATGTGCTTACGCGGTGACTAAGGAGCAAAAAGTTGAATAATGAGGAGTCTTTGTATATTAGTGGAAAAATTCAAATGTTCCTATATAATGCGCTTCTTTACATTACCATCTTTCAGTACAATAGGATCCGCTCACGACCGGACTGCCTACTGATCATTTACATAGTCCATAGTGTTATCAGAAGTTTGCTTAATGTATAGACTTAAAAACCCTATCAAAAACCACGACCTATGTTATAAAATAACTCCCTCCTCTTGTAAAATACAAAAAGCTTTCTAGGACCCATGCTATTTGCTGATACTAGATCTGAGGTTGTATCACTCCTAACAGCTGGAGTTTTACCCTGGCAAGCGAAGGACACGAGCACAAAACGTGTCCAGCAAATACGAAACCAAATTGTTCTCGTTGTTATCGGCGATCTGGATATGCTCTAGAAGCAGCTCATTATACCTGTCCTTATATATGGCTCGGAATCATGGATGGTGTCGAGAGAAGATGAGATGTCTCTTGGAGTGTTGACGAGAAAATTTTCTGGAAGATATATGGTCCTGTCCACGATGCCGACGGCGAGTAGCGAAAAAGGTATAAGGATGAGCTTTGTGAGCTTTACGTAGATATGAAATTAGTACAGCGAATAAAAACCTGAAGGCTTCGCTGGTTATGTCATGTTGTGCGAATGGATGAAAACGCTCCGGCCAAGGTAGTATTTCAGTAGACACTGCAGTTTGGAAGCAGAGGAGTGGGGAGATCTACACTGAGTTAAAAATAAAAATAAATAAATGTAAGGCGCGATAACCTCCGAAGAGATTTTAGGCCGAGCTTCTCTTCCAATTTGCGTCGTGCTCCTTTTTAATTTTTCCTACAAATTGGCGAGACGGGACCGACTCCAAACGGCATTTGCAAGGCAGATGAGTTTTCACTGAGCAGGTTTTCATGGCAGAAACACACTCGGAGTGCTTTCCAAACACTGCCGAGGGGCGACCCCGCTTAGAAAGATTGTCTTCTTATTGAGAAAACTTTTGTCTTAAGTTATTGATGTTTCTTTGACCGGGGCGTGAACCCAGGATCTTCGGTGTGGCAGGCGGAACACACTACCATCACATAACTGAGTTGGGATAGGCTATTATCACAAAACCGAAACGGGCAAAAGCGCCAAGGCAGGTAAGCGGAGCATCAACGTAGAAATTGAGGTCGAAACTCTCTACAAACTGGTAATGTGTTGCGTTTTAGTTTTTCCTACAAATTGGCGAACTTTCGAGCTCTATGCCAACCCCGAACGGCAATTGCTAAGACAGATGAATTTGCTGAGAAACATTGCATAGCAGAAATACAATTGGGGGACTTTCCACACACTAAGCATTAACTATTTTTTGTATGTCTGCCCGGTTACCTAAGATGACGACCATAGGCTGGTTAAATCAGCACACTACCAATATATTACGGCGGCCACATAGGTGCATCTAGGAAAACACGCAAATCAGAGCAAACAGAAACAGATAAGCTGAAAATCGTTTCACTCGACACGACTCTGGCAACTGCTCTCTGAGAGTAATTTTCTACTTAACGATATAATTCATTAAAATCCTCTCTCGCTGAGTACCTCCGCTGAGGGTAAATTCGTACAAGAAGAATTGTTGCCCGCCCCGTAAAAGAAAGACGCTGCCTCAGAAGCTGTTCTTAATATGGGAGATTTGCCGTCACACGAAGAGGGAAAACACCGAACGAAACTAAAAACAAATGTCGTGGTAGTAAGATACTTCAGATGCTGGCTAATACGACTAATGCGCGTTATTCTACTACAAAACCCGAGGATGATGGAAGATTTCAGATGTTAGCATCCCGCCGCACCTCCATAAAAATTGGCGATATAAAATTCTATCATGTACTACGACTTCAGACTTTGTAAGTCTATCGACGAGGATTCACCATATCATGGAGCAGATCCGCGATAAGAAAGTCGAAACGAGTTATCTTCGTTTCACACAGCAGACCTAATATCGTGTCCCCTGATAAGGGGCGCAAAAAAAGTGGTTATTGTGGGGAACGAGGAAAACACACACAGTACTTGCTGACATCAAATTGGGAAATCGAAAAGTAATGATGATGGAATTAGTGTCCCCCACCCGACCATGACGAAGTCAGAATAACAATAACCAGATTAAACAAGTAAAGGTGTATAAGTTCGGGTGTAACCGAACATTATATACTCAGCGGGAGCTTCAATTGTACATTTCATTTCAGATAAATTACTTTTCTATATAACACGTGACACCGCCCCTTTAGAAAAAAAAATGTCTCCCCATTTCCTCTTACAATAAAACTTGATAAGTGAAATATCATTGATTCAAAACTATTTTTTGCTAATTTATAGCTTATTTTTCTAGTCTACGACACTTATAAATTTGTTTTATATCTAAGTTGTCGTGGTCTTTAACCGATCTCGTCCATTTTTTCTAGAAATACTTCCTGCTATAGGGAAAATTTGTGTACCCAATTTCTTTACGATCCGTTAATTTTTATTCGAGTTATGGGTCCCGAAACAGAAAATTGCTTAGTCATAAAAGGGGCGGATCCACGCCCATTTTTTTAAATTTAAAGTTTTTCCTATTTATGGTTTTATATAAAAGTGGGCGTGGTCTCTAAAGGCAGCCTCTCTGCTGAATTTTGTTACGATAGGTTTAACGGGTTTTGATTTATAATTAACAATATTTGTAAAATTGATTTTATCACAAGTGGGCGGTGCCACTCCCATTTACACACACGTCAAATTTCAACATTCTAGGTGTATTATTTACTAAATAATCAGGCTTTTTTTTGTTTTCCAAAATGTTATATATATAAAAAGTGGGCGTGGCTATCATCCGATTTCGCTCATTTTCAATACCAATCTATTCTGGGTAAAGATAAGCTCGTGTACCAAATTTGGTGAGATATCTCAATATTTACTTAAGTTGTCGTGTTAAAGGACAGACGGACGGACGGACGGACATGGCTCAATCAACTTTTTTTTCGATACTGATGATTTTGATATATGGAAGTCTATATCTATCTCGATTCCTTTATACCTGTACAACCAACCGTTATCCAATCAAAGTTAATATGCTCTGTGTCCAAAGTACGTTGAGTATAAAAACAACAATGCCGTGGGCGCTGATGGATTGCCTGCAGAGCTAGTCAAATACGGCAACGAGGAGTTAGTGAAGCGCACGCATCAGCTACTTTGCAAAATATGTTCAGACGAGTGCATGTCCAAATATTGGAATGTTGTTGTTGTAGCAGTGCTTCGCCCCATCCAATAGGTGCGACCGATCACAAATTGTCATCAATTACCTCTAACGGGAGTCCAATGAAACTTGCCGTTTCAACAGGGGTCGACCATAATGAGAGGGGTACAGTTAAAGAGATGATTCGTGTTATGTGGGGACACATTACAAGCTGGAAAAATGTTTTATATGTCGGGGTTGATTCTGGATAGGTAAGAGATTAACCTACTATAGTACCCAGAACGAAGTTGTGCTAGAGTGACTCGCGTTTCCCTGGGGAGTATGCGTTCCTCTTCCGCTGTTCTTTGAGTACTGGATTCACCGGGCAATTCTTGGCATAGAGGTCCTACGCCTGTTTGTGGATTTCACTGAGGACCTGCTTGTGTTTTTGGCTTCATACGGCTAAGTTCTCAGCTGCCGTATTTCCTAATAATGCTTACGGAGATGACTCCTTAAGCCCCTGGGCGGTATTGGCTCATCAATCAAATGTCTGGTGGGATGCCCAGGTTTCTGGGTATTCAACAGAAACTGTTTGGTTAGCATTTCATTTATCTCCCTAAGGGGGAGTATTCTCGCCTCATTATGTAAATGGTGTTCTGGGGGACATAAGAAGACAACCCGTTACGATTCTGAGGGCGGTATTTTAATAGGCCTGTAGCTTCTTCCAGTAAGTAGTCTTTAGGCTTGGCGCCCATATCTAGGACGCGTAGCATGCAATCGGCTGACCTATTGCTTTGTAAGTGGTAATGAGCGTCTCTTTATTTTTACCCCAAGTACTGCCAGCAAGAGATTTGATGATCTTATTATGGTTCTGGATTTTCTGTACAATTGCCCAAGGTAGCCTGTTCTATGTACCAGAGCGACTCGGGATTTTTTCCGACCAAGGGCTGTCATTTCAGTGTAACCCCATTTAATTTGTTGCGTCCCTCCCACAAAGATTGAAATCCTATTGTTCTTTGCCCAGTTCATAAGAAAGTGTCTCCTGCAAACTGCGCTAATCGCGGAATCAGCCTTCTAAATATCGCATGTTGGACCTTATTAGTGCGGTATAAGCCCTAGTAAATCTTCGCCTTCGACATCACGAAGGGGAACTGCGCTAATGCCGCTATGTCTGCATTTGGTTTCCCTGCAAAACACATCCCGCATTTGTGACTACCTCTTCATCTGACTACTCTAGTAGAATTTGTCACACTAACCACTCGAGATACGATGACAACCTGCTTTCTCCACGATAACAGCAAATGTCTCATCTAAGCATGACTAGTTACTTTTTAATACTCTTCCATAATCAACAGTTAGTTTTCCGTACCAACTTAAATAGTCCAGTATATCTTCACCCATAGCATTATACTTAATAGCAAGCTATTACCATTTTACTCTCTTTGCGCTTAGTAGAAAGGTTGAAAATGCTGCTGATGAGAATTTGAATAGTTTTTGTTTAAAAGTAAAAGTTATATTAACCGTTGCATTTTACATACAAACACGTTATATTCACTCTTACTATTTAAAGTCACTGCACTAATATTAGTTTCAACTCGGCAGTCAAACGAACTCTTTAGTTGTTAACTATCTCTCAACTAATATTATATCTCAAGCCCAAAGGTTTTTTTTTACATACGCGTAGAAAGAACTGGTTGTTTTTTTTTGCCGATGTTTTCACCCTGGTCAGAATTCCATCACTAGTATCGTTCAAGTTGAAAATATGCAAAATAATAATCATCGTTCTATTAGAAATGAGTCAACCGTACGCAAACATATCAGCATCACCAATAAAAACAGGTACGAGTGTGTATACGTAACATTTTTTTCTTTATTACCCATAAATCTTATAAAATTTGATTGTAAGGCCATCATGTCACACAGAATGTTCCGATTTTAAAACGGTTTGTTGTGTTTGAAAGCTTGGCTACGTGAGAGGGATATTTTCAATATAATTTGAAAGTATTTATTATAGGGGCGTGTCAAATCGCTAAAATGTAGTAGACAATCATAAAATCGGATCGGAATATGTGTTCTTAGCTGTAAAATTTGGAAATATTTACCTTCCTTCCACATAAAAAAAAAAATACTTGATTCCTTTTAATATGAGCAAAATTGTTTTGTTTTATCGGCCTATTGATAAAGGATTCAGGGTTCGATTGGAGCTCAAGGCCAGAACAATATTTTTTTTAATGATAATTATTATTATTAAATTTTTCTATAATTGTCTGACAAATTTTCTACTTACACTGAAAGAAAAATACTGGCAAAATCAAACGAAATACGGGTCAGTTCAACCGAAATTTCTGTTAATTTTTATCCATCGCAACAAGATGTTGAATCAACTACGCACAAATCGTTGATTCGTAATTGACCATTTTAGTAGTCAAATGAACAAAAAAAATTTGTTGCGACAGCTTTGTACGAAAGTACCTATGTTGCGGCATTTGCAAGGCTGATGAGTTTTCACTGAGATCTTTTCATGGCAGAAATACACTCGGAGTGCTTGCCGAACAGTGCCGAGGGGCGACCCCGCTTAGGAAAATTTTCTTCTAATTGAAAAACCTTATTTCTAAAATTTTTATGTTGCTTTCCCTGGGGTGTCCAGGGTCTTCCGTGTGTTAGGCGGAGCACGCTACCATCACACCACGGCGGCCGCCATATTCATACGTAAATATGTGCATACATATAGTACACAGCATACATAAGCACAAAGTTGAGAGCGCAGTGAGCGTAAAATTCTCTTTGAAATTTGCTCATGTATTGACTGTTGATCGCTGTTGCAATGACTAGTGAGATCAGTTGTGTTAACAAAAAAATCAGTTAGATTGATTAGGAATCTGTAAATTTTACAGAATTTTGTTAACTTTAGAGCGACAATTTCTCTTCTGTTGAAATGACTAAACTAATTTGTTCGCTTGACAAAGAACTCGGTCGAATTAACCATAATTCGATCAATTTCACCGAATCTCCGTTAAGTGAAGAACAACAGAACCGATTTGTTGATTTTACTAGCACCATTCCTTTCAGTGTACTATTCCAAAAAAACAAAATAATATGTTTCAATTATAGAAAAATAAAAAAAACGATAATTATCATTAAAAAAAAATATTGTTCTGGCCTTGAGCTCGAATGGAACCTTGAATGAGCAAAACTGTTTAAACAAAAGTAACATTTTTATCAAACAATGCAGCGCGTGTGTTTGTTTACTTCAACTGTGCGAGCAAACTTACGTGGGAACCCTGGAACAACATGCGGTCCTAGTCTTGGTGATGGGTGGAACGGTGGCAACCTTCCACTCATCAGGGAAGCAATAAGTTGTGATTCTGTGATTCCGGATATGAGTGAAAATTTGCAAAATGTATGGTGCAATTAATTTCACAAACTTAATGGGTATATTGTCTTCTCCAATTGCATTCGATCTTATCTTGTAAATGCATCGTATTCCGACACAGTTTGAAACCCAAAGACTTGACATATAGGCACGACAGAAGAAGAACAGACTGAGGTGCTAGTAGTAACACAAGAAGAGGAAACACGGACAACAAATGCATTATTTATGAAGTAAGGACAGAGGGGACAATCAAAACTATCACTTAGATGTATATGACGATTTTTTAAATTAAGCCAAAAAATATGATTGGGCAATGGTGTGTCCAACATTCTACTGCATTCATTTTTCGTTAAGATATCGTTGTTTTACCTCATCTTATATGGACTAGTCAATTTTCAGCCCTAAGGCCATTGTAACTAGGTAGTTGGACTTCAGTGTACTTCTTTGGCCTTTCACCGCACACATTTGAATTTTCTACTTCAGTACCACAAAACATCTTACTTTGATATTTTTTCCTCATTTGCAGTTTATTATGGTTGCAATAGTTGAACTTTTGCTAGAGTTATAATTTTAATTTTAAATACTCTTAGGTATTTAAACATTACAAAAAGGGGAGCAGTATAAAGGGAATAATGAAATTGTGATCTGCAACTATTTATTTACTCACATTTTGCAAGAGATTACATACGTTTTTAGTTTAGTTTGAATGTTCATTTGACGGGAAAACACACCCACGCATTCCAATGCCTCAGTTTATTTCTGTCAATGCCTTTTCTTGATTAAGCTAACTATTTTTTATACAAACTTTTCGCTATCTCGCAAGAGAAATACGTTCTCATCACACCCCTAGTTTAGTAAAGTTAGTTTCTAGTCTGATCGAATATTAGGAAAAGAGAGTAACCGACCCAGATTGGCTACATAACGTTATTCTCTAAAGCAAAAGAGGAAACGAGCGGCGGCAACCAAGCGGTGGATATCTCTACGGATGTGAGAATTATCTGATCTCTTAGCTCTTAACATTCAATAATAAACCCCTTAGGTGAATTCAGCCGTTACGTTGAAAGTTACGTCAGTCATTCTTCCTTTGCGCTAACTGCTACAATTGGAAGCACCAATGAAGATCCACCCTTCTCTCTGTTTTTCCTATTATTATTATTATTATTATTGTTATTATATATTAAGTAATATATACAAATATAAAACTTAAATATATATAGAGTACTAGCAGCTATGGCCATCGACTCGACTTAAAATAGTAGTAAAAATTATATATCTAAATAAAGTTATAATATTATTGGATAAGTATATAGTAAATTAGTATGTGCATAAGAATGTTATTAATCTTAGAATATATCAAAGTTGTTTCATATGAGTTTTAAAAGTTTACATTCTGATACGAAATCGAAAAATTTGATTACATTAGCGTGTGATGCGTCTTTTAGAAAAGTATAAGGGTTTGAAGAACCGAAGTGTTTTTGCCGTTGGCTCTCTAAAATTGGACACCCGGTAAGAAAGTGTTCTACTGAGGAGATGCAGGAGCAAAATGGACAGGAAGCTGCGTCTGTGCCGGATAATAAATGTTGATGAGTGATTAGTGTATGCCCTAGCCTTAAGCGGGTGAAAACGGTTGATCGATGGCGTGTTATGCTACTGGAGTACACTGTTTTTTTGACATGTAGGATTGATGTTGGTGTATTTGTGACTGAAATTAAGCCACTCGATGTCGTTTTTCAGTAGTACTTGTTTGTTGATATGTTTAGTTAAATCCTTTTTATCGAGCGAATGGAACTGAAATGTTGGCGCTGCTTCGAAATAACGAGCAGTATTATCGGCATAAAAAAATAAATAAATGTAAGGCGCGATAACCTCCGAAGAGATCTAAGGCCGAGCTTCTCTTCCAATTTGCGTCGTGCTCCTCTTGATTTTTCCCTACAAATTGGCCGGACGGGACCTACATGTTTTATGCCGACTCCGAACGGCATCTGCAAGGCAGATGAGTTTTCACTGAGAGCTTTTCATGGCAGAAATACAATCGGAGCGCTTGCCAGACACTGCCGAGGGGCGACACCGCTTAGAAAAATTTTCTTCTAATTGAAAAATCTTATTTCTAAAATTTTGATGTTGCTTTGCCCGGGAGTTGAACCCAGGGCGTACGGCGTGATAGGCGGAGCACGCTACCATCACACCACGGTGGCCGCATTATCGGCATACTATTATAATTATCATCGATGCACTGCAACCTTTATTTAGACCTATGTGCTTGACCTTCAGCATTTTACTGTATGTGGAGGTTTTTAATGTATCTAACAGTCTCATCAGGCTTTTTGCTCCATATCACGAATCGATTACGAATTACGCCACGTAAATGGGAGAGTCTCTGCTTTGCCAGCGCGATGTATTCGTAGAGAATGTAATCGGCGTTCCATCCTACAGCGACAGATTTCTATATGGATAGATTTCACTTACTTAGGTGATATCGTAGACTAAAATGTGCCGTAGAGTACCCATTGAGTTTTTGTAAGACCTCTGTTTAGATTAATTGGCTTGTTGTTGTTGTAGCGATAAAGACACTCCCCGAGGGGTTTGAAAAGTGTTATCGATGTTGATGCTCGTTTTACGACCGTCAAGGGGACGATTTAACAGGACAACATTGAACCTATTGTAACGAATTTACTGAAATTCCGCTTATTTGCAACCTTCTACTAACGTTCGTATCGCTGTATTCAATAATGCAAAATGGTCTTTATTAGAGTACTTCACAATAACACTTATACTTCGCAACCAATAGCGTGCTTAAACTGATTCCCCATGCCTTAGCGGTGCTGCTTTTATACTCTTCGGTTTCCTCGTCGGCATACTTCTAGGCGTTTCGCCTTCTAGAATTTACTACTTGTTTACCAGCTATTAACTCACTGGCTATAAACTACAGATGCACGTTTATAGCTTCTCATATGCGCGTGTATATGTGAGTGATACTTCAACCGATGATTGCATACTGATACCAAAAACTTATTACTTAATTATCGGCTTTTTATCGATAGTGAGTTATTACCGTCGAGCTAGCGGTTGGTTATCCGGTTTTTATAGACGAGTCATGCGCTACTTATTGGTTTCTTATGGGGTTGTTAAATCACGGGTTACAAAGGTGTCATCGATTTTATTAAGTTTTAACTGCATCTGTCTCATAACAAAACGATGATACATCGATAAAAAATCGATAACAGGTTAATAAGATGGCTTATCGATACATTTCTGATAACCTAACGGTAACAGAGATTTTTTCGGTAGTATATCGATAACTTATCTATAATAAATCGATAATTTTTCGTTGACATATCGATAACTTTTCGATTTCAAAAAGAAACATTTTCGATAACAATGCCAGAACTTTCGGATAGTAAATCGAATAATATATGGATAATTTTTCGATAAATAACCGATGACTTCGATAGTAAATCGACAACTCTCATTAGCTTTTTGATGACAAATCGTAAACAATTCTGTAACCAGTAGCCAGTTTTGGTCTACGGTCAAAACTACAACTGACCTTTCATCTTGCTTCATTTCGTCTCCATTAAAATATGCCATCCATACATTTTCCAACATCAATACCTGCGATATCTTCAATCCATTCCATTTTTCCGCGCGTACAATTTGCTTGGAGATACTTTGACAAAGACTAAACACCGCTTCTAGGGGATTATTAAACAAACTTTGTCGCGCCATAATGATTGGCTACTTTTAGAGTGGATGCGGAAAATACTTGCAAAGGTTCGTGCATAGCTGCTAATAAACCGTTACAAAAACATCTCACTTGATATTAGAGGCTCACTTTTTATAACGTCAAAGACTTCAGCGCAGCATTTCAGTTGTCATGAAGTTTCTAGCTGCATTTTTTTCACATCACTTCTCTCTGTCTCTCTTCTTATTTCTTCTGCACACGCTGTTATTCCTTGTTTGCCTTGGCCATGACACCAGTCGTAAACTGAATGTCTCGTCTGCGAAATTGCACTTAATGCAAAGCTTAAGTCTGACTTTCACGGCCTTTCGCAGTCGGTTTTTCGTCGCTTTGTTTGTTTGAATTTATTATAAAAATAAAATAAAAGAATTTTAAGCACTTCCTTTATATAAATGGACAAAAATCAGCGAAAAATGTCTCCTTATATAAAGACATATTCTTGCTAAACTTTGATTTTTAAATTTTGACATAGAAATTGCAAAAATATTTATGAGAAGTAAATTTATAAAAGTGGAGCGCACATTACTTGGATTGGAAAGTTGAAATATTTTTCGCTGATTTTTGTCCATTTATATAAAGGAAGTGCTTAAAATTTTTATTTAAATTTTTTTTTATTTTATTTTTTTTCTCCTTTTCTTACATTTTCTCGGTGTCTTAACCTATCTATTAAGTTTACGCTTGTAGTTCAATGAGAACTTACATAGAAATGATTTTTCTAAATATCTTAGTCCGTGCGCCTCCTAGCGAAACTTTTTGTATTGTGTCATCGGCTGTCACCGACCTTTGAATTAAGCTCTAAATTTTTAGCCTCTACCTCATCGAGAAGTTAGTTAAAACCCGGTTTCAAATTTCCAAATTATTATTTAATTTTTCGATCCGTGCGCCACTTAACGGAATATGTTTCTCCTTGTGTTCCTTTGTCACGGTGTCTTAACCTCCCTATGAAGTTTCATGTTTGTAGCTCAATGAGAAGTTACTTTAAAATCAATCACAAAACACCAAATTTCTAAATTCTTATCTAAATATGTGGATACGTGCGCCACCTAACGGAATTTTTTCTCCTTCTCTTAAATTTTCTCGGCGTCTTATCCTATCTGTGAAGTTGTACAGTTGTAGCTCAAGAAGAACTTACATAAAAATCAATCCCAAAATTACCTGCGTTTCGTACGATTTTTTCTAAATATCTCATCCCGTGCGTCCACTAGCGAATCTTTTTGTATCGTGTCATCGGCTGTCATCGATCTCTGAATTAAGTCTGAAATTTCAAGTCTCTAGCTCATCGAGAAGTTACTTAAAAGCTGGTTTGAAAATTTTCAAACTCTTATCTAATTATTTCGATCCGTGCGCCACCTAACGGATTTTTTGCCTTTTGTTGCATTGTCACGGTGTTCTAACCTATATGTAAAGTTTCACGTTTGTACCTCAATGAGAAGTTACTTAAAAATCGATTGCAAGATTTGTATGAAAGGCGGACAAACATTCAACCGACCTAATATAAAGGAAGTAAAAACAAGCAAAGCTTGTGAAAGCAAAGAAAAAATGAAACTTCTACTATTACATATGAGCAGACTCGAATGTATTTTGTTTGAATTATGTGCTCTTATTTAATAATATTGGGCACATAAACTTTTGCAAGCAGAAAGAGTCGCTGTCACTTGAATGTTGTCAAACAAAAGTTTTATTTTGTGCAAAATAAATATATTTGAATATAAAGAGTTAAGAACTAAGCTTGAAAGTTTAGACCCAGCCATACGTCTGCTTGGGAAATATGTAAAAGAGCTTCGATTCTGATTACGTTACGCCGGAACTTCCCTTTGATTTGGACTATAGACTCCGGTTCTTTGGAACTGAACTTATAACAATCAGTAGAAAGATGATATATGTTGGAACGATTTTCCGTCATCCGTTGCCAAATTTGGTTTATAGACAAAACGTCTTCAGCGTTGCGCCATCTTCTGTGTTCGGTGGAATGTTCAAAATGGGATGCAATGCTGCTGTCGGGGTAGATTTCAGGGCTCTCGTTATATTAATTGTTGATATTCTGCATACCCCTTCAAGCTTTTTGGTATAAGTACGTTTTTGTGTAGCTGTCCACCAAACAAGAACCTCATCGTGGAGTATGGGTTGACAACTGCCGTGAATAACTAATGAGAGATGCTTTCTTACCTCAAGTCTAATTCTTAGATACTCCCAGATGTAAATATAAGGCGTGATAACTTCCGAAGAGACTTGAGGCAGAGCTTCTCTTCCAATTTGCATCGTGCTCCTATTAGTGTTCCCTGCAAATTGGCGGGACGCGATCTACATGTTTTATGCCGACTTCCAACGGCATATGCAAGGCAGATAAGTTTTCAC
This sequence comes from Eurosta solidaginis, assembly GCF_040869045.1. NCBI lineage: Eukaryota > Metazoa > Arthropoda > Insecta > Diptera > Tephritidae > Eurosta > Eurosta solidaginis. The sequence goes on along the minus strand of NC_090319.1, from coordinate 328,581,401 downwards.
TGAGAAGCTTTTCAGGCAGAAATGCACTCGGAGTGTTTGTCAAATCACTGCCAAGGGGCGATCACGTCTAGAAACTTTTTTATAATTGAAAAAAATGTTTCCTAAGTTTTCAATGTTCCTTTGCCCGGAGCGTGAACCCAAGAAGTTCGGTGTGACAGGCGGAGCACGCTACCACCACACCACGGCGGCCGCCAGATAGGGGCCTTTTTTCCTATTAAACAGTGCTAGATAGATTTTTTTCGCTTTGGCGGCTAACCCAACTCTAGATGCCCAGGCATGTACATCCCGAGTGCCTGATCCATCAGAGATATGATGGTTGATACAAAGCTACCGCTTATGATGACTGAAACGTCATCTGCATACGCCGTAAGTTTTAGTGGTCCTCTGTCGAACGGCCTAAGCAGTTGGTTGACGACCATCGTCCACAGCAGATTGTTTACCCGGCGGACTTTTCCGATTTCGGGGTTCCGATTCAGATGAATTAAATTTCTAAAATCCGATGCCGTGTCCGTTGAACTTACTTCCTTTACATACCTAATATATAGTATCAAATTAATTTGTTCGATTCATTAGCTAGCTATCATAAGCGTTAAATAGTCTACTTGTTCAATGCTAAATTTAGTACTTTCGAGCATGGAGTCCGAAAATCGTTCCTGCTGCCAACATTTTGCAAAATTTAAATCTCATGTTTTTTGTTTACGAACTTTCGAAGCTCCTACATTATTTCAACATATTAATAAACTTTAAGTGAACTAAATACATACAACAATGACGAGCTAACGCACTACTGGTTGTACAAAGATGGCCAGCGGTCTACGCCTATTTTTAAATGGTTTTATTTAGCTTGGCTGGTTGGCTCGCTGGCACGAATTTTGTAAATGAAATTTCAGTAACTTTCCGATAAGCTACAAGCTTGAAACTTGGAATATAGTTCAGAACCCGATGACAATGCAATAAAGAAAAACTCCGATAGGTGGCGCATGGATCGAAATATTTCAAAAATTCGTATTTGTGGCCCGATTTGGCTCATATTTGGAACAAATATTACATACAGTGCGGTAGAAGTGACATCAAAATATTTTGGAGTTCGAGGAGGGACAAGCATACGTGGCGCAGAGTCGAGTAAAGTCTTTGGAAGGATTATGCATTGAGAACTTAAATTGCAACAAATTGTCAGGAAAGAGTCCTTGCAATAATGAGTCACTAAATGAACTAAATAGAATGAGAAATAATAGGCATTTAAATGAAGACTAAAAACTTGGAAATAAAATAATTTAAAAAAATCTAAAGTTAAACGGTTTTATTGAAAACAATACTAACAAGAAGTAATAATAATAGTGTAACGAATTTACTTGCAAATCCTCTTATTTGCAATCCTCTGCTAAGTTCGAATCACTAAACTGTTGAATAAATAACTCCAATATTGAATGATGGAAAAATGGCCTTTATTAAGTACTTCACAATAACACTCAAACTGTGCAACGAATAGCTTAATAACCAAACTGATATCTTAAAGGAAACTGACTTTCAAAATAATAGTGCTATTGCTCGCTAGATATCGTCTTACTCGTAACTGCTTGACAATTCAAATCAAACTGAATTACTTCTTACTCGCTGGCGCCGCTTTTATAGTTTACGCTGCATACTTCTAGGCTCTTCGATTTCCAGAACTTACTAGTTGTTTCGGCTACAAAATCGCCAGCCACAACTACGTGCACAAATTATTGCTCACTCTTGTGACAACTCAGATAAGGTATATGCATGTGTTTGTAGTTTACAGTCTCCCGCACACACATAAGCGTATAAGTAAATGCATCTGTGTGTGACATCTCTCTGGGCTGCCTTATATATGTGTATACTTGATGTAATTATTAACGTAAATACTGCTTGGCATGGCCTTAGCATCGCCTTAGTGATGGGATAATTTAGTGATGCTAATATCCGTGACACTGCCCTCCACCTAAGTCTGATCGTCCCGATCAGACAAATCTCTCGATCTAAACGTTGCTAGCCTTTCCAAATGGACCACCTTCATTTTGGTTCGTGGTTTACCGATGGTTTGTATGCGGTACACTACATCGTTGATCCGTTTTACAACTTTGTATGGGCCTTCCCAATTACACTGCAATTTCGGGGACAAACCTTTTTTACGTTGTGGGTTGTATAACAGCACCAAATCTCCTTCCTGAAAACCTTCTGAATTAATTGCTTTATCATATCTGGCTTTCATCTTGTCACTCATAATCTTTGTTCGTTGCCTTATCAGATCATGTATTTCTCTTAGCTCTTCTTCCAAATCACTAGTGGATTTCCTGACATTTCTCTCCGCATTGGCATCTATCCCAAACTTCAAATCAGCTGGCAGTCTAAGGTCATTGCCAAAAATTACTTTTGCAGGGGTTTGGCCCGTTGTCTCATGCACTGCTGATCGGTAAGCCATCAAGAATAATGGTATGCTGGTATCCCATTCTTTATGGTACTTGTCCACTACTTTCCTTAAGTGCTCCTCCAATGTTCTATTGAATCGTTCTACCATACCATCGGATTGAGGATGCAATGCAGTTGTCCGTGTTTTTCGAATGCCCAATGACTTACACATTTCCTGGAACACAGCTGATTCGAAATTCCTGCCTTGGTCAGAATGTAACTCCATTGGTACACCATACCTTGCAACCCAATTGTTTATAAAAACTTCTGCTACCGTTTCCGCTTCTTGATTTGGGATTGGGTATACCTCTGGCCATTTGCTGAAATAATCCATAACTACCAGTACATATTTGTTTCCGCCGTTGCTAGTAGGAAATGGACCGGCGACATCCATAGCGATCCTTTCAAATGGCGCACCTGAGTTATATTGCTTCATCTGGCCATGACTTCGTGTTCTGGGCCCTTTCGCTCTGCTGCAAACCTCGCAGTTCGCAATCCAATCAGTGACCGACTGACGGCAACCAACCCAATAGAATCTCTGTTTAATCTTCTCGAGCGTCTTCGTGATTCCAAGATGACCTCCGCTTGGACCATTATGCAGCTCGCTGAGCACATCAGGAATCCTCTTTCTGGGAACAACTATCAGTTTATTCTTGTATTTACCATCCTCACTCTCCCATACTCGATGAAGGCAACCGGATATCAATTCCAAACTGTTCCACTGTGCCCAATATGACTTCGCAATTGGACTCTCTGCTGACATTTCTTCTCTGTTTGGTCTTTCATTTCGTTCGAGCCCTTGCATAACACGTGACAGATCTGCATCTTCTAGCTGGCACTTTCTTAGCTGTTCCTTGTCCCATTCATCTGTACATGTTATAGTCATTAGCCGGACATCTATAATGTCTTCTTTAGCCTCGGCTTTTGAACAGTGCTTGCATTCCAAACTACATGGTCTTCGTGACATTGCATCGGCATTTCCATGGGTACTACCTTTTCGATGCTCAATGGAAAAGTCATAGCTTTGTAGTCGCTCGATCCACCGTGCCAATTGTCCTTCTGGATTACGGAACTGCAGTAGCCATTTTAAAGCTGCGTGATCTGTCCTGACACGGAATCGCTGGCCGTAGAGGTATTTGTGAAAATGTTTAACGCACTCTACCAATGCCAACAGCTCTCTCCGCGTAACGCAGTAGTTCCTCTCTGGTTTTCCAATCGAACGGCTGTAATATGCAACTACCTTCTCCTGTCCATCGACCAGTTGTGATAAAACGCCTCCTATAGCATATCCACTCGCATCTGTATCTAGAATAAATGTTGCTCCTGGAATCGGATATGCTAACATTGGGGCAGTGCACAAACGCTCCTTCAATGTTTGGAAAGCCACTTCTTGCTCCTTCTTCCATTCAAAAGCTTTATTTTTTCTTGTAAGCTCATGGAGGCTATGGGCTACGCTGGAAAAGTTTTGTACAAATCGGCGGTAATATGTGCACAGCCCAAGGAAACTTCTTAATTCATGTAGGTTCTGTGGTCTTGGCCAATCCTTTACAGCCTCTATCTTTTCGTTCGCAGTGCAGATGCCCTCTGTCGTTACCTTGTGACCCAAATAATTTACTTCCTTTTTAAACAGCGCACACTTTTTGGGACTTAACTTCAGACCAGCGCCAGCTATTCTTTGGAAAACTTCCTCCAAGTTCTTAAGATGTTCATCGAAATTCTTGCCCAATACGATGATGTCGTCCAGGTACACCAAGCATGTTTTCCAATGTAGTCCTTTCAATACCTGATCCATGAGTCTCTCGAAAGTAGCTGGTGCATTACATAGTCCAAAGGGCATTACTGTAAATTGCCACAGACCATCTCCGACGCTGAAGGCTGTTTTCTCTTTGTCTTCCTCATTTACCTCCACTTGCCAGTAGCCGCTTTTCAAGTCCAGTGTGGAAAACCATTTCGTACCAGAGAGCGAGTCCAGAGTGTCGTCAATTCTTGGCAATGGGTAGCTATCCTTTTTCGTAACGTCATTCAACTTCCGGTAGTCCACGCAAAACCTCATTTTTCCATCCTTCTTCTTTACAAGTACTACCGGTGAGCTCCAGGGACTAGCTGATGGTTCGATGACGCCGCTGTCGCTCATTTCTTGTATAATTTGACTCACAACTTGCCGCTTCGCCAGTGGAACACTACGTGGAGCTTGACGGATCGGCCTCGCATCTCCAGTGTCAATTTGATGTTTCACAACGTTGGTGCGGCCTGGTTTAGAACCATCCTGGTCAAATATGTTCGCGTACTTTAGGAGCAGTTGTTTTGCCTTACTCTGATATGCTTCCTCTAGCCCCTGCGTCCATGCCGTGATGTCATTTGAAAGATTAGTATTACTAGCTGAAACGTGTTCCTGGAGCTGTTCACAGTTAATAACTACTTCAGCCTCTTGGCATCTTCCCAAAATAGCTCCTTTAGTTAGTTTGAGTGGTGAATTGAACTCATTGAGTACTCTTACTGGAACACGTCCATCTTGTTTTGTCATAGCCAGGGTTTTTCCTACAAGTATGTTCAGTGCTGATTTGTTTGCTGCTTCGACAACCCACAATTTGTTTGTCCCACAATCTCCATCAACCTTTGCCCAGATGACTGCTTCGGATTTTGGTGGTATTCGCTGACTCTCTTCCACCAGCACTCGTTTACTGCTGTAGCCTCTCTCGTAGCCGAAATTAAGTGGTACATCCATGTTCTTATATCGCATCGTCTTGCTTTGCATGTCGATCTTGATGCCCTGGTCGATTAAGAAGTCCACTCCAATTATGATTTCATCAACAATCTCTGCCACTATAAAATTGTGTACTACCGTGACGTTCCCAATTGCGACTTCACATGATACTTTTCCTAGAACCGTGCTGTCTTCTCCAGTGGCTGTACGCAATCTTGCTCCATGCAATGGTGTTATCTTCTTGTTGACTAAATCCGCTCGAATGATGGAATGAGATGCACCCGTATCTACAGTCAGTAAACGTTCCTTTCCATCCACATGTCCTCCGACAGTAAGATTGTTTGACCTTCTTCCAATTTGTGAGATAGAGATTATGGGGCATTCAATTGAGGGAGCCAGCCGTCGCCCCTTGCGGCTGACTCGCTTTAGTTTAACGATTGAGTGGACTTGGAGATTTGCTCATCTCCTTCAGCTCTGCGTTTACGGCCACCCACATTGTTGGAGCTATTGGGACCGGTGCTGCAATGTCGTACAATATGACCTGGGTTGCCGCACTTGAAACATTTAATAACTCCGGCATTTTTCTGTTGTGATCCCTTCAGTGCTTCCAAAATTGTGTCTACCCATTCTGGCCTTTCTACTTCTACACGATGAGCCTTATATGCTGGTTTACTTAATAGGGAGGCAGTTTCCTGAGTCAATGCATGTGATACCGTTTCAGCAAATGTCAGTTTTGGGTTCGCGTATGTAGCTCGCTTCGTTTCCACATCTCGTATGCCATTTATAAAGCTCTGAATCTTCACTCTTTCCGTGTATTCCACGGGTGCATCCGCATTTGCAAGATGAGCCAATCTTTCAATGTCAGAAGCAAACTCCTGCAAGGTCTCGTTAGCTTTTTGGTAGCGGTTTTGCAATTCTATTTGAAATATCTGTTTCCTGTGTTCGCTTCCGTATCGCCGTTCTACAGCAGCCATCAATGCGTCATAACTGTTCCGTTCGTATTCTGGAATAGTCTGTAAGATTTCGGCAGCTGGTCCTTTCAATGCAACGAAGAGTGCGGCAACTTTATCTTCCACATTCCAGTTGTTCACTGCTGCGGTCTTCTCAAACTGTAGCTTAAAGACCTGGAAAGGAACAGAACCGTCAAAGGATGGTGTTTTTACCTTTGAATTACTCGCTGAAACTGCAGGACGATTTAATTGTAACTGCTCCATACGACCCTTCAAATCATCGACTTCTGCCTGAAATTGAGCGATTTTTGCATCCTGCGCTTCCAGCTTTGATGTTACCCTTGCTTCCTGTGCTTCTAACTGTGAAGACATTTGTGCCACCTGCAATGATAAGCGCTCCTCTTGTTCTTCCATCTTTGATGTTATGCGTGTCTCCTGCGATTCCAGTTGGGATGCCATATATGTCTTCTGTTCTTCCAATTGCATTTCCATCTTGGATGTAATCTGTGTCGACATTTCTGACATTCGCGTTTCTTGTGCTTCAATCTTCGATGTTATTCGTGTCTCTTGGGATTCCAGTTGTGATGCCATATATGTCTTCTGTTCTTCCATCTTGGATGTTATACGGTTCTCCTGCGATTCCATATATGTCTGCTGTTCTGCCAGTTGAGATGACACTGTCGATGTTTGAGCAGATATTGCAGCTAAAATCATGTTCAAGTCTGTACTGGTAACCGTCTGCGATGTTTCGTTCTTCTCTTCAATTTTTGTTGTCTCCTCGCCATCAAGATGAAAGACATGCTCTTCCACATCAATTCCTTCTGCTTCCATTGCTTCTCGTAGCCGTGCCTGAAGTTCGAGTTTAACGCCGCTTGTATTCAATCCACGGCTCTCCAACTCCTTCTTCAGTTGCGGGATCTTCAATTCACTTAACTTTGCCATGTCCTTGTTGTCCTCTAGAATTTATTCAACAATTCCTCTTCTGACACCAATTGTAACGAATTTACTTGCAAATCCTCTTATTTGCAATCCTCTGCTAAGTTCGAATCACTAAACTGTTGAATAAATAACTCCAATATTGAATGATGGAAAAATGGCCTTTATTAAGTACTTCACAATAACACTCAAACTGTGCAACGAATAGCTTAATAACCAAACTGATATCTTAAAGGAAACTGACTTTCAAAATAATAGTGCTATTGCTCGCTAGATATCGTCTTACTCGTAACTGCTTGACAATTCAAATCAAACTGAATTACTTCTTACTCGCTGGCGCCGCTTTTATAGTTTACGCTGCATACTTCTAGGCTCTTCGATTTCCAGAACTTACTAGTTGTTTCGGCTACAAAATCGCCAGCCACAACTACGTGCACAAATTATTGCTCACTCTTGTGACAACTCAGATAAGGTATATGCATGTGTTTGTAGTTTACAGTCTCCCGCACACACATAAGCGTATAAGTAAATGCATCTGTGTGTGACATCTCTCTGGGCTGCCTTATATATGTGTATACTTGATGTAATTATTAACGTAAATACTGCTTGGCATGGCCTTAGCATCGCCTTAGTGATGGGATAATTTAGTGATGCTAATATCCGTGACAATAGTAAAGGCTAGAAAATCAATGATAAGACAATGAAATAAAAGCGTTGTGCGCGTGAAATTACTAAAATTGTGAGGCGTAGTATAACCTGATTAAGGTTCAGTTGGTCCTACTTATGACTACCAATAGAAATTTGACGCGTCCAACGCTTTTATATAATTGTCAGATCAACGCTCTAGATTGATGAGGAGTGTGATGACTAGTACCTAGGACCTACCTAATTATTTTCTAGCTTTTAGTATTATTATTACTTCATGTAAGTATTGTTACGATTATTAGCAAAACTGAGGAGTGCTGCCATCTCCAGGCCGATGCTAAGCAGTGACGTGAATTCACATCAATAATTCAATCATTATGTATCTACATAAACGGATCAATACTTGCGTCTACACATATGTACACATTCCGACGAGCAACATTTACATACAAGGCAGCGAGAGATGAGATGTCACACACCGATGAATTTACTTATACGCTTATGTGTGTGCGGGAGACTGTAAACTACAAACACAGGCATATATCTTATCTGAGTGGTCACAAGAGAGGGCAATAATTTGTGCACGTAGTTGTGGCTGGCGATTTTGTAGCCGAAACAACTAGTAACTTCTGGAAATCGAAGAGCCTAGAAGTATGCAGCGTAAACTATAAAAGCGGTGCAGGCGAGTAAGAAGTAATTCAGTTTGATTTGAGTTGTCAAGCAGTTACGACTAAGACGATATCTAGCGAGCAATAGCAGTATTATTTTGAAAGTCAGTTTCCTTTAAGCTATCAGTTTGGTTATTAAGCTATTCGTTGCACAGTTTGAGTGTTATTGTGAAGTATTTTAATAAAGGCCATTTTTCCATTATTCAATATTGGAGTTATTTATTCAACAGTTTAGCGATACGAACCTAGCAAAAGGGCAAATAAGAGGATTTGCAAGTAAAAATCGTTACAGTATTGTTTTCAATAAAACCGTTTAACTTAAAATTTGTATACCTTTCATGAATATTGTTACGAATATTAGCAAAACTAAGGAGTGCTGCCAGCTCTAAGCCGATCTAAGCAGTGACGTGAATGCACATCAATAATTCAATCATTATGTATCTACATAAACGAATCAATAATTGCGTCTACACATATGTACACATTCCGACGAGCAACATTTACATACAAGGCAGCGAGAGATGAGATGTCACACACCGATGAATTTACTTATACGCTTATGTGTGTGCGGGAGACTGTAAACTACAAACACATGCATATACCTTATCTGAGTTGTCACAAGAGAGAGCAATAATTTGTGCACGTAGTTGTGGCTGGCGATTTTGTAGCCGAAACAACTAGTAACTTCTGGAAATCGAAGAGCCTAGAAGTATGCAGCGTAAACTATAAAAGCGATGCAGCCGAGTAAGAAGTAATTCAGTTTGATTTGAGTTGATCAGCAGTTACGACTAAGACGATATCTAGCGAGCAATAGCAGTATTATTTTGATTAGTGGAGTTTCATTTGAGCTATCAGTTTGGTTATTAAGCTATTCGTTGCACAGTTTGAGTGTTATTGTGAAGTACTATAATAAAGGCCATTTTTCCATTGTTCAATATTGGAGTTATTTATTCAACAGTTTAGCGATACGAATCTAGCAAAAGGGCAAATAAGAAGATTTGCAAGTAAATTCGTTACAATTGGTGTCAGAAGAGGAATTGTTGAATAAATTCCGAAGACTTCGAATAAACTTGGACATGGCAAAGTTAAGTGAATTGAAGATCCCGCAACTGAAGAAGGAGTTGGATAGCCGTGGGTTGAATACAAGCGGCGTTAAACTCGAACTTCAGGCACGGCTACGAGAGGCAATGGAAGCAGAAGGAATTGATGTGGAAGAGTATGTCTTTCATCTTGATGGCGAGGAGACAACAAAAATTGAAGAGAAAAACGAAACATCGCAGACGGTTACCAGTACAGACTTGAACATGATATTGGCTGCAATAGCTGCTCAAACATCGACAGTAACAGAAATGGCGTCGCAAGTAACATCACAATTGGAAGAACAGAAAACGTATATGTCATCACAGATGGAATCCCAAGAGACACGAATAACATCGAAGATGGAAGAACAGAAGACGTATATGATGTCCCAACTGGAATCGCAGGAAACTCGTATAACATCACAATTGGAAGAGCAGAAGACATATATGGCATCCCAGCTGGAATCACATGAGACACGTATTTCAGAAATGTCGACACAGATTACATCAAAGATGGAAACACAACTGAAAGAACAAGAGGCGCGTATATCATCAAAACTCGAAGCGCGTATGGACGAGAAAATAACGCAGTTTGAAGAAAAATTTGAGGCAGAGGTGGATGCGTTGAGAGGTCGTATACAGGAATTGCAACTTAATCGGCCGGCTGCTTCAGCGAGTAATCCAAAGGTAAAGCCACCATCCTTTGACGGTTCTGTTCCTTTTCAGGTCTTTAAGCTACAGTTTGAGAAGACCGCAGCAGTGAACCAATGGAATGCTGAAGATAAAGTTGCAGCTCTGTTCGTGGCACTGAAAGGTCCTGCCGCGGAAATCTTACAGACGATTCCAGAGTATGAACGGAACAGTTATGAAACATTGATGGCTGCTGTAGAATGACGTTATGGAAGCGAGCATAGGAAACAAATATTCCAAATTGAGTTGCAAAACCGTCACCAAAGAGCGAATGAGACTTTGCAGGAGTTTGCCTCGGATGTTGAAAGGTTAGCTCATCTCGCAAATGCGGACGCACCCGTGGAATACACCGAGAGGGTAAAAATCCAGAGTTTCATAAATGGCATACGGGACGTGGAAACGAAGCGAGCTACATACGCAAACCCAAAGCTGACATTTGCTGAAACGGTATCACATGCATTGACCCAGGAAACGGCCTCACTATTGAGTAAACCAGCATACAAAGCTCATCGTGTGGAAGTGGAAAGACCAGATTGGGTAGACACAATTTTGGAAGCACTGAAGGGATCACAACAGAAAAATGCCGGAGTTATTAAATGTTTCAAGTGCGGCAACCCAGGCCATATTGCACGACATTGCAGCAGCGGTCCAAAAAGCTCCAACAATGTGGGTGGTCGTAAACGCAGAGCAGAAGGTGGTGAGCAAATCTCCAAGACCACTCTATCGTTAAACTAAATCGAGTCAGCCGCAAGGGGCGACAGCTGGCTCCCGCAATTGAATGCCCCATAATCTCTATCTCGCAGATTGGAAGAAGATCGAATAATCTTACTGTCGGAGGACATGTGGATGGAAAGGAACGTTTACTGACTGTAGATACGGGTGCATCTCATTCCATCATTCGAGCGGATTTAATCAACAAGAAGATAACACCATTGCATGGAGCAAGATTGCGTACAGCCACTGGAGAAGACAGCACGGTTCTAGGAGAAGTATCATGTGAAGTCGCAATTGGGAACGTCACGGTAGTACACAATTTTATAGTGGCAGAGATTGTTGATGAAATCATAATTGGAGTGGACTTCTTAATAGACCAGGGCATCAAGATCGACATGCAAAGCAAGACGATGCGATATAAGAACATGGATGTACCACTTAATTTCAGCTACGAGAGAGGCTACAGCAGTAAACGAGTGCTGGTGGAAGAGAGTCAGCGAATACCACCAAAATCCGAAGCAGTCATCTGGGCAAAGGTTGATGGAGATTGTGGGACAAACAAATTGTTGGTTGTCGAAGCAGCAAACAAATCAGCACTGAACATACTTGTAGGAAAAACCCTGGCTATTACAAAACAAGATGGACGTATTCCAGTAAGAGTACTCAATGAGTTCAATTCACCACTCAAACTGACTAAAGGAGCTATTTTGGGAAGATGCCAAGAGGCTGAAGTAGTTATTAACTGTGAACAGCTCCAGGAACACGTTTCAACTAGTAATACTAATCTTTCAAATGACATCACGGCATGGACGCAGGGGCTAGAGGAAGCATATCAGAGTAAGGCAAAACAACTGCTCCTAAAGTACGCGAACATATTTGACCAGGATGGTTCTAAACCAGGCCGCACCAACGTTGTGAAACACCAAATTGACACTGGAGATGCGAGGCCGATCCGTCAAGCTCCACGTAGTGTTGCACTGGCGAAGCGGGAAGTTGTGAGTCAAATTATACAAGAAATGAGCGACAGCGGCGTCATCGAACCATCAGCTAGTCCCTGGAGCTCACCGGTAGTACTTGTAAAAAAGAAGGATGGAAAAATGAGGTTTTGCGTGGACTACCGGAAGTTGAATGACGTAACGAAAAAGGATAGCTACCCATTGCCAAGAATTGACGACACTCTGGACTCGCTATCTGGTACGAAATGGTTTTCCACGCTGGACTTGAAAAGCGGCTACTGGCAAGTGGAGGTGAAGGAGGAAGATAAAGAGAAAACAGCCTTCAGTGTCGGTGATGGTCTTTGGCAATTTACAGTGATGCCTTTTGGACTTTGTAATGCACCAGCTACTTTTGAGAGACTCATGGACCAGGTACTGAAAGGACTACATTGGAAAACATGCTTGGTGTACCTGGACGACATCATCGTATTGGGCAAGAACTTTGATGAACATCTTAAGAACTTGGAGGAAGTTTTCCAGAGAATAGCTGGCGCTGGTCTGAAGTTAAGTCCCAAAAAGTGTGCGCTGTTTAAAAAGGAAGTCAATTATTTGGGTCACAAGGTAACGACAGAGGGCATCTGCACTGCGAACGAAAAAATAGAGGCTGTACAGGATTGGCCAAGACCACAGAATCTACATGAATTGAGAAGTTTTCTTGGGCTGTGCACATATTACCGCCGATTTGTACCAAATTTTTCCAGCGTAGCCCATAGCCTCCATGAGCTTACAAGAAAAAACAAAGCTTTTGAATGGAAGAAGGAGCAAGAAGTGGCTTTCCAAACATTGAAGGAGCGTTTGTGCACTGCCCCAATGTTAGCATATCCGATTCCAGGAGCAACATTTATTCTAGATACAGATGCAAGTGGATATGCTATAGGAGGCGTTTTATCACAACTGGTCGATGGACAGGAGAAGGTAGTTGCATATTACAGCCGTTCGATTGGAAAACCAGAGAGGAACTACTGTGTTACGCGGAGAGAGCTGTTGGCATTGGTAGAGTGCATTAAACATTTTCACAAATACCTCTACGGCCAGCGATTCCATGTCAGGACAGATCACGCAGCATTGAAATGGCTTCTGCAGTTCCGTAATCCGGAAGGACAATTGGCACGGTGGATCGAGCGACTTCAAAGCTATGACTTTTCCATTGAGCATCGAAAAGGTAGTACCCATGGAAATGCCGATGCAATGTCACGAAGGCCATGTAGTTTGGAATGCAAGCACTGTTCAAAGGCCGAGGCTAAAGAAGACATTATAGATGTCCGGCTAATGACTATAACGTGTACGGATGAATGGGACAAGGAACAACTAAGAAAGTGTCAGCTAGAAGATACAGATCTGTCACATGTTATGCAAGGGCTCGAACGAAACGAAAGACCAAGCAGAGAGGATATGTCAGCAGAGAGTCCCATTGCGAAGTCATATTGGGCACAGTGGAACAGTTTGGAATTGATATCCGGTTGCTTGCATCGAGTATGGGAGAGTGAGGATGGTCAGTGCAAGAAGAAACTTATAGTTGTTCCCAGAAAGAGGATTCCTGACGTGCTCAGCGAGTTGCACAATGGTCCAAGTGGAGGCCATCTTGGAATCACGAAGACACTCGAGAAAATTAAGCAGAGATTCTATTGGGTTGGTTGCCGTCAGTCGGTCACCGAGTGGATTGCCAATTGCGAGGTATGCAACAGAGCGAAAGGGCCCAAAACCCGAAGTCGTGGCCAGATGAAGCAGTATATTTCAGGTGCACCATTTGAAAGGATCGCCATGGATGTCGCAGGTCCATTTCCTACTAGCAACCGCGGAAACAAATACGTACTGGTGGTTATGGATTATTTCAGTAAATGGCCAGAGGTATACCCAATCCCAAACCAAGAAGCAGAAACAGTAGCAGAAGTGGTTAAAAACGAATGGGTTGCAAGGTATGGTGTACCAATGGAGTTACATTCTGGCCAAGGCAGGAATTTTGAATCAGCTGTGTTCCAAGAACTGTGCAAGAAGTTGGACATTCGAAAAACACGGACAACTGCATTGCATCCTCAGTCCGATGGTATGGTGGAACGTTTCAATAGAACATTGGAGGAGCATTTAAGGAAAGTAGTCGACAAGTACCATAAGGACTGGGATACACACATATCATTATTCTTGATGGCCTACCGATCGGCAGTACATGACACAACGGGCCAAACTCCCGCAAAGGTAATTTTTGGCAATGACCTTCGACTGCCAGCTGATTTGAAGTATGGAATAGATGCCGATGCAGAGAGGAATGTCAAGAAATCCACTGATGTCTTAGAAGACGAGCTGAGAGAGATACACGATCTGGTAAGGCAACGAGCAAAGATTATGAGTGACAAGATGAAAGCGAGGTACGATAAAGCAATTAATTCGGAAGGGTTTCAGGAAGGAGATTTGGTGCTGCTATACAACCCACAACGAAAAAAAGGTTTGTCCCCGAAATTGCAGTGTAACTGGAAAGGCCCATATAAAGTTGTAAAACGGATCAACGATGTAGTGTACCGCATACAAACCACTACCAAACCACGAACCAAAATGAAAGTGGTTCATTTGGAGAGATTAGCAGCGTTTAGATCGAGAGATTTGTCTGATCGGGACGATCAGACTTAGGTGGAGGGCAGTGTTACGAATATTAGCAAAACTAAGGAGTGCTGCCAGCTCTAAGCCGATCTAAGCAGTGACGTGAATGCACATCAATAATTCAATCATTATGTATCTACATAAACGAATCAATAATTGCGTCTACACATATGTACACATTCCGACGAGCAACATTTACATACAAGGCAGCGAGAGATGAGATGTCACACACCGATGAATTTACTTATACGCTTATGTGTGTGCGGGAGACTGTAAACTACAAACACATGCATATACCTTATCTGAGTTGTCACAAGAGAGAGCAATAATTTGTGCACGTAGTTGTGGCTGGCGATTTTGTAGCCGAAACAACTAGTAACTTCTGGAAATCGAAGAGCCTAGAAGTATGCAGCGTAAACTATAAAAGCGATGCAGGCGAGTAAGAAGTAATTCAGTTTGATTTGAGTTGATCAGCAGTTACGACTAAGACGATATCTAGCGAGCAATAGCAGTATTATTTTGATTAGTGGAGTTTCATTTGAGCTATCAGTTTGGTTATTAAGCTATTCGTTGCACAGTTTGAGTGTTATTGTGAAGTACTATAATAAAGGCCATTTTTCCATTGTTCAATATTGGAGTTATTTATTCAACAGTTTAGCGATACGAACCTAGCAAAAGGGCAAATAAGAAGATTTGCAAGTAAATTCGTTACAATATGAAATGGTATATTAACTTTGGTCCGATGTTTGTAACGTTCAGAAATATAGAAGATAGGCTCACCATTAAGTATACCGAATTGATCAGGGCGACGAAGTTGATATATCCATGTCCGTCCGTCTGTCTGTTTGAACGCAAACTAGTCCCTCAAATATATCTCAAAGAAATTTGGCACAAGCATGTATTATATTAGACATTTATGTATTATATTAGACATTTGTCGGATCCGGTAGGATGGGACCACTATAACATATATATCCCATAAAAACGATCGTTCAGATAAGAAGATTTTGGTCATTCCTGCCGCAATTTAGAAAGTATAAACGTCGGTGATATATATTCTAATATATCATAGCAGATATCCTAAAAAAATCACTTTGATCGGAGCTATATATAGTTATATCCCATACAACCGATCGTTCAGATAGAAAGATTTTTGGCCATTTCTCCCTTAGTTTCCAATATAAAAGCGTGAAATTTGGTGATATTTATTCTAATATATCATAGAAGATTTCATGAAAAAATCACTTTGATCGGCGCTATATACAATATATATCCCATACAACCGATCGTTCAGATAAGGGGGTTTTTGCCATTTTTTTAATTTATCTTAAAATCGTTTAGGTATGTACATCTATTCACTATATATTTCTTATCTTATACAGCGCATTATTTGGAGATAACGAATGGGACAATATTATTGTTCAGCCCCATTCATGAAAGGTATGAAGTCTTGGGCACAGCCGAAGACAGTCCCGTCCTTACTTGTTTTTTAATTATTTTATTCTACATCGCAACTAGAGATTAACAGCTTTGATTTGTTTACATGTATATACATATGCACCTAAATTTATATGGACTCTCAAACATTATCTAAGCTTATGAAATTGTTGCGCAGAAAATTAATACTGCTAAATTTTGGTATGTATTATACTCAGTTGCAACTGTAATGTATCTCTCCATTTTACCTCTAGACTATTCTAAACTTCTATGACTGAAAAGTGTGTGTATCCACGATTCATCGCAACCGATTCAGCTATAGGTTATACACTATGACCAGCAGTGGTTCATGTCTCCGCTATTAAGCAAAACCCTTTTCATAGCGAGTTATTTAACCACTGCTGCGAGCTTCTTTAATTGCCGCTACATGGGTCTCCTAAACATTATATAAGTGATAATAAGCGTTTCTTATACTTGCAAATGTAGATGTATATACATGTAAAAAACATACGGCTAATAAAAATTTGTTGTTCTATGATTATCCGCTATTTACATAGACATATATCCATGTGAGCTTATATGTACATATATTAAGTTTATTTCCAACTGCTGCTTGTCATACATAGTGTCATGTTAATTTGTTGACAATGGTGTCTAGACGTTTAAGACAAGTCAACATGTCAGCAAATGAACTAAACAAAAAAGGCCACAAGAAAAACAAATTAAGACAAACTTGCAACCATACATAGAAATCAACCAAAATATTTCTATTGTTTGCTAATTTTTTAAGTTATGCTTATTTGTCGCTCACCGCCTGCTAAGTTCTTGTAGGTTTGGAGACCTAACTAACAACTCTTCAAATCTATGGGTCATGACGCTCGGTTGCAATGCAACTTCTAATTCGAGGTAACCAACTCTTAGCGCAATCGGATATCAATCCCAGGCACCACGATGCTCTCTAAGGGAGCTCCGCGGGCAATGTGCTCCTCGTGGTCATCTTTCGAGTTTCCGACTTTCACACCCGAATCTACTACTGGTTGAGAATCCATTTCCTCTGGACCGGTTGCCAAGAATATTTCTGTCGGGAAGTCATTAGTGAAGGAATATGACACGAAGCGGGAAATTCGAGGTGTGAAAACACAGGTGTACTTTACTTTATCAGAAACAAATTGTTTTGGGGTTTTTGAGAAGAACTTCTTCGGATTTTTATCGGCAACAATTGATTTTGATTTCGTGGTGTGGTGTAGCGTGCTTCGCCTAACAGGGTCCTGGGCTGAACGCAAGGATACATCAAAAATTTAGGAATAAGTGTTTTAATTAGAAGAAAGTTGTCTAATCGGCTCTGCCCCTTGGCAGTGATTTGGCAAACACTCTGAATGTATTTCTCCACTGAAAAGCTTCTCAGTGAAAATTCACATGCCTTGCAGATACTGCTCGAAGTCGGCATACAACGTGTATATCCCGTCCCTCCAGTTTGGGACACGACGCATATTGGAAAAGAAGCTCGGCCGTAATCTCCTTGGAGTTAAAATGCGCGAGGTATTTATTCATTATTTTTTTTTCGATTTCGAATTATTGGTTTGTTTCGGGATTTTTATTGCTACCGTTTTATCGAAATGCGTTTCACAACAAACCGGGGAGTCGTTGATAAAAATCGATAACACACCAATAAATAATTGGTAACACTCCCATAAGAAATCGATATTTTTTCAATATAAAATTGATAAATTTTAGATAGCCAACCTATAGCTTTTCGATAAATTTTCAATAACTATTCGCTTCTCATAAGAAATTGAACACTTCTCAATTTTATCAAATAATTTTTCGACAAAAAATCTACCACTTTTCGAAAACAAACCGACAAGTCGTCGATAGAAAATCAGTAACACATTGAGAACGTTTGTTATCGATATCTCATCTATACCTCGTCGATAACGCACCTACGAGGGGTGGCTATTAAGTTCTGGGAATTCAGTTATAATATAAAAACTGGCTACGCTTTTTCGTGCGTCATCATCTTTCTGAGAGGAGTGATCTTCCTTTTAGTTAGAGTTCGAAGTTGATGTAAATAGCACGTTTCGTTTGTGTTTAATGCATATTTTTTGTAAGTAACTTCTTATTAGCGTAGTGAAAATCTGCGACGTACGTTATAAGCAACGTGTTGTGATCAAAATTTTAGTGAAATCTGGCAAAAAGCTCAAACGGCTAGTCACTGGAGATGAGACTTGGATATTTCAGTATGACCCTCAGATGCGTGAAAAAGTCTGCAGTGGGTGGATAAGGATATGGCCAACGAAGGTGATGATTTCGAAGTCATATTTGAAGATAATGGTTATTGTTTTTTCGATATTCACTGTCATCAATAGTGGTGAATACGTTCGCGCTGACCAGTGACAGTGACTGGAAATATCTTTGCTTGCATTTTGGAGAGGCTGCGGCCACGTGCTGATAAAAAGCCTTATATTGCCTTATTTTGCTGTCTGGTTTCACTTATATCCATATATACTCCACCACGTACATTGTTCGGAAAGCCATAGTTATACGCAACTGAGCAGAGCTCACAGAGTATATCAATTTTGTTCGCATAACGGTACCCCGTAACGGCATAAACTAATCGAGATAGATATAGACTTCTATATATCAAAATGATCTGTGCGAAAAAAGGAATTCATTTAGCCATGTCCGTCTGTCCGTCTGTCCGCAAATACGATAACTTTAGTAAATTTTGAGGTATCTTAATGAAATTATCTCATATCGCTATTTAAAATGAACTAAATCGGACTATAACCACGCCCACTTTTTCGATATCGAAAATTTCGAAAAACCGAAAAAGTGCTATAATTCATTACCAAAGACGGATGAAGCTATTAATCTCGGTAAGTGGGTTGACTTTATGACGCAGAATTGAAAATTAATAAAATTTTGGACAATGGGCATGGCACCGCCCACTTTTAAAACGTATTTTAAAAGTTTTGCAAGCTGTAATTTGGCAGCTGAGTATGTAATGTTCGGTTACTTCCGAACTTAGCCTTCCTTACTTGTTAAGTTTCTAGTTTGTTATCTTGAATAACAAAAATGAATTAAGTCTTTTAAATTATAAGTAACAGATCAAACTTTGTATCATATTCAAAGCACCGTGAAATTAAATATAAATAAAAACTGAAGTTAATTCAAATATATTTACATATTTCAAATGAAATCGTTTGCAATATAAACTGTAATATGCGAATTATTTGGACTGGAGTCAAATAGACTTAAAACAAGTAAGGAGGGTTAAGTTCGGGTGTAACCGAACATTACATACTCAGTTGAGAGCTATGGTGACAACATAAGGGAAAATAACCATGTAGGAAAATGAACCGAGGGAAACCCTGGAATGTGTTTGTATGACATGTCTATCAAATGAAAGGCACTAAAGAGTATTTTATGAGGGAGTGGGGCATAGTTCTATAGGTGGACGCCATTTAGGGATATCGCCATAAAGGTGGATCAGGGTTGACTCTAGAATTTGTGTGCACGATATGGGTATCAAATGAAAGGTGTTAATGAGGGGTTTAAAAGGGAGTGGGCCTTAGTTCTATAGGTGGACGCCTTTTCGAGGTATCGCAATAAAGGTGGACCGGGGGTGACTCTAGACTTTGTTTTTATGATATGGGTATCAAATGAAAGGTGTTAATGACTATTTTTAAAAGGGAGTGGGCCTTCGTTCTATAGGTGGTCGCTTTTTCGAGATATCGTCATAAAGGTGGACCAGGGATGACTCTAGAATATGTTTGTACGATATTGGTATCAAATTAAAGGTATTAATGAGAGTTTTAAAGGGAGTGGTGGTTTTTGTATATGTGAAGGCGTTTTCCAGATATCGACCAAAATGTGGACCAGGGTGACCCAGAACATCATCTGTT
The DNA here is from genome assembly GCF_040869045.1 of Eurosta solidaginis. Taxonomy (NCBI): domain Eukaryota; kingdom Metazoa; phylum Arthropoda; class Insecta; order Diptera; family Tephritidae; genus Eurosta; species Eurosta solidaginis. The sequence continues at coordinate 328,561,659 of NC_090319.1, read as the reverse complement.
GGATACCGCTAATTTATTTATATATGTAATACCTGCCAAGATTTTAAGGGTTTTTTATTTCGCCCTGCAGAATTTTTTCATTTTCTTCTACTTAATATGGTAGGTGTTACAACCATTTTACAAAGTTTTTTCTAAAGTTATATTTCGCGACAATAAACCAATCCATTTACCATGTTTCATCCCTTTTTTCGTATTTGGTATAGAATTATTATTTTTTTAATTTTTCGTAATTTTCGATATCGAAATAGTGGGCGTGGTCATAGTCGGATTTCGTTCATTTTTTATACCAAGATAAAGTGAGTTCAGGTAAGTACGTGAACTAAGTTCAGTAAAGATATATCGATTTTTGCTCAAGTTATCGTGTTAACGGCCATGCGGAAGGACAGACGGACGACTGTGTATAAAAACTGGGCGTGGCTTTACCCGATTTCGCCAATTTTCGCAGAAAACAGTTAGCGTCATAAACTCTATGCCCCTACCAAATTTCAAAAGGATTGGTAAATATTTGTTCGAATTATGGCATTAAAAGTTTCCTAGACAAATTAAATGAAAAAGGGCGGAGCCACGCCCATTTTGACATTTTCTTTTATTTTTGTAATTTGTTGCACCATATCATTACTGGAGTTGAATGTTGACATAATTTACTTATATAGTGTAACGATATTAAATTTTTTGTTAAAATTTGACTTTAAAAAAAATTTTTTTTTAAAAGTGGGCGTGGTCCTTCTCCGATTTTGCTAGTTTTAATTACGCGTACATATATGTAGTAATAGGAGTAACGTTCCTTCCAAATTTCATCATGATATCTTCAACGACTGCCAAATTACAGCTTGCAAAGTTTTTAAATTACCTTCTTTTAAAAGTGGGCGGTGCCACGCCCATTGTCCAAAATTTTACAAATTTTCAATTCTGCGTCATAAGTTCAACTCACCTCGCTTTATCTGTCTTTGGTAATGAATTATGGCACTTTTTCGGTTTTTCGAAATTTTCGATATCGAAAAAGTGGACGTGGTTATAGTCCGATTTCGTATATTTTAAATAGCGATCTGAGATAATTTCGTTAAGATGCCTCAAAATTTACTAAAGTTATCGTATTTACGGACAGACGGACATGGCTAAGTAAATTCCTTTTTTTCTCACAGATCATTTTGATATATAGATACGTCAAAAAAATCAAGATACGTCAAAATTTACTCAAGTTATCGTGTTAACGGACGGACGGACGGACATGGCTCAATCAAATTTTTTTTCGATCCTGATGATTTTGATATGCGGAAGTCTATATCTATCTCGATTCCTTTATATCTGTACAATAGGCCGGGTCGATTTGTGGGGAGGCTCTATGAAAATCATATTCTAGGGATCAAAATAAGTAACCTTGCCGAAGGAACCATACCTCTAAAACGAATTCTGATGTCCCCCCCTTTGGGTCGTAGGGGCAAATTTTGAAAAATCCCACTTTGAAATGCCTATGTTTCTTCTTTTTGGAGTTTATTTTTATACTCAGTTGAGCAGAGCTCACAGAGTATATTAAGTTTGATTGGATAACGGTTGGTTGTACATATATAAAGGAATCGAGATAGATATAGACTTCCATATATCAAAATAATCAGGATCGAAAAAAAATTTGGTTGAGCCATGTCCGTCCGTCCGTCCGTCCGTCCGTCCGTTAACACGATAACTTGAGTAAATTTTGAGGTATCTTGATGAAATTGGTATGTAGGTTCCTGAGCACTCATCTCAGATCGCTATTTAAAATGAACGATATCGGACTATAACCACTTTTTCGATATCGAAAATTTCGAAAAACCGAAAAAGTGCGATAATTCATTACAAAAGACCGATAAAGCGACGAAACTTGGTAGATGAGTTGAACTTATGACGCAAAATAGAAAATTAGTAAAATTTTGGACAATGGGCGTGGCACCGCCCACTTTTAAAAGAAGGTAATTTAAAACTTTTGCAAGCTGTAATTTGGCAGTCGTTGAAGATATCATGAAAGTAAAATTTTAACAAAAAATGTAATATCTTTACAGTATATAAGTAAATTATGTCAAGATTCAACTCCAGTAATGATATGGTGCAACAAAATACAAAAATAAAAGAAAATTTAAAAATGGGCGTGGCTCCGCCCTTTTCATTTAATTTGTCTAGGATACTTTTAACGCCATAAGTCGAACAAAAATTAACCAATCTTTTTGAAATTTGGTAGGGGCATATATTTTATGGCGTTAATTGTTTTCTGTGAAAATGGGCGAAATCGGTTGATGCCACGCCAGTTTTTATACACAGTCGTCCGTCTGTCCTTCCGCATGGCCGTTAACACGATAACTTGAGCAAAAATCGATATATCTTTACTAAACTTAGTTCACGTACTTATCTGAACTCACTTTATCATGGAATGAAAAATGAACGAAATCCGACTATGACCACGCCCACTTTTTCCATATCGAAAATTACGAAAAATGAAAAAAATGCCATAATTCTATACCAAATACGAAAAAAGGGATGAAATATGGTAAGGTAATTGGATTGGTTTATTGACGCAAAATATAACTTTAGAAAAAACTTTGTAAAATGGGTGTGACACCTACCATATTAAGTAGAAGAAAATGAAAAAGTTCTGCAGGGCGAAATAAAAAACCCTTAAAATCTTGGCAGGTATTACATATATAAATAAATTAGCGGTATCCAACAGATGATGTTCTGGGTCACCCTGGTCCACATTTTGGTCGATATCTGGAAAACGCCTTCACATATACAACTACCACCACTCCCTTTTAAAACTCTCATTAATACCTTTAATTTGATACCCATATCGTACAAACTCATTCTAGAGTCACCCCTGGTCCACCTTTATGGCGATATTTCGAAAAGGCGAACACCTATAGAACGAAGGCCCACGCCCTTTTAAAATACTCATTACTACCTTTCATTTGATACCCATATCGTACAAACGCATTCTAGAGTCAACCCTGATCCACCTTTATGGCTATATCCCTAAATGGCGTCCACCTATAGAACTATGGCCCACTCCCTCATAAAATACTCTTTAATGCCTTTCATTTGATACACATGTCATACAAACACATTCCAGGGTTTCCCTCGGTTCATTTTTCTACATGGTGAATTTCCCTTACTTTGTCTCCACAGCTCTCAACTGAGTATGTAATGTTCGGTTACACCCGAACTTAACCTTCCTTACTTGTTCTCTTTAGAAATTTATTTAGTCAGAACATATGTAAATGAAAAAATGAATTTAACTTAGTAATAGAAAAGAAATTAAAAAAAATTATTAGAAATTAGCGTTTTTACAACCCCCTTTTAAAACCAAGGCCTCACTGTGATGCATTTGCATGTCGTAAAATAGCTTGTGTTGTTTTTTTAAGCCACCACAAGACACAGCAGGTAGAATTGAAATTGCCCCTACCCAAAAGTTCTACCCAAAGGGGGGGGGGGGGGCATCAGAAGTCGTTTTAGAGGTATGGTTCCTTCGGCAAAGTTTCTTATTTTGATCCCTAAAATACGATTTTCATAGAGCAATGAGCGATTTTTAAATCGACCCGCCCTACTGTACAAACAACCGTTATCCAATCAAACTTAATATACTCTGTACGCTCTGCTCAACTGAGTATAAAAATACATTAAACGAAAAAGTTGAAATTGTGAATATAAAAAGCGCATCAAATTAATAATATTGTAATAAATAATCCCAATGTCATAAAATATGCTTCAATGCCCCTCGAAAATGACCAAGTTTGTGCTATAATTTCGAAAAGTACTTTTGAAGCATAAGGTAGACCTACTTGAGCTAATAAATACAAAAACGTGAAGAACAGGTATGTTAATTGGTTTTTTATGAAAATATGAAACTCCTTACATACAGTTTACCTTTAGCTACCGCCAACTGAGAACTCTAAGATAGACCAACGACTCACAAAGCGGTTTTAGTTCCAATGTCGGTTGCCGATAAGAACATATCCTGTGCCGAAGCTAATCACCGGATCAGATATTCAAAGCTGCGATGGAGACGGCCATCTTATACAGTAAAATCTATTCTAGCCTCACAACAGCCATAGGGATAAAACCTTAGGAAGACATCTGCAAAAGACAACTGTCTGTAAAGGTGATGGATGTCATAAACGATTATATTCCTGCTGCCTTCCAAAGTCCAAGGAGCTATCTTCCTGATATCAGTGCGCTAGTCAGAGGCGATTTTAATGTCCACTGCGAGCTCTGACATTCCAATTAGTCAACTGACACTAGAGGCAAGGAATTAGCACAACAAATAAGTAAAAGGACATTCAGCACGTTATATGGTGGTGCCTCCGCATGAATAATATGAAATTGTCTCGGCTCGCCAGGGCAGGACTTATCAACTGCTTTGCTGGCAGCCAATGTTTACTTTCATATCCAGCCATCTGCTCATACTCCTCTAAATAAAACAATCTGAAAATTTAGAGCATTCCTTAACTTTAAAAAAGCAATCTTAAATGAATACCGATCCCGACTGATGTGCCTCAAGGCAAATTCGCGTTTCGCAACGTCAGAGCTTCGGATTCGGCTCGCTTGTTGTTGTTGTTGTAGCAGTGCTTCGCTCCATTCAATAAGTGCGATCACTCTTTAATTGGCATCATCGGGAATCCGAGGAAACTTCGACCAGCTTCATCACGGCTGGTAGATTAACCGAAATCAGACCTTATTTCTCCGCGAATCAGCATCCATAGCTATAGAATGTGACTTAGCGAGACAGCTCGTCTCTGGAGATCCCTATATTTGAATTCTAAACACCGACATGATATGAATGCCAAACGAGCACAAACGTGCCAAGTGGAAAAAGTACCCAAGGAACTGAAAACATCGCGAGAGCGTTTTCTGCAAGAAATTTGTAATGCATTGTACAGTTGACAAAGATAAATGTCGTGCAAATAGACGGGCTCGCAAGCTCGTGTTTGGCAGGCACTCCGAGTGTATTTCTGCCATGAAAAGCTCTCAGTGAAAACTCATCTGCCTCGCAGATGCCGTTCGGGGTCGGCATAAAACAAGTATGTCCCGTCCCGCCAATTTGTAGGAAAAAAATTAAAAAGGAGCACGACGCAAATTGGGAGAGCAGCTCGACCTAAAATCTCTTCGGAGGTTATCGCGCCTTACATGTTTTTTTTTTTTTTTTTTTAAACAGACGGGCTGTTGAACACCACCACAAGTGTCGCCCATCATCATCACCCCCACAGCCATTAAAGCCAATGCTAAAAAACTTTGACGATGACGGTCTGCTATCGCTCCTCTCACTAGTAGCGAAGACGTTGACGGCCGTTCTCCCTCGATTTTCCGCAAATCTTCAGTTAGACAGCCATCAGCATGGTTCCCGTAAACATCTTCAGCGTCCATCATAAGACGGTGGTAGCGCCACTTGAACGCTCCTCCAAGACTTAGGCGGTTTCATTCCTTCCCCTTTGTTTAAAAAGATGTACTGCAAATTATCTGAGTGCCTGCCGACCACGATCGGTATAATTTAGAAAGCAACCATCAAAGTCTAAGACAATTAAAAGGGAAGGGGTGCTACAGCGTGGTGCCTTGTCCTCACTAATTTCTACATATCGAAATATGAACTATCATCCAAAACAAACATTTTCTTCACAGTATTTCTATTTTTTTTGCGTTTCGTGCAATTCGACATTGTCAACGACCAAGATCAAACCCACTCTGGTAGGTGCAGATCACGCAAATATTGGACATTCACGTCGATGACGTTACACTATCGACTTCAGTCTCCCAAATATCTTAGATATCACCTTCGAAATCAGTCTTAACTTCACAGTGGTTTCCTTTTCGCATACGAAATGAGAGCACATTTGTGCTATGGTATGCAGATCCCTGATAAAGTACAAAGCCTCAACAAAATCCCAAAGGCGCTTGCCGGCATCACAAAAGATAAAGAAACGTGGCTAACAACATACAAACCAATTGGCCGAAAGGAAATCAAACGAGTCACTATAGCTCCATTTCACGCTGGATGCTGCAATAGGTCAGACTCTTAGTAATCCAATATCAACCCCGACACGCATGCCCTGCTACATAACACCAACCGCATCCCTATCATCCAAACCTGTTGAAACTGCAAGCTTCGCTAGAATACTCTGCTGACATTTTGTGAGTATTTACGCCTATTGCATGGGGCGAAGCACTGTTAACACAACAACAACAACAACAGCTGAATAACTATTGCTTGGTTACACCCGAACTTAGATACTCTTACTTATTTTCACAACATATACGTTAAGAAAAGTAACCCTGCAGAGAAAATTGGAGATAAACACCCGAAGCAACAGTTTCGTACTACGGGTTAAATGACTACCTCCGAACTGGTGTTAATCGGACTGATGCAAAATGTGAAAGTTGGTAGTCGCACTTGTAGGAGCGGTTCTTAAGTCTGACGCACGTTTTTGGACCAATTATTTAATGGATGCGACTTTTTCAGCACCACCTACTAATGAACTAGAACAGAATTAGAACTAGTACAGTCGCTTAATGCGATAGTTCTGCGCTAGCTTGGAACTAGTGCAAATCGATGCAGGGAAGATATAAAAGCTTTGTGAAGGAGAAGGAAATGGCATAGCAATAAAAATGTAAAAATGTTCTAGTTAGAACAAAAGCTATTATTGTCTTTAATTAAAACTCAATTTTGTGGAAAGCAAGAATATAATTCTTAGAAAAAACAAAACAATGGGCATGTAAAGGCGAAAAATTTCCTTGGAAGAAGGAGTAGAAAAAAGCTACATGCACACAAATACCTACAAAAGCGCATGTAAATAAACATATAAGTATGTGTGTTGAGTGCAGAGCTGGAAAACAAGTAAGGGCGGGAATGTCTTCGCCTGCGCCGAAGGCCTCATACCTTTCATGAATGGAGCTGAACAATAATCTGATAAAATTTCAAAAATTCATAAAATCTAAACAATCAGCTATATGGGATATATGTTATATATTTAACCGATCTTGGTGATTTTTTCAGACGACAATGTACGCCTTAAGTATACGTAAGAACCCTGTGAAATTTCAAGTTTCTTGCTGTTAAAATGAAATGAATGTCTGGGACTGAGACTGGGACTGGGACTGGGAAAAAGGGATGGAGAAGAATAAGTAGAACTGGAGAGAAGAGAGAAAGAGGTAGAGTTAGACGAGGATATAGAGATATGCATAAATGGAACGGAAAAAAGGTGAAAAAAGAGAAACGCAAAGGGAAGATTGAATAAAAAGATAAGGAAAAGGGGAGAGAGGAGAAGGGAGAGTAAGATGTTATGCCGATAGACCAAAGGTAGGGCAGAGCAACGTCTGCCGGGTCTGCTATTATAATATATATATTTATATTTTATTTATTTATTTAATTAATTTATTTATGTACAACTAAGACTTATTAGTCTTTTATATGTATCACCGATCCTGACAATTTTCGCAAACAACAATGCAGGCTGCATATGTCGGCATCTGCTGAAATTTCAAGCTTCTAGCTGTTATAATGGATAAGAACTGACAAAAATCCTCTTATCTGAAAAATCGATTGTATTACAGATATATATTATTCTGCTCCAATTCGGTCGGTTCCGATAAATAATTAATCGGACACCAAAATAAACTCCCTTTCCAAATTTCATGAAGATATCTCGAAAATTGAGAGATTCGTTTGCGTTCAAACAGACACACAGACAGAACGACATGGCTAAATCAACTCAGCTCTTCATTCTGATCATTTCGGTATACTTATTGGTGGGTGTATTTCTTCTCCTTTAAAGACTTACAATTTTCAGATTCGTGACAAACTTAATATACCATTTAATTTTCATGAAGACCAGGGCACGTCTTTTATATTTAAAACCCACTCATCTGCTCAACTGCGAGTCAATCAATGAATCGGAGTAAACAGAATTGAAGCGAATCCTAAAAGCCTACATAACCGCTGACCCCTCGATAATTTCCCGTTTAGTCATTTACTATTTATTCACCAAAATACAAATTTGTTCGCTTGAATGTGCGTATGTTTGTAGTAAAAGTAAATAAATACATTTCCAAGTAATTTAATTACATCATTAAAATTTTCCACCTGATAAGCAACTTGAAACGGCGAAGGAAACCAAAGTTTCATCAAAAGGTGAAAGCAACGACGGCGAGAGCCTCGTCCAATAAAAATATAATTATAATGTTTGCTTGAGAATAACGTCGCTGTAAAAGACCACTGAGTAGAGGAGAAAAGGAAGTATGTATATACAAAGTCAAGAGCATGGTGTATCAGGAAAGAATGTTATAAAAAGGCAAATAAGACAATATAAAATACTCATATGCGAATGTACGTATGTATGTGTAAATCAGTGAAAGGAATATTGCAGTGCAATTCTAGTGCCTTGTGAAAAACAAAAGTTTGTAAAAATGAAATCAAAATAAGAATTTTATGTAACTGCATTTGCATTACGATTAAAACTCCGCTGCTATAGACGAATACCTACTAAAACAACAATATGATGCGCTTCAAATTAAAATAAAAAAATAAAAATACACGACGCGATATACCTCTGAAGAGATCTAGGCCGAGCTTCTCTTCCAACTTGTGTCGAGCTTCATAGATAGATTTTATATTGATGTTTTATCGGTGTCTGTTTCATAACGAACCGACGAGTCGTCGTCGGTGATTTGATAGCACCCCGATAACAAATCGATAACTTTTCGAGAATAAATCGATAACTTTTCGATAACAATCCGATAAATTTTATTCAAATTCGATAACAAGTAGATAGATAGTCGATCACTTTTTAATAATGGGTCAATTATTGTTCCATAACAAACTAATAACACACCGATAACAAATTGGTAATACTACGATAACAAATCGATATCTGTTTGATAACATATGCGCAACTTTTCGTAAAATAATCGAAAGGAAAATGAGGAATATTCTACAGGTATTCACTCTTAAACTCGTCTTTTGGCTACCAGTTTTTTGCAATCATTGCTAAAGTGGGCTAAAAAAAAAAAAAAAAAAAAAAATAACAGTCGCCCAAATGAAGAACTGCCGACAAGAGCTGATCGATACGCACGTTTCCGAAGGTATTAAACAGGTTTTCTCTATAAATGCCCCACTGTAAGTGTGGTCTGCGGTGGTCACAACTGACGTAAGGAAGGTGATACAATTCATTAGTTTTATTCATTTATTCATTCATTCATTTATTCGGCATTTTCCGTATATCTATGTATGTACATATTAAAATAACATCGTAAAAGCAAACAATTTAATCTTATATATATGGGATATATGTACAAGTAGATATAGGAAAAGTTAAGACATTTTTATGCTAATTCAGCATAGTGACAAATGTCAATTATAGCAAATATAAAAAATACATGGTTTAAAATCGGAAAACGTAAGACTTGACCTGAGTGTGTCCTCTGTAGTCACTGCTGGCTATATAACCACACGAAAAGAAATCTAAAATTTTCTCTGATTGTACTAAACCTGAAATAGGAGGATACATTACCTCTACGTAACTCTGCGTACTATGAAAGCTACTGCACTGAGTCCAGTATTTTGATTTAAAGTTCACCAACCAGGTAGCTGAAGTAGCAGACCATCTCTTTTTCTATCTCCATTTCCATCTCTGTCTCTGTCTCCATCTCCATCCCCGTTCCCATATTCATCACCCACCCCTTCTCCATCCCCTTCCTTCTCAATCTACCTCTACCTGTCGCTATCTCTACTCATGCCTCTCACTCTACCTCTTCCTCTCACTTTACATCTATCCCTCTACTTATACCTCTCACTCTACCTCTTCCTCTCACTCTCACTTACTTCTACCTCTCTCTCTACCTCTGCCTCTGACTTTCCCTCTCTCTTCCCCGCCCTTTCCCCTCCTCCTTCCTCTTTACACATGTTGTTGTTATTGTAGCGTTAAGGACACTCCTCGATGGCCTTGGGGAGTGTTATCGATGTTATTGATGGTCCTTTGCCGGATGCAGATCCGGTACGTTCCGGTAGCAAGCAAAATTAAGGTACTAGCCCGACGATCTTGGGAACGACTTGGTATGGCCACATGAAACCTCTAGGCCAATCCGCTCTCCTACCCTCTACATCAATGAGGAACTTGGGGTTTGGAGGCTATATATTGCGCTGGCAATCCCTTGCATCAATTTGGTATTTTAGTCGCCTCTTACGACTGGCATCCCGACTGCCTGTATATTCTAAGCTCAATAACCCGCTAGGGTTTCTCTTCACCCTCTTTGGCACTCCCTTTCGCTAACATGCATCTCCTTCTTGTCTTTCTCCTCCTTTTATATCGTGATGTCTATGTTTTTCCGTTTCGAATGCTATTCAACTTCTCTGCTCTTTACTTTTCATCAGCCCTCCCTTCTTCCTTTCCTTCATTTCTTTCCCTCTTCCACTCCTTCGTTCAGTTTCTCATCTTCCTTTTCTTTTTCTGTTCTTTCCCTTTTCGAAAATAATGACAGCGTGAAGTGCCCACCTATGCTATAAAAATAAATACATATGCATACATATATTTATTTTCCTTGTAGCTTCAGGTTAATTGTGAATTTCCTTCTAGTGTGTATACTTTTTACACCATCTCCTCCGCACAGATGCCTGTACAATACCAGCCAGCTTCATGTCATCCCAAGTGAGTGAAAAATATCAGAAATTACTCTGAAATTCTCACTCGGACGTGTGTAATCTACGTTGGCAGCAGGGAATTGCGTATAATTTATAGCGGTGAGAAAATTTCGCACACGCACTAACACATACATATGGTTTACATACATAAATCCTTGCGCCATATGCATTAAGTCGTACATTCATACAAATTTATCATCCTGCAGTCTACGCAATGTGTCACGCATTTTAATTACAAAATAAAAGAAGCATTCCGCTATAAAGAGAGAGTTGGTGGTAAATGAGGTGAAGCAAGTGAAAAACAAAAACAAAAAAAAAAACAAATTTTTAAGTAAATGTTTACAGTCCGAAAATTGCAGTTCGCGTGACAATAAAAAAATGCAAATAGCCAGTACAGCCACTAAAAAGAAAATGCTGCACAAATAAGCACAATGAGGAGAGGGAAATGAAGAAAGAATGGAGAAAAGTATGTTGATGACATCTGTACACAGACATACTTATTTACATGTTTATTAAGTATTGTCACATCGATCAAGATAAATTATGTTTATCGCTTGAAAGATGGATGAAATTAAATTTTTAAAAACGCATATTAATGATGTTTATGGGAAAATCAATTGTAGATCAGCTTTAACTAAATGACTATCACCCTATGACCCAAGTTAAGTTATGGTATTGCTGTAAAAAACAAAAAAGGTTTCAAAATTTTGAACGAAGTTAAATTAGGATCGATAGCATAATTCGTCCACTGAGTGGAATATTTCTCTTTAATTTGCCCTGTCATCGGTGTCGAAGTAGGCATACCCTTAGCAGTAGCCAAGGGGAATATCCAAAGCTTCTACTTGAAGAAAGCACAAACAAAGTGGAATAACATCACCACTTGTGCAGTATCAAAATCCATTTGGCCAAACTATAATGGAAAGAGGACGAGAAGTCTTCTGAACAAATCCAGGGCTAACACACGCAAACTGATAGCAGTCTGTAACGGTCATTGGGCAGTAGGTACGCATGCGGAAAAGATGTGCATTCCGTATGACGATTACTGCAGAAGCTGCAAAGATCCAAATGCCACGGAGACAGTAGAACACTTTATGTGTAAATGCCCGGCTCTGGCTAGAGCCCGTCTAAGGTTCCTTGGAACCCCGTTTCTAGAAGACTTCAGAGGGTTATCTGTGATAGCAATCCCGAATATTCTTAATTTTATCAACAACTCTGGCTAGTTGTAATACATTGACCGTAACATTTCGCAGGTTTTTATTTTTTATTACATGACATCAAACGGCTTTAAATAGCTACTTGGTCGACCAGAGTCGCAGCCATTTCACCTACCTACCTACCCTGTCATCGGGTGCTCTATATTCGAGATCTCTGCTTTGCCCGAAAGTTACTTAAAAATAAATTGTAATTTTCTTAGACTTGGCACGAAATTTCTTAGAATATCGATACAAGCTCCACCTCGGGGGATATGCCCAAGTTCGCTCCCCGACATTTCGCTAAAAGTTTGGCCTTAAATTTCTAAATTTTTCTGTAAACATTCTAAACAGCTTATTGGGTTTCCATTTATTTTCCCAACTTCAAGTTTATTGCTCAAGAGATAGTCTCTTTTCTCTTAATTGTCGTGGTGTTCTGAACAATGCTCCAGATTGCAAGCCTTAATTTTATCAGAAAGTTAATCAAAAATCCGACGCCATATTACCGATTTGATCTGCCATCTGCTGCATTATGTTTTCTTAAGATCTGAAACTTACTCAGAGGCTACACGCAGTTTTGTTCGAATATTCTGAATATATCCACAGGTGGGTATTTTCCTACCCATTGCATTCTGATGAGGTTCTGAGCTATGTATCAAACATGAAGCCCCAGCTCAACTGAATTAGACTTGAAAACGTATACAAAAATTCCCCAATCTCATAACTTTCTAAATAATTCGTTCCGTGCGTTGAGAAACTGGTTGTTGATTATTGCTAACTTCCGCAGCTCATGCAAAAGCTGAACATTTGAACAAAATTGATTGGATAAGTTCATCTTGACCGTGTTGTTGTTGTTGTAACTACAAAAACACTCACCGTAGGTTTAAGGGAGTATTTAGGATGCAGGCAGTGCTTTGCCGGATATGGATTCGCATCATTACAGTTTTAATACCTTCTGGTACTAGCCCGACTGCTCGCGAACGGCGTTATTGACCCTCGAGAATATGGATTCTTGTCACCTCCTATGACAGGAATGGAATATTGTAAGGCTCAGGGCCCGCTGTGGCTTTCACCCTGGCTTCTCTGCGCTTTTACTGAACATTTCCGTAAAAATAAGTCTAAAAAATGTTATTGGGTAGGGATATCATAACCTAAAAAAAAAAATGGCGTTAAACGAGCCTAACTTTCCATGACCAAGCATCAAATGCCCAGAGAAAGCCCGAAGTCTCTTCAACTCGCGGTTTCATTTAGGGGACAGCTACGCATGACTGTTGCTACTTTCTCCGAATACAGATGATTTTTATTCTGGTCCAGTTCGATATTACCTTCAATGACAGAGTACGTATTGTACAAGAACTTCTAGTTGCAAGCCGTTTTATTACGGATAGTCGCGGCTAGTACAATTTAGCAGACCAATAACTTACCGTGGGTTGAGTGGTAGCTCCCCTGCAACGGAAGCACACTTGGACAACGTTGATACCACATAAGGTAACATTGACGTAAGTTTTGGTTAATTAGAGAATCGTTGTGTGGCAACGATGTAGTTTTACCCCAGCGGGTTAGGGGGTCAGATTATATACCCGCGGTAGGTATGCCTGTCGTAAGAGGCGACTAAAATACCAGATTCAAGGGGCTGTGTAGCGCAACCCTTCAGGTTGCCAGCGCAATATATAGCTTCTCCAAACCCAATTGTCAACCTCACCTATCCGCGGCGAATCCTGTTTCACTAACAAACGAGTCTCTGGCGACCCCAAGCTCCTCATGGAACTTGGGGGGGGGGGGGGGGGGGGGGGGGGGAGGGAGGTGATGGCCTGAAGGTTTAATGTGGCCACATAAATCGTTCCCGAGATAGTCGGGCTAGCACCTTAATGGTGCTGTGGTGCCGGAGCGTACCGGATCTGTATCCGGCAAATGACCATCACATCGATAACACTCCCCAAAGCCTTCGGGGAGCAAGCTTATCGCTACATCAACAACAACAACAACAACAAAGATGTAGTGTCGAATAAGATGCATTTCGATCCTTGATAAGTCATTCGGAGATAGGAAGCTTACACCGAAAACTTTCGTTTATTACTGGAAAAACATCATGATCCTCAATGTATCTGCAGCAAGGCAGGGTTTTAAGTCAATTGAGACGTACCGGATATGCTCCCATTGGACCGTGATTCTCAGAAGCTCAGTTAACATGTTTGAACATATATGAACCTTGGTCAACGAAACTCAATGGTTTTCGCAGACCGCTTGCTACACACCTGTGGCCAAAAGGATCTCGCTGCCCTGCAAGTGATAGTGCTTGTAGGGTGCTTGTCTGATTTAAGTTTAGCTAATTACTTTATTTTATTTGAACTTAACTGTTATACCACTTTGATTTTAGTATGTTCATATGCATAAATTTGTTTTAGACAAAATTTTTTGTTTTTATATTTTATATAAAAATCAATTATTTATCCCCGCAAACATTAAGTATAGTTTCCAGATATAACGAAGAGTGTATTAGATGGATTGGAAGAGAGGATGGGATTGGGAGTAAGAATGTGACTGACAGGGAGACTGAGACTAGGTCCTGGATTGAGACGGTGACTTGGATTTGGATTTGGATTTGTACTTGGTATTGGACTTGGACTTGAACCTGAGCTTGGAATTGGAATTGAAATTGGAATTGGACTTCTACTTCGACTTCCACTGGGACTTGCACTTGGATTTATACTTGGACTTGGATTTGGTCTTGAACTTGGACATGGACTAGGACTTGGATTGCACTTGTAAATGGACTTGAAGTAGGACTTAGACTGGGACTTAAACTTAGACTTGGCCGTGGACTTGGACTGGAGCTGGGACTGAGACCGGGACTTACACTTGCACTTGTTCTTTCACTTGGACTTGGAATAGCACTTAGATTTGCACTTGTACATGGACTTAAACTTAGACTTGGACTTAGACTGGGACTGGGACTGGGACTGGGGACTTGCACTGGCACTTTCACTTGGACTTGGACTCGGACTCGGACTTGGGACTTTAACTTGTAGTTGTGCTTGGTTTTGGACATGGCTTTGGGCTGTACGGGGAATAACGGATGCATAAGGATAACCGGAGACTGAGAAAGAGATAGAGTGAGGCGAAGACAGAGAGATAGGGATAGATGAGACGGGAGAGGGAGAAGGAGGTGAAGCTAGAGAGAAAAGACGTGAGGGAAAAGATGGACAGGGAGAAACAGACGCCGAGAAAAAGAAAATCAAAGGGACGTGTGAGTTAAAGGGTAAGTCTGCCGGGTTTGCGAGTGTTAATATAAAAGATGCATACTAACACATTCTTACATAGCATGTATAAATGTAATTTAAAAAAATTCTCGCGGTTGATATTCGCTCTATTATCCATACTCTGGTTGAGCCACGATGAGGAGTGCCTCAAGTGCAAATAAATCATCTTAACGGCTTTGTGGAGTGTACACTTGATACGGTCACTAGATTCAAATGGAAAATACGCAGCTATATAATACCATAAAGTATTTGTTTTTTCATGCGTGTGTGTGTGTGCGTTACTTATTTGCATTTACGTATGTTGACATTTCACGGTGAAAATACCTTTCATTCCTTTATATGCATTTAGCACCGCCATTGTTATTGATGATGATGGCATCGCCAGATTGAACCCGTGCATATACAGACATCGCACTACAACTGGTCGTATTTACAATTCACAATAGTTACGTTCCATTGAGACTTGAGCGAGGTACGGATAGAAATTTAACATGCAACAACAACGTTGTGATCCTGATATTTATCTGGTTCAATTTCTGATCCGTATAGCAGTTCTGTTTGTTTCGTTTTCTGTAGTAGATTTTTTGACAGCTAACCACTTTTGAGTTGGTAGCACTCATGGCTCAACTATATGGTTGGTTCATCTCTACAGCAACAACATACATTTGTTCACATTGCCAAAATCAGAGTGTTGCTGTTAGACGAATGGAATGGAATGAAATCATAAAACTTAGCAGCATTTGTATGTAGTAAGAAAATGTTGTAAATTCGTTGGTTTCATTTTAAGTTTGCCATCTCCTTCCTACAATCTCTACTACAGTGAAATGAAAAAAATAAAATCAGCTGGTGAGATGAGCCAACCATATAGTTGAGCCATTGTAGCACTGAACTAAATATGTGTACATTTGTGTATACATAAAAGAATTCGCCATATTTAAAAGCAAAAACACTGAAAGAGTAAACAACTTGAAGATGATGTAAGGAAAATAAATAGTTTGCTTACATGCGAAACTATTTATATGTTAATAATTCTATCAGTATCTTAAAATTTTGTGTACGTTTCTTCTTATTTTCAACAAAACAGATGTTTTATATTAGTGCTGCCAGTTCTCATAAAGTTGATCCAGATCGTTCCAATGAGATTTGAGCCAGAGCCAGAGCTCGATAAACCAATGGAACGGCCCTAATACAATTGTTCACCATCCGCTGTAGTGTCCATAGAACTGCAAAAATATATTTATGGTATAGTATGTATGCATTTTTCGTAATCTCTACGTCTCTTGAAGCTCTTGAAGTAATAATTAAATAAGCAAATAAAATAAAAGTCAAGGGCTTTATAACTTAATTAAGTGCACATATACATAGGCAAATACATATACAAACGTTTAAAATTTATGGGACGAAAGCTTTGTGAAAAGTTTAGATATTCTTTTTTATAAGCTTTAACTTACTTTCACTTGGCTGTTTAAATTTGTCTTGCAAGTTTAATTTGATACACTTCCATGTGCCCGATTGAGCTGAAATTTGCACATATGTATAACTCCGATGACGATGCAATATTACTTTACGAGAATTCGACAAATTAATCGATAATAGAGTTATCTGTAAAGATTTGTAATCACAAGGGAATAAAAGCCTAAGTCCTTGGTTTAGAGGGATGGTGAATAACCTACAGCGGCTCAAGAACGAGGTAACTTCGCTTTGTTTGTATATACAACGAACGTAGAAGTTAGGCTGTTATCGCCCAATGTTGCATACTTTTCTGCGCACTTGATTTTGTTTTACAGATTTAACTCACAGAGCAGAGATCTGCAATTAGTAGTTGTAAACTGAACGCGACATAGGCAAAGTCGCAATAAAATATGATTTTAAGTAGTTAGCACTGTTTGACACAATTTTATATGTGCTCTCTGCCAAAAATGCTTCAACTAATTTAGTCAAATTTTATTTCGATTATGAATATGCCCCAATATATTCGCATCATGATATAAAAAATCGTGTACTCATACTCATTCAGGGTTATTTAAACCTAGCGATTCGTACCAGTAATTTGGTTGAGAGTCTTTTTCATCCTGACACCGCATTAGCGTTGAACGCGAAAGATCTGACGACCGAAGATGCTGATATCCGAAGTGAAGCCACTTTTGGCAAACACATACGATATGTTTTCTCGAAAATCTGTATATTCATATGAATGTATTTAACGTTTTGTTGTTGCAAGAACACGTGAACATGTGTATGCACATACATATATACAAATTCATTTAAATGAGTTGAACAAAGCATGGGGCGCATTCCAAAAGCGCAACTGCTGGCGAAGTTGATTTGTGATAACTTCTTGGAACGCACAGTTGCAACTTTACGACAAATTAGTGAGCATACAAATTTTCCGCTCTATTCACTCAACGTTTTTATCGATTGGTTGTTGACAGTTGGCGCAACGTATCGTTTCAAAAGCACAATATCTTTCACTCAGCTGATAACTGCAATTAGCAAGATCCATTAGTTGATGGAACAAAAAACAATGATCAGAAAAGCGTGTTAAATTTTGATGGTATAATTAAGAACATTTAGGACCTCCTTTTCTTGTTATCACAATGTTAACACGCTTTTATTAGAACAATTAGGACTGTGATATAAACTGTAAGATTTAATAATTTAGGTATAAAGTTTTAATATATAATTATGTACAATATGGAATTTTTTTGTCGCAGACGAAGAAGCCTAATTATCGTTAAAGGCTACAATGAACTTATTAAGTGTTATATTTCTTTACAGTCAATTTATTTTTTACATTTTAGTTAATTTTATTAACCAACAATAAAAGCTTATTTTTAAAAAAGCTGCTTTTCTTTTTCTTTAATTTTATTTAAATTGCAATTTATACTGCTGTAATGATGTATTGCAGTGGTGACCATACCCACATAGTCATATTTCATATTTGTACTGGCGCCCCCTATGGGCTCTATCTTTTCTATACAGATTCGTTCAAAAGTGCCTCGAAAAGCAGTGAATTCCCCTCTGAAAGCACAGCTCATTCAAATCAAATGAAATATTTTTCTAGGTTAATGAAAACTCTTTTCGAATCAATTCACAATTTTTCCAAATCAAATGAAACTTTTTTATATCAAATGAAACTTATTCTAAGTCAAGTGAAACTTTTTTTAAATGAAATGAAACTTTTTTCCATTCAAATAAATATTTTTTTCAAAACAGAGAAAACTTTTTTCAAGTCAAACGAGGCATTTTTTAAACCAAAAGAAACTTTTTTAAATCAAATGAAACTTTTTCTTATTCAAATGAAACTTTTTTCTAGTCAAACGAGAATTTTAAACCAAAAGAAACTTTTTTTAAATCAAATGAACCTTTTTCAAATCAAACGAAACTTTCTTCAAAACAAATGAAACTTTTTTCTAGTCAAAGGAGACTTTTAAACCAAAAGAAACTGTTTCTAAATCAAATGAAACTTTCTAATTCAAATGACACTTTTTTCCAAACAAATAAAACTTTTTCCAAATCAAATGAAGCTTTTTTAAAATCAAATGAACCGTTTTCTCAATCAAATGAAACTTTTTCAATTTAATTGAAACTTTTTCCAAATCAAATGAACCTTTTTTAAATCAAATGAAATGAAAAAGAAATAAAACGTATGTTTGTTTAATGGTGTGTTCAGTTTAAGAAAAGAAAGAAACATTTTCTCTTAGAAAACATAATAATTGAAATTCAATTATTATAAGCCGGTGTTAAGCTCATGAATTCTTAAATATAAGTATAAACAAATTAAACTTTTTTCAAGTCAAACGAGGCATTTTTTTAAACTAAAAGAAACTTTTTTTAAATCAAATGAACCTTTTTCAAATCAAATGAAACTTTCTTCAAACCAAATGAAACTTTTTCTTAATAAAGTGAAACTTTTTCTAATTCAAATGAAAAATTTTCCAAATCAAATGAAACTGTCTTCAAGTCAAATAAAACTTTTTTCAAGTAAAAAAAAAAAAAAAACAATAAAAATTATTGTTCTGGCCTTGAGGTCGAATCGAACCTTGAATCCTTTATAGGCCGATGAAACAAAAACAATTGCCAAACGAAACATTTTTTAAATCAAATGATCCTTTGTCTTAAACAAATGAAACTTTTTTCAAATTAATTTAAACTTTTTAAAGTCATACAAAACTTATTTTTAACGGAAGTGAAATTGAACTGAAACTTTTTCTGTGATGCCCATCAACATCATCCTTCGTCATACGATGTTTTCCATCAACCTTCCCAACAGCGAAATTTGTTTGGATGTCTTCTCAGTGACGCGTTGTATTTTGCGCGCAGTAAGTAAGGGAGGAATCTAGTTTTACGTGTTAATTTCTAGAGAAAGTTTCAGGGCAAACTTCTTCCGGTATGATCTTTTTTTCTAAAAGTATCAACGCATGTATTTTCCGCTGTCAGCGGGAGTCTGCAAAAGTTTTGCCACTGTTTTGTGCATATTCTTAGCCGATTGAGCTTTCCGTGGGCTTATTGTATGTTTCGGGGGGTAATGACTGCATCAATGTCGTTCGCATAGGTGACGGAGTGAATCCTTAGACATTTGCAGATTGGAAATTTAACCGTTACTGGCGTTTTATAGGTCACAACTGAGTATTGATTCCTGTGCTGCTCAGCATATGACTTTCACGGTCTTCGGAACTCTGAGGTTTGGAATAAGAGGACACTAACTCTAAATTAGATAGAGAAATATTGGATTTGAAATCACCTCTGTTCATATTTTGCTGTCGACCATGCTTTACGATCGGTATGAAAAAATCGACAGCTATGTTATGCTATTGAACTAAGGCTCCTTCTCAATGGGAATCGCTTAGTCGAAAATTGGCAATAGATGACGAAATGATGATAAGCAACTGGCGTGATTTTTTGAACGGCCAAAACAGTTTAAACAGTTGAGTGTCAAGTGAATATTTGGCTAAAACTTTATAAGTAAATATTCACGGAGAAAGCTTTTTTCAAAATAACGTAAAAAATAACAGAGTAATGACTTAATTCGCTCTTTTAAGTATGCAAAATAATTCGCAGTTTCCTTTCTACCACAAGTCAGCAGCCGAATCGTGGTAAGGATGAATCGGGGGGCAGATGTCCAAAACTGTCAATGAAATGGGTACACGTTGGTCAGATGCCCCGTACCTAAATTCAGCGGTCGAATCGTGGGAGTGGTGAATCGATGAACGGATGACTGATGCCCAAAACAGCTGACAAAATTGGTGTGCAAGCGGTGAACGGGTTTCTGATTAACGGCGTGCGGAGGATGATGATGGCGATCTAAATCAACGCTCGTTGTTGAGCAAATGTCCAGCAATCGTTGGATTACTGAACCGGTATAACTCAACGTTGGATGATGAGCTGGTGACCGGTGATTGGTTGTCCAGTAATCGGTAGATTGGTGATTTTATGTTAAGCAACGATGTCTGGTGAATGGTGAGCCCTCATCAAATAACCGGTGGCGTGGTGAAGCGCTATCCACGATAACAGGTTAATCAACATAACCAAATCATTTAATCGATGGCCCCGACACGTAGGTACGGTAGTTAAGGACATACCAATGTCATTGAGATCCTTCTACTCTTACTGGATACCCAATCTCCGGAGCCACCAACCGCAGTATCAAAGGTGGATGGCCGTATCAGATCAGGTTTGGACAAATTATAGTATGAGCTGTATTCAATGCAAATCGCGCTTTTTATACCTATCTTGAGTGAAAAGTGCTTGCCTTTAAGTCTAAGTTAGGATAAACATTATGAGAAGTTTAAGGTCTCCGGATAGGCGAGCGTTATCCGAATGAAATATTTGCAAATGATCAATTGCATTGGTCCTGTACCTTGTTGCTCGCGGGCATAGTGGGTACGTGTGTAGTAGTAACTACACTGCCGTACTAAAAAAGAATGTGTTTATCGGCATTCTAACTAGAAGTGTGTTGTATATCTAGAGAGGAGAATTTTTCTTACGCTCTGTAGTACTTACTTCACATATGCACGTATTGTGAAAATTTGGTTTGAGAGCAGCTCTAGAACGATTTGCAAAATGTCATTTTATAAAATAGAGAAGTCCTAAAATGTCCGAAGTTGGCAATATTCCGACCTCAGAAAACTTTTTTGAATATTTTTCTCTAACACAATGTCCTCGTTAGTTGGTTGCTGTGCCGCCCGAACAACAAAAATCTGAGCCCAAGTATCACATGGGGTGCCATTTTCCTCCATTTCTCCTGGAACGAATTGCAGCTGTTTTAGTATTGTTAGTCGGTACTCAGTTTACACCACACATGTATCGAGCGCCTCTTTCTATGCTACCCTCCTTGGCACAGCTCCTGCAAATGCTGTTAAAAAGGATCTCCATTCTGTTCATGCAGACTAAGGGGGCATTGTACCGTGATTGTTGCAGTGCTCCTAATGATTTTTTCCTCCGTTAGTAGGTCCTCAGTTCTCCTGCTATCGTAATTCGGCCAGGTTTGCTTTGCTATCTTGCAGGTATCTGAGGAGTACAAGTTGGAGACAGCTAACTCCTGGAATGTCCTATGTACGTAAGTGGATGATGCGATTGACCGCTGCCGTTCCCTCCAGCAGTATCCCTGCTCTTGCAAGTACGTCTGCCGTTTGTTGCCCTACTTAGGAATAAAAGAAATTACAAGGCGCGATAGCCTCCGAAGAAATTTTAGGACGAGCTTCTCTTCCAAATTGCGTTGTGCGAGACGGGACCTACATGTTGTATGCCGAATCCAAACAGAAAAAAATCCTGAGTGCTTGCCGAATAACTGCCGAGTGGCGACTCCGCTTAGCAAAAAGTTTTTCTAATTGATAAAAAACCTGTTACTAAATTTTAAATGCTGTTTAAATAAATCCTATTAAAACGTGCTACAGAAATTATGTTTATTGCATAATTTTAGGCATAGAAAAAATTTTCTCATCAACACAAAATAAAAATATTTCTTTTCAATTTAGCTTAATTGGAATAACATCGTTAGCAAATTAAAACCAAACAGTTTAACGTGATAAAGCAAATAAAAAATTATAAATTCATCACTGTTTGATCTATCAACATTTTTATCTTGTTAACGAGACCACTAAAAGTTGTTTAAAAAATGAAAAAAAAAAGCTGGCAACAAAATAAAATTTTTACATAAATTTTGCAAACCGCGTAATAGCGATAAAAAGCTCAAAAACTATTTTTTGTGCCATAAATAAATTTCATATTTGATATTTTACACAAACTAAAAATTTATACATACATATTTATTTAACAACAAAAACAACAACATACAAGCAATAACTTTATCAGAGCAATTGAAACGCGACAGTCGAGTGGACGCAGCAGCCAAATAGTTGCATGTAAAAGTTAGCATACTTTTGGGAGTGCGAGGCATGAGACCAGAAAAATGTATGGCACTAAGCAGGCGAAGGAGACTGAAAATGGGAGCGCAACTCAGACACAAAATACAAATATTTTATGCATATTCAACAAGTTTGTTTGTTTTTCTATGCGTTCGTTTGTTTTTTTCTATGCGGCGAAATATTCTACCTGTGGAAAGATTTCGCGCTATCATCGTAGTGACGGTAGAAATGCCATTCTATGCCACTTGTGGCGTTACGTACAAACAGCAGATAAACGACTACCACCAACACTGAGCAAATAAGCAATATACACTAAATAAATAAATAAACAAACATACAAATTAACAAACAACCCAAGCAATTGGTGCCTCCCATAAATTCTGAAACACATTTTTTCAGAAAACATTAGTCAGAACCCTTTTTTCAGAAAGACAAAATTCAAAGGTCAAAACTCAGAATTCAAATCTCAGAAGTCAAATTTCAGAAAGCAAAATTCAGAAGTCAAAATTCAGAAAGTAATCAGACGACAGAAAAAACATAAAATTTTTCTCAAAATTCAAAAATGTTTATTTATTCCTTCAGAATTTATGGGAGGCCCCAATTGCTTGGGTTGTTTGTTAATTTGTTTATGTATAAAGAAAAAGTAGTACAATCCAAAATTTTGAATTGTGTGCAATAGCAAGCATGTAATTAATTAATTTTTTTCGCGTTTATTTTCTTCAAATGAATTTACAATTTTTGTTGTTATATCGGCCTACTGATTTGTGAGATCGCGGGTTCGAATCGAGCTCAAGGCCTAACAATAATTATTTTATCATTATTATTATGACACATTTTTTCTTAATTGAAAAAATTTTAAATTAGAACTAGCAGACCAGGCAGACGTTGTTCTGCCCTAAATTTGGTCTATCTGCATACATCTTAATAAGCTCTTTCCGTCTAACTCTGCCTCCCCCCTCTTATATTTTTCTTAATCTTTTATTCACTCCTCCCTCCGTCTTTTTCGATTCATCTATCTGTATTTCGTCTCACTCTATCTCTTTCTCAGTCTCCTTCTCCTACCCTCTTTTCTCTTCTCTCAAGTTCTTCTCATTCTCCTTCATCTCTTATTGCCAGTCCCAGAGGGTGGTCCTAATCCCAGTCCCAGTCCGTCTATGGTCTAGTTCCCGGAAAAAAGGATCGTAATACAGGCAAATTAATACACCAAATTTCAGGCAAATCGAATAGGACGTACATAAGTATATATATAGGTATGTGGGTATTATTAATTCATGTATTTATTTCGGCTTCGCATGCATATTTATCAGTTTTGCCAGGTCGATGCTACTAAATCGAATATTACAATGGAAATTACTTTAAAGCTCTCAGCAATAGTTTTCATTTGATATCCATAATACACACACATTGTACAGATATCCGGGTCGACGTTTTGGCCTATATCTCGAGACCCAGCGGTATAAAAATTACTCTGTACTAAAGCACACATCAACAGCTTTCATTTGCTATCCATATTACACACACCTTCTAGGGGTATCCGGTTCCACGTTTTGGCCTATATCTCGAGACCCTAGTCACACAGCGATATAAAAATTACTCTGCACTAAAGCACACATCAACAGCTTCAGTTTGATACCCATACTGTAAAACACGTGCTAGTATTACCCTGATCCACATTTTGGCCTTTATCTCGAGATCATAGTCACCCAGGGATATGAAAAGTATCCTGTACTAAAGCAATCATCAACAGCTTTCATATGATATCCATTTTATATAAACCCCTTTTTTTGGGATGTCCGGGTCCACGTTTTGGCCTATATCTCGAGACCCTAGTCACCAATAGGTATGAAAACTACACTGTGCTAAAGCACTCATCAACAGCTTTCATTTGATATCCATATTATATAAACACATTCTAGGGGTGCCCGGGTCCACGTTTTGGCCTTATATCTCGATACCCTAGTCACCAATAGGTATGAAAACTACCCTGTACTAAAGCACTCATTAACAGCTTTCATTTGATATCCAATTGTATAAAACATTCTAGGGGTGCCCTGGTCCACGTTTTGGCCTATATCCCGAGACCCTAGTCACCAATAAGTATGAAAACTACCCTGTAGTAAAGCACTCAGCAACAGCTTTCATTTGATATCCATATTGTATAAACACATTCTAGGGGTGACCGGGTCCACGTTTTGGCCTATATCTCGAGACCCGAGTCACCCAGGGGTACGAAAAATACTCAAAGTACTCATAAACAGATTCCATTTGATACCCATATTGTACAAACACATCCCAGGATTACCCACGTCCACGTTTTGATCTCAAGACCCTAGCCAGAACGGGATAAAAAGTATCGTATGTCCGTTCCCTGGTTATAAGCTATCTTTCCACCAATTTTCAGCCAAATTGGTTCATCCGTTCTTGAGTTATGCGTATGTAACTAACAGAAATCAAATTTCAGAAGTAATATTTCAGAAGTTAAAATTCAGAAAGTAATTAGACAGCAAGGGAAACATTAAATTTTGCGCAAAATTTTATGTTTTTTTGCTGTCTGATTATTTTCGGAATTTTGAATTCTGAAATATTACTTCTGAAATTTGATTTCTGAATTTTGACTTCTAAAATTTGACTTCTGAAATTTGACTTCCAAATTTTGACTTCTAAAATTTCATTTCTGAATTTTTGTTTCTGAGTTTTGACTTCTGCATTTTGGCATTCTGAAAAAAGGGTTCTGACTAATGTTTTCTAAAAAAATGTGTTTCTGAATTTTTGTTTTCTGAATTTATGGGGGAACCCAAGCAATTGCATCCAGAGTTAGAGCGCTGAACACAATTTCAGGTCTCATATAAATTTTGTGTGCTTGAAGAAGAGCAAGAATTAGGGTAAAATGGGATGTATGCGGAAATGCTGTTGCTCTAAAATTCGGCTATCTATGCAGTGCAAATACTTTAGGTTTGTTTGTGTATTGATATGCATAAGTGCTAGAGTACTTAATTAAACAGCAGTAAACAGGCGAATGGATGACCGGAAGCTGTGTTGATCACAATTGGCTTGTGTGTGTATTTCATAATGTTGCCTCCTTTTAGGCTCATATGGTTCTGCAAAATATTCCAAGTGTTGTGTTTGCATGGCAATATTGCACGCGAATTGACGCAAATTGTGGCATTTAATAGTTTTAAATGCATTTATGAAACACACATATGAACATTTGCTACTTGTTTGTGAGTGCTTTTATTAGCACAGCTGTTGCCAGCTGATTGGAAGTGATGTAGGCAATGTGATGTAGGCAATGTGACAGAGTCAAAGGAGCCTACGGGGCTATGTATGCCTGCAAAGGAATGCTAGGTAAAAAGTGGGTTCTGAGGTCAGACCTCTTGGCATGGATGTATAAGGCAGTTATTCGACCAATTCTGACATATGGGGCACTCGTATGGTAGAAGGTGGTAGATGTGAAATACATAATTAACATGCTAGGTAAAGTTCAACGATCTGCCTGCGGAGCGATCGCGGGGGCAATTAGGTCGGGCCCCTCGGAGGCTTTAAACGTGATATGCAATGTTCCACCGGTGGATCTCTTTATCAAGGAAATGGCAGCTCAAGGGGCCCTAAGGCTTCGGGAGTTGAGCCTCTGGAGGAAGCGTACATACGGGCACGGCCGTATTCTGCTCAATATTAACGACTCCCGCATCTTGTCAAAAACGGCCAAGGCTAGTTTTCGACACAAACTACACAATTCTCTTCCCCACAAGGAAAGATTGGAAATTGGATGACTCAGAGATTCGACATCTCAGTTTTCATGGACGGATCTAAAAAGGCTTGCGGAGTTGGAGCGGGAGTATTTGCGACTGTTCCGCACACGTCCTTATGTATGCGGCTTCCCGACTCGGCAAGCGTGTTTCAAGCTGAGATTTTCGCTATCCAAGGGGCGTGTAAAGCGTTAATGGATATCAATGGTAACGGTAAGAGGGTAGCCATTTTCTCCGATAGCTAGGCGGCTCTTGGAGCCCTCTGGTCAGAGTCGATATCATCAAAGCTGGTTGGGCAGTGTAGGGAGAGCGCCATGATTCTGGCGTGCCGGCAGATCGTTACCTTGATATGGGTGCCGGGGCATCGATACATACAGGGTAACGAGATGGCAGATGAGCTGGCACGGCTCTTGATATCTCAGGATAGAAGGAGGTCCTTGCACCCCTGGGACTCATCAATGGTCACATCTCCCAGCACTGGTTGAGTGAGGCCAACAATAGGTGGAATCGGTTGCGGACCTGTAGAGTTTCCAAGAGCATGTTGCCATTATATAACGAAAAAGGTCTATAGCTGTCCTTAAGATGAACAGAAGGGATACATCCAGAGTAATTGCGGTGCTGACGGGGCATTGGACAATTGGGGTACATGCGGCACGGATGGGACTGGAACACAATACCTCCTGTCGCAGCTGCAAGCGTCCGGAGGCGGACGAAACGGTTGAGCATCTGCTGTGCGAATGCCCAGGACACCGTCGAAGTAGAATGAAGTTTCTTGGAAAGCCCTTTGTCGAAAGCCTTCCAGAACTGAAGGATGTTAGGCCGGGAGAGCTTCTCAAATTTGTAAACTCCGCGGGATGGATATAGGGGGACGGGCTTCTCTGAGTCGCTTGGAAAATGGTTATTAGTCTTCTTACACCCTTTCTTTGGTTAACTCACGAGTTTGTGGTATCAAAACGGCGTATGAGCGCTAATTGGAGTCAACTGGGACTCGCCACTCCAACCAACCAACCAACCAACCAACCAGGCAATTGTGTGTTATGGTAACTTCAACAGCAAAATGCTACCAAAGCAGCGTTTTTTTTTTCCAAACCGAAATCGACACCGCAAGTCTTTGAAATCGTCCTCAAATTAATAAGAAAACCGTTATCATTTTAAACAATTTTTTCCAATCGAAACCTCAATCATTTGAAACCACTTTTTCAAATCCAAACAGAAACCGTAACATTGAATTTTTTGAGTAGGCTAGTGTGATCTAATTTTTCCGAGTACAAATAAAGATTTATTTTACCTTTCGCACGACGTTTCGCTGAATATTTCACCCTCTTCAGGGGCTACACTATTTTTATTTTCAAATAAATAAAGAAGCAAAATGTAACCGTTGAAACCGTTTTAAAACTTTTTTCAAGTTGAAGCCAAAACCGCAACCATTTGGAACGGTTCTTTTCAAAATCGAAACCGATTTTCAAAGCGAAACCGGTAAAAACTGAATTTTTTCTTCATTTCATGACTGAAACCATAACCGCTTGAAATCATTTTTTTCAGCTCGAAACCGAAACAGCGAGAACGTGTAATCCGACTTTTCAGATCGAAATCGAAACCGTATCATTAAAACATTGTTTTTTTTTTCAAATCGAATTCGAAGCCGTAACAGTTTAAAACAATTTGTTTTAAGTAAAAAATGAAACTATAACCGAAAGGGTTTTTTTAAATCGCAACAGAACCGCTACGGTTAAAACTGTTTGATCCGTTTTTTTTTTTTTTTTCAAATAAAAACAGAAACCATAACAGTTTGAAATCATCTTTTCTAACCGAACCCGTAATAGTTTAAAACAATTTAGTTTCTAAAAACTGAAATCCTTCTAAAAACGTGAAACCACCATTTAAAAACGTTTAACCCAGTATCGTAACCGTTTGAAACCGTTTAATTTTTCAAAACCCCAAATTTAACCATGGCCTAAATTGAACAATAATTAAACTGCTCAATCTCTCTTTGTTTCCAGAATGTAAAAAATGCTGCATTTTCAATATCGAAACCAAAACTATAACATTTAGGCTAGTGACCGCTACTCTGTTAATAGACCCAGTTACAGGACCCTGCACCGTGGTGTGATGGTAGCGTGCTCCGCCTACCACACCGTATGCGCTGGGTTCACACCCCGGGCAAAGCAACATTACAATTTTAGAAACAAGTTTTTTCAATTAGAAGAACATTTTTCTAAGCGGGGTCCACCCTCGCCAGTGTTTGGCAAGCGCTACGGGTGTATTTCTGCGATGAAAAGTCGCAGTGAAAACTCATCTGCTTTGCAGATGCCGTTCGGAGTCGGCATTAAGCATGTAGGTCCCGTCCGGCCAATTTGTAGGGAAAATCGAGAGGAGCACAACGCAAATTGGAAGAGAAGCTCGGCCTTAGATCTCGTCAGAGGTTATCGCGCCGTACATTTATTTTTTATTCATTTAGCAAATCTCTACATTTTGCAAAGTCTGAACGGTTAAGTCTACAAAGCTGGCGCTGTCCAGCGTATCACGACGCATTTATGCATTCCTATTTGGTAGTGACCTATTAACATACCAATTACAATGGATATATGAATGTTTGTAATCCCTAATAACTACGTCAAACTCTTGGAGTAGTCAGCCTTTGCACCTGTCAATAGTAAATTTCAACCCAGCGCCTATTTATATAACTCTAGCACTACCTATCTAAAAACTTAGGATAAGAGACCAGCGGAGTACTACAGCCTCCACTGGCAGCTACGTCCAGTTCGCAAGTGCCTATGATGGCCAATAGATAGCAGTCTCAATTGCTAGGCAGGTGGGTTAATCTACCACCAGAAGCTGAAGCTGGCTACACTACTCTCTCTTGCAGTTTTATTGCCCCCCGGCCTGCGGCCATTTTTTCCACGATGTCAACCGCGTGCAGATGCCGCCTTACATTTGGTGTATGGTACTAAAGGCACCGCTTATTCCACCCACCGCCAATCTCTGCAACACTTCAATCCTTTTGAACGCAGATTTTCCTATTACAGACCACGAGAGCAGGACTTCATCATGGGAAGAGCCTTCAGGATTTGCCAATTGCTTATCTACAGTCTTACAAGACAACGGAAGTCTTTCTGGCCCTGTACACTGCATTATGTCGCCCATACAGCTTGTAAAGAAGAATTCGAAAGTACTGAATTTTGTGAGACAGCTGCTCAGATATCATGT
The DNA here is from genome assembly GCF_040869045.1 of Eurosta solidaginis. Classification (NCBI taxonomy): domain Eukaryota; kingdom Metazoa; phylum Arthropoda; class Insecta; order Diptera; family Tephritidae; genus Eurosta; species Eurosta solidaginis. The sequence goes on along the minus strand of NC_090319.1, from coordinate 328,532,238 downwards.
AATTCCTCGTCGTCCTACTAATCTCCCTATGCATTTAGCATTTCTTAGTCCAGAGATCTTGCTTATGTTACTTCTTAGTCACGGCTCGCGGACTAAGACTATGTAAAATGTAGATAAACATATTTGCTAAAGCCGCCTTAATGTGCTGAACGTTTATCTAAGAATGACTGCTGACCGCACCTTGCTGTCGACCGAACGACAACAGTTCTTTAACCATACGAATTGATGGGGTCAGCTTTCAGACTTATGTGTGCTGGTCCCTGCGACGAGACGATCCAATGAACGCCTTTAACCTAATTCGAGCGGAGGCCGCCTCTTAGAATTAAGAATTTTCCCATTGTAGGACCAAATACCCCTTTCATCGGCGATCGCAGACAAACGTCTGTAGCAGAATCTCGTTTCCATTTCCATTAAAAATTTCTTTTCCAATAATTAGTCCATGACTGTTCTCACTTAAATCTCCATCTGTGCGTGTTGTGTTGCTGCTGCTGCTGCCGCGAATGGTGGAGCATTTCCCTTCCGCTTTGCTATTGGCGTTAGGCTGAAAATAACTTAAAACTTTGGCTTGCATGTAACGTTGCATGCAACAATGTATAAAAACAAAACATGCTGCCACTTGCTGTAGGCCACCGAAAAACAGCAAGCGTTCACACCAGGCATGCTTAACGAACGAAACGATATCATTTCGTTACGATAATCAACGCTAATAAACGAAACGAAGTCTCTTCGTTTCGGTTATTAACGTTAAGATCGTCAAATTAACGTTAATTTGACGTTCTTAACGTTAATAAACGAAACGAAGTGACTTCGTTTCGTTTATTAGCGTTGATTATCGTAACGAAATGACATCGTTTCGTTCGTTAAGCATGCCTGGTTCACACTATCGCTTTTCAACATGTAGTGCTCTGGCAAGGTTGAATTGCATTATGTCATGCTGTGTACGGCATTCACAGCGAAAAAATTTAATGCATCAATTTAATTTCACTCCTGCTGTTGTTACAAGTGTCGGAGATGCCAATATGCATTCTTTATTTGGGACCAAAAATTAAATGTGTGGAAGCACCAAAACTGTAAAAGATGACCAAGATGTTTTTAATATTTAAGTACTGATTAAAAAGTTCCTACTATAAACAATCTGAGCCTATTTCTATATGTGCTGTGTCGGTTTTATTTCAAAAATTCATTTGCGTTTCTTTTCTTCTACTTACGAACCAGATGCAAAGTTGACTTTTTGTAGAAATTTGAGTTAACAGAAGTTTGGAATCAATAAACTTTTCTTATAGTTTTACCATAAATATGTTTCACAGTTCTCGAAACGGTGGTTATTTTAACTCTTAATCAGCTACAGTGGTCTTATAGTAGAAATGCGAGTATCAAGAATTCTTCGTTGTGTTGACTCTCAAATTGAAATGACCGTGGTATTAGAATCTGATACTTACGGCCCGATTCTTAGCGTTACCGGTAAAATAGTACCCAGAACATTATGTAACCGAAAATCGTTGCCAGTTGTTTTATTCGCGATTCTGGCCAAAGTGGTAACGCTGTCATCACCGAAAAACTCACCAGTGTCTGTGGTAAAATTTAAAAGTTGGTTTTCTTCGCTTTACCAATGGCGGAACGATACAAGGTGGCAGCATGGGACAGCTGAATATAAACTTTTTTTTATTTAATTTGATACATCAACTTCCGGCGCAGTACGATTTTGACATTTGTCCATCGAATTTACAAAAACGAAGTACAAGGAATTTTTATTTATGTTTGTAGGTATGTCACCATGCTGCCACCGTGTATGGTTCCGCCATGGCTTTACCGAAAATGTGTCACTCGTAGATACGATGTTAACGAATAAACGGGACGATGTGTACATATATGAATACGTTTTTACATAGCTATATTGAAATATATACTGTGAAAGTACATGGAAACAAATATGTATAGCAAGAGGCAACACTATTTTACTATTATGTTTACTTATTTGCGCTCACAATTCTTTATTTTTCAGTATTGCCTTTTTCTAAACAACAGCTTTTGTATGGTTACATCGATGTTACCACCTATTTTAGTGGGTAAACAATTATCCGGATACTTTCGTGGGCAGACTACCAAAAGGATACAAAAGTTACCACATGAAGAAAGTTGCCGTGGTGAAGAAAGTTGTTACCACATTAGAATCAGGCTGTTACTGTAAGATTTAAGGGCCCATTACTGATACTTAGCATAGACTTGACTTCACTTGAGAACTGTCACTTACAGTTCTGTTAAATGAATATTGCATATTACTGATTACTTAAAACTTAGCAACACTTAACTTGACTTAGAAATCCGTTGAATTTTGATTTTCTATGTAAGTTCTAAGTGACGTTTACATTTTGAGATGCCATCTGTTTGTTTCCATTTCATTTTGACATTTTTTCATACAAATTGACATTTATTGATTATGATACCAGATTGTATGCGCTAAGTGGAGTATAATCGTGGCTAAGTTGCGAAATTTACGCCAAGTCAAGTCAAGTCTATGCTAAGTATCAGTAATGGTCCTTTTAGACCTACGTTGCGAGCGATGGTGTTAAACAGTGTTAAATGTAATTTAATTTCAACGCATTTACTTACACTGGACTTAGCAAAAACAAATTGTGTATCATGATCTGTATCTGTATCTTAAAACGAAGCAGAGCCAAAGAAAATCGACTAACGCACAGTAGTTGATTTGGCCGTGCTAGCGTCCAAACCTTAATAACTACCAAAGTCAGTTAAATTAAAAAATCATTTTGTTTTCTGAAATTTATAATTAATAAAACTTTTTTTTAAATTTAAAACAATGTTTTTTTGTTTTTCCCCAATGATTTTTTTTTTTTTAAATTCCTAGTCTTTAATCTCTCATATCGCATAAATTAGCTTTCGTCAGTCCCTTTGAAACAGAAAATGAAAATATGTTTGTCTTGACAATATACAAATTGTTTTTTGGTTTTTGTAACTAAAATCTTTCATTCGTTTAAAACTTCTTAAATTAAAACATGAAAAATATTTTCTTTTAGTTTTTTCGAAATTCATATTGTTTTATAGCTTGAGAGTGGTTCAAAAAACAAATTTAAAATTTTCAATAAACAATTTTTTTACTCGTTAGGAAAATTTCACAAAACCAAAAACAAAAACCTATAATTTTTAATTTTTTTTTTTTTTCAGAACAAATTTTGACCTCGAGCCAGCAATATTGAGCGATAAAAATGTTATATATATTAAAAATATTATATATATTAAAAATATTATATACATACTCTTTTGATAAATACATGTTTAAATCAAAAACGAAATAAAATGTTTTTTCTCAATGACATTTTTTTTTAAATTTTTAAATATCTTTAATCGGCCTGCAAATAGTTTAACAAATATATTTTAATGTTTTCAATAAACAAATTTTTTTCGCTCCTTAGATAACAAATCTTACAAAAGAAAAAACATAATCAAAAACAATAAAAAACTGTTGCATACACTTTTTTAATAAACACGTTTTTTAAACAGAATCTTTTTCCGTTATAAACTAAATAAATTAAAAACAAAAAAAAAAATATTTTTTCTCAGTAAACGAGTTTTTTTGAATTCATTTTGTCCCATAGTTTATAAATTTAATATCTTTATATATATATATGTTTAACCGATAACCTCCGAAGAGATTTTAGACCGAGCTTCTCCTCCAATTAGCGTCGTGCCCCTTTTAATTTTTCCTACAAATTGGCGGGACGGGACCTACTTGTTTTAAGCCGACTCCGAACGGCATCTGCAAGGCAGATGACTTTTCACTGGGAAGCTTTTCATGGCAGAAATACACTGGCAGCGCTTGCAAAACACTGCCGAGCGGCGACCTCGCTTAGAAAAGTTTTCTTCTAATTGAAAAAACTTGTTTCTAAAATTTTTATGTTGCTTTGCCCGGGGCGTGAACCCAAGATCTTCGGTGTGGTAGGCGGAGCATGCTACCATAACACCACGGCGGCCGCCAATATTTAATATCTTTAACCGGCTTAAAAAATGGTTTGAAAAATATATTTTGATATTTTTTTTAAAACATTTTTTTCGCCGAAAAAATCTTAAAAAAGCAAAAAGAAGAAATTAATAACAAATTCAAAAAAAGTTATACGTATATATAATTACTATAATATATTGTGACGAATATTAGCAACACTAAGGGATACTATCATCTCTAAGCCGATACTAAGCAATCACTGGTATGTACATAAACAAATCAATCATTATGTCTACACATATGCAGCGGAGAGATACGCACAAACACATGCATATATCTGACATACTCACAAAAGTATGCAATCATCGGTGGAAGTATTACTCACATATACACGCGCATATTGCTATGCGAAAGCTATAAACGTGCATCTGTAGTTTATAGCTGGTAAGTTTATAGCTGGTAACTGAGTAGTAAATTCTAGAAGAAGAAACGCCTAGAAGTATGCGAACGAGACAGCAGAGAGTAAAAAAGGAGCGAAATATGAGTAAGCAGAATCAGTTTGATTTAAGCACGCTATCAGTTGCGAAGTATAAGTGTTATTGTGAAGTATTTTCAAAGTAGTCTAATAAAGACCATTTTGAATATTGGAGTTATTTATTCAACAGTTTAGCGATACGAATGTTAGTAGAAGGTTGCAAATAAGCGGAAATTCCCTAAATTCGTTACAATATATATTTTTTAATTAACAAATTTTTTGTTTTATTTTAACTCAACGAAACATTGTTTGTGTTTAATTCTTATTCTCTCTTATTTCATAAATTAGATATTTTGTAATACAAATATTTTAATTTCCAAAAAAACTGTTTTTGCTTCATAGAAAAAAAAACTAATAAATTCACATCAACACAAAAATCAATTTTACGCGGTGTGACAAAATGTTTTTTTTTTTGGGAAATTCGAAAGAATTTTAAAATGTAATGCATTTTGTTAAATTCATAGTCTAATTCATTCTCAGTCATATTAAATAAATATATTATCAAGATTTCGCCCATCGCTTTCAACATGTTAAAAAACATAGATCCCGACTATTTGGCTACACAAAATTATAATAGAGCAAACTAACAATAAAAACAACTCTTATTTGTTATCTGGGCTTTAAATATTTGACAAAATCATTTTTTATTTCATGAAGTGCGGTAAAATTCTACACCTTTTTCAGTTTCAGAAAATTGCAATTGAAGTTCAGAAAATCATAATGGAGTTCAATTGAAAACGGTAAACTTCAATTGTAATTTTTATACTCAGTTGAGCAGAGCTCACAGAGTATATTAACCTTGATTGTATAACGGTTGGTTGTACAGGTATAAAGGAATCGAGATAGATATAGACTCCCATATATCAAAATCAACAGGATCGAAAAAGAAATGAATTGAGCCATGTCCGTCCGTTCGTCCGTCCGTTAACACGATAACTTGAGTAAATTTTGAGGTATCTTGGTGAAATTTGGTATGTAGGTTCCTGAGCACTCATCTCAGATCGCTATTTAAAATGAACGATATCGGACCATAACCACGCCCACTTTTTCGATATCGAAAATTTCGAAAAACCGAAAAAGTGCGATAATTCATTACTAAAGACGGATAAAGCGATGAAGCTTGGTAGGTGAGTTGATCTTTTGACGCAGAATAGAAAATTAGTAAAATTTTGGACAGTGGGCGTGGCACCGCCCACTTTTAAAAGAAGGTAATTTAAAACTTTTGCAAGCTGTAATTTGGCAGTCGTTGAAGATATCATAATGAAGTTTGGCAGAAACGTTACTCCTATTACTATATGTATGCTTAATAAAAATTAGCAAAATCGGAGAACGACCACGCCCACTAAAAAAAAAATTTTTGTCAAATTTTAACAAAAAATTTAATATCTTTACAGTATATAAGTAAATTATGTCAACATTCAACTCCAGTAATGATATGGTGCAACATAATACAAAAATAAAAGAAAATTTCAAAATGGTGTGGCTCCGCCCTTTTTCATTTAATTTGTCTAGGATACTTTTAATGCCATAAGTCGAACAACCATTTACCAATCCTTGTGAAATTTGGTAGGGGCTTAGATTCTAGGACGATAATTTATTTCTGTGAAAAAGGGCGAAATCGGTTGAAGCCACGCCCAGTTTTTATACACAGTCGACCGTCTGTCCTTCCGCTCGGCCGTTAACACGATAACTTGAGAAAAAATCGATATATCTTTACTAAACTCAGTTCACGTACTTATCTGAACTCACTTTGAATTGGTATAAAAATTGCGAAACCCGACTATGACCACGCCCATTTTTTCGATATCGAAAATAACGAAAAATAAAAAAATGCCATAATTCTATACCAAATACGAAAAAAGGGATGAAACATGGTAATTGGATTGGCTTATTGACGCAAAATATAATTTTAGAAAAAAACTTTGTAAAATAGGTATGACACCTACCATATTAAGTAGAAGAAAATGAAAAAGTTCTGCAGGGCGAAATAAAAAACCCTTGAAATCTTGGCAGGAATACTGTTCGTGGTATTACATATATAAATAAATTCGCGGTATCCAACAGATGATGTTCTGGGTCACCTTGGTCCACCTTTATGGCGATATCTCGAAACGGCGTCCACCTATGGAACTAAGGATCATTCCCTTTTAAAACACTCATTAACACTTTTCATTTGATACCCATATCGTACAAACAAATTCTAGAGTCACCCCTGGTTCACCTTTATGCCGATATATCGAAAAGGCGGCCACCTATACAACTACCACCATTCCCTTTTAAAACCCTCATTAATACCTTTAATTTGATACCCATATCGTACAAACAAAGTCTAGAGTCACCTCTGGTGCACCCTTATGGCGATATCTCGAAAAGGCATCCCCCTATAGAACTAAGGCCTACTCGCTTTTAAAATACCCATTAACACATAACAAACGCATTCTAGAGTCACCCCTGGTCCGTCTTTATGGCGATATCTCGAAAAGGCGTCCAGCTATAGAATAAGCCCATACCTTTTAAAATTCTCATTAACATCTTTCATTTGATGTATCGTACAAACAAATTCTAGAGTCAGCCCTGGTCCACCTTTATGGCGATATCCCTAAATGGCGTCCACCTATAGAACTATGGCCCACTCCCACATAAAATACTCTTTAATACCTTTCATTTGATACACATGTCATACAAACACATTCTAGGGTTACCCTCGGTTCATTTTCCTACATGGTTATTTTCCCTTATGTTGTCACCATAGCTCTCAACTGAGTATGTAACCGAACATACACCTGAACTTAACCTTCCTTACTTGTTCTTATTTAATATGATTTGTAGGCTAGACCCATCTAATTTATGCTGCTGGAAATAAAAGGATTACTTCACCTCACGCCCGACGTTTCGCTGAATATTCCAGCATCCTCAGGCACAACTGGTGAATTAATCGTTTTATTTGCACCAGTAGAAATGAGAGCAGACTAGCCTACAAATCATATTAAATAAAAAAATGTATAATTCATGGTAGGCGTTTTTTTTTTCTAAAGCTGTAAAATTTGTTTCCCATGATTCAATTACTATAGGTTTGTTCTTCAATGATGACAGAGCTTTGACGCCCCAACTTTATCTGTACGAGTTGCTTTTGCGAAGTAAGGAAAAGGGGGAATAACTCAATCCCATTCAGCGAAAATTGCAGTAGAAAAGTACCTTTAGTAGAATATTAGTAGTGATAATAACTTTGTAAATGCCAACAGGTTTTGGGGAAAATAATTAATTTTCTACTAAATATTTCGTGAATCGATAAAGAGTTATGTTGGTTTGGTAATTCTTTCAGAATTTGTTTGAAGAATGCCGTAGGTCAGAATTTTTTCCAAAAATACACTATCTCAAAATTTGTTGAAAAACTCCCTATATGAGCATAAGATGCATTTTGACATAAGAGGGAGTTAATGAAAATAATTCTAAAATAAAGCGTTCTTCAACCTAATTCTGATATAGGGAGTTTTTGTGAGAAATAATGAAATAGGAAATTTTTGAAAAATATTTTGGAATAGGACGATTTGGAACTGGCAGCCGACATGCGGTGATACCCCACCCAGCAGCCGCAATGAACTGACAAAAAAAAAAAATAAATAAAAAAAAAAAAATGGTCCATTACCTTGGAACTTTATATTTCGGCCTTGACTTCGTCAAAAGAGTAGAGCTTTTGTGCGGTCCTGCTACACAAGGAGTGTTTACCTGTTTATTCTGAAATTTCGGAAAGCTCTTTCCGTTTAAGTATTCATGGAAGTGCTTCGGATGAACTGCTGATTTAGAATATTCGAAACACGTTCGTTTAATACTACCTCACGGGCTCTGAAAATTCTTAAATGGAGACGAATGTTCCGAACATACGGATTTAATGAGTTAAAATGCTTAATGAGTACATTTCGTTATGGCATCTCCATTACTCACTAATGACATTTTTACTTGAATCGATTTACCAGTCGAGTTTTTGACTTCGAACGATGAATTTTAAATCTATTTAGGTTTTGTATGTTCATAGGTTTACGAAAGTGCACGATTCCTTGGTGTCCGTACTTCTCTATTAAATTAAATATGTTCAGTCACACTAATAGATCACGGCATTTTTCGAAACATCGCAAAGAAACAACACAGTTAACGGATATCAACTCGACTTGGGAGCAAAATGGCTGCAATTGTCCAAAAATTTGTCAGCCGAGCAAACCTCTTGTGATTGAATCATGATTTTTTCCAATCGCCCGAGAAAAAATTTCAATAAGAAAACAAAAACAAATTAAACAACTCTTTTTTTTAATTTTTCATTGAGACTTTTTTCCAAGGGAGCAGACAAAATTTTGACGCTTTAGAAAAAAGACACCCAGTTCCTCATATTTCATAAATTATGTGGATATCCTCAATTAAAAAAAAATGTTTTCTTTAATAACATAACTCTTTCAGTTCTCAAAACATAAAAATCTATTATTCCGCTTCTGAGCTATAAGTATCTCACCAAATCAAATTTTTCAATAATTAACACTTCCTTATATATTGAGAAGCAAATTACAATACATATCTGTAATCCATACAATATAAACAATTCCCACTTTATTCAGCATTAAAAACTAAATTTTCTGCAGCTAAGGAGAGCCAATCGACCACTGTACAACGGACCAAACCTAAACAGAATGAACTATTCTTCTTCCAAATGAACCAAAGTGGCAACCGTGGCTCGCATTATTTCTCAACAAACACTGAAAACAAAAATCTCAAATGTTTGGGAAAACATTAATTCTCAGTTTGATATTCAACATTATTTATCATTTGAAACAAAATATTTTCAAGGCTTTTTCTCAAACGTTGTTCTTCAACTTGAGAATGGTTTGAGACATACTTGAAATTTTTTTTCTCTCAAATGTTTGAGAAAACATTAATTCTCAGTTTGATATTCAACATTATTAATCATTTGAAGCTAAATATTCTCTCAACTTTTTCTCAAACGTTGTTTGAACGTTTGAGATATACTTGCATTTCGTTCCATTCTGGTTGAAAACCATGCATATCATGGAATATTTTCGTTAATAATAATGTGAATACTTTTTGCGCAAATGTGTCTAAATTTTAAAGTACATAATAAGTGTTCATGAAACCCTAAAATAAAATAAAACATAGTACAACATTCTCATTTTACATCAATGCTATCAATAGTGTCGTCGCTAGTGCCGTTGAAAATTTTTCGATCTCTAATTTGCATACTTTAGCTGGAAATGTAAACAAGCGGTTTTATTGAGTGAAGTTGGACATAAAGTGAAAAAATAAGGAAGTATTTATACATTTTAATAATATTAAGTGATATTGTAGTACATTATGCATAAATCTAAACGAGTTAACAGTGAAGTGAGGCAAATAATAAATATGCTTACCGAAAGTGGCACAACAGTGGATTCCATTTCGTTCCGCTTTATTCTCGTTTGAGAAAAAGTTGAGAATCCAAAAATTCTTAATTTGAAAATAAAGAAAAATTCCATATTAAAAATGTGCCCTTTAGCTTGAGAATGCTATCAACGGTTATTTGAAATGCATTTGAAAACTGACATTTGAAATGTGAGAAATGGGTTGATTCTCAAATGTATCTCAAACTGAGAATTGACAAAAATGTTTATTGGGTTAATATTTATTGCACAGATTTCCACATTACCTTTGGGCGTTGTTATTTTATGTTTGATTGTGTGTGTGTGCAAACAAAAGTTTCTTCCACTTACTTCCTTCATACTCATAGAGTTGCCACATATTTTTTATTATTGCGTGTTGCCGTTTTCCAAAATAAATTCATACTTATACATACGTATAAACAGTCGCACTCATAAGTTTTGCAAATATATGTAAAGAATTAAATGTGTTTGTATGTAGATATGCCCTGATTTCACGCGATTTTGCAAACTGCATGTGCTTAATTGTATTGAAAATTTTACTGAGAGCATATTAAAAGGGAATTTTAATAAGGATTTATGTACAAAATTTTAAATTAATGATATTCTGTTGAAAGACAAACGTATGTATGAATCTTCACAGAAAATTTGTATGTATGTATGTATGTATGTACTGCCATCGACTATAATAGCGTCGTATTAAGGACATATGCACTTAATTATTCGCATTTTCCGACTTTTTCGCTGCAAAATTTTTATTAGTTTATTCGCTTTGTTTGCTTCTTTAATATAATTTGCATGCAAGATAGACTTGAACAAAAAAATGCAGGATAGAAACTCTGAATTGTAACTACTTTCGTACCCCTGCTGGAACGACTTTCGGCAATCTATTCCAAAGTCACGTGAATTGCAATGGCTCTATATTCGCTTATAGAATAAATAGAACGGTTCTCCTGTACCTAAAGAGGAGTTGCTTTTGGCGCTTTTACTAACATTGAGGGAGTCTTCTCAAGTAGGCCTTGGGTGAATTTATTTACAAACTCTTGTGCGAAAGAAAGGTCGTCGGAGTGCGGTGGGACCACTTTATTGAGAGGAATGTGTCGAGGTATGATACAGCCCTGTTTACCCTTTATAATCTGAGCTTTGCTCGTTCAAGGACTCTAAAACCAATGCCAGCTGAGTAGTTAGCTATTCAGATAACCTGGAAATTCTGAGCACCCTGCCAGCTGCGACAGTCTAACAACCCTTCCGCAATGTATTTCGGGTTTTCTACGAAATTTTGTAAGATCGCTGCTCTCGGAACAGGAAACTGATGGGGATTCTTACTGTCACATATAGCGCTAAAACAGTGCAGGTTGCCAAACTGCTCCAGTTTTTTAAACATTAGAGCATTTATCTAGTGGATCGCACTAGATACGAGTGGCTTTTGCTATAAGGTTTGAATCGAACTGCCTTTGGACTTCAAATCGAGCGAGACCCATTTGGAGTCTCATTCGCCAGCTTTCTCGAGAGAGAGAGGAAGGGAATGTTTTCTTGAAGTAATTGACGTATGGATGGAAGCTTACTTTAGCTCGTCTTCATAACACCACATCAGTGATCGGTTGGATAAGAAAGAACTTACCACCACTAAATATAAATTTTCCAAAAATTTTCACTTAAATGCGCCAGCGAAATTTCTACCCAATTTTTATTTACCCGAAAGTCGGCTCTCAAATTTGGCGAGAATTTCCCTGAAGGTGGGTCTCAAAATTTGCCTATAACTCGCCGTTAAACTTTCATTTGCTCATAAATTCGCCAGCAAAATTCATGAGCGAACAAAAACGATTTTTCCCAAAAGTTGCATTGAAAATCACAAAAAAATTCGCTAACGAAATTTCACTAACCTAAAAGCCGGACACGAATATTCTCCAGTATGTGATGATCTAAAATTCGCAAATAAATTTGTTAGTGAATTTTTATCTAACCGAAAGTCGGGCCTAAAATTCGTTGAAAAAGTTCCCTGAACTTCGCGAACTAACATTCATTCCCCCAAAAAAGTGGCCTTAAAAATCGTAAACTAGATTCGTCTTAACATTAAGTCCGAGAGTTTTGAAAAAAAATTTCCCTGGAAATCGCAAGCAAAATTCGCTAAAGAACTTTAACTAAATAATGATTTTGTCCTAAACTGGCCAACGAAATTTGCGAGGAAATTTTTATTTCCTGGAAAGTCGGCTTAAATTGGCCAGAAAATTTTCCTTTAGACCAGAATTCACCTGCGAAATTCGCGAGTGAACCTTAAATCAATTAAATGATAGCCTTAAAATTCGTAAGCAATATTCATTCAAAAAGTTACGAGATTCTTGGTAACATTTTGATTCAATTCGCCAGGAAATATGAATTCGCCAACAAGTTTTCATGAACCAAAAACTTTGCTCTAAAATTTGCAAATATTCGCCTCTAAATAATGATGTTCGCATTCGCCAACGAAATTGGTGAGCGAATTTACTGTGGAGTTGGCATAAAAATTCGCCTTAAAATCTCAGTAAATTTGTCAGCAAATTTTAATTTGACCAAAAAATCGCCAGCGAGCTCCGTGGTGTGATGGTAGCGTGCTCCGCCATCCACACCGAAGATCGAAAAGCAACATCAAAATTTTAGAAAGAAGTTTTTTCAATTATAATGAAATTTTTATAAGCGGTGTCGCCCCTCGGCAGTGTTTGGCAAGCCCTCCGAGTGTATTTCTGCCATGAAAAGCTCTCAGTGAAAACTCATCTGCCTTGCACAAGCCGTTCGAAGTCGTCATAAAACAAGTAGGTCCTGTCCCGCCAATTTGTAGGAAAAATTTAAAAAGGAGCACGACGCATTATTTTTATTTTTATTTTTAAAAAATCGTCAGTCCAATTCGCCACTAAACTTTTATTCGCCCAAATTGTAGCTTTAAAATTCGCATGCTAATTGGGTTATTCCGCGACCTTCTAATTGACTTTAATTTTCGTTTAACTATTTCTTTAGCTAATACTTAGGAATTGTTTTTTTTCGGCCCATGGCATAAAGCCTTTTGTGGTAAAAGATGTAAACTTCGCTCTCATAGACCTTGAAAGAAAATAATCAAAAAAAACAAAAAAAATTAATATAATTAATATTTATTCACCAAACATATTTTCTTAATTACAGAGAAGTTTGGCCGGAAAATGATGCATTCGGCGCCATGAGCGCTGCACCAGAAGATGAATTACTTTTACTACGCGAGATCTACATGCACAACATTAAATCAGGTAAGCAAAGTAAATAAATAATGAAACACCACAGACAGAACAGCATCTTTAGCGCTGATGTTTCTATTTATTAAAGTTTTTTTTGCACTACAAACAATCCTACTTAGGTGTGTACAAAAAGAACCATTAGCTTATTTAATGTTTAATACTGTTGTTTTTTTTTTTGTTTTACTTTCTATAAAATGAAGAATAATTTCACTGGCAACATGCATGTTTGACTGCAATATGTTTTCTTTGTATGGCAAAAAAAAAAAAAGGAAAACAGCTTAACGCGCTTTCACGTCACTCGACACCACGACCACCATCAGACGTTTGTATTTGCATACGCATACATACACTGAAAGAAATGGTCCAAGTAAAAGCAACAATTCGGTTCTGTTGTTCTTTATTTAACGAAGATTCGGTGAAATTGATCGAATTATGGTTAATTTGACCGAGTTCTTTGTCAAGCGAACAAATTTGTTTAGTCATTTCAACAGAAGAGAAATTGTCGCTCTAAAGTTAACAAAATTCTGTAAAATTGACAGATTCCTAATCAATCTAACTGATTTTTCTGTTAACACAACTGATCTTAAAGGTCATTTCAACTGCGATCAACTGTCAATACGTGAGCAAATTTCAAAGAGAATGTTACGCTTACTGCGCTCTATACTTTGTTCTTATGACGATGGTGCCACTTGTTAAAAAAAAAAACACCAAAATAAGAAAACCATCAAATCGAAAAAACACACAAAATTGGGAAAACAATAAAAAACTAGTTTTTCAGTTATTAATACAAACCGAAAAAAATCCTTTTTTGAAATTACTGTGCAAAAAATTATGAGATACCGGGACACCTATTTATTGGGCACAATTTTGAAACTTCTCCTCCAAGCGAAATGCTAAATTGCGCCCTCTTGTTGCAAAAGTTTTGTTTGAAGGAACAGGATTTTTTCACAGTCAGTAACATTTTGTTAAAGTTTTTACGAATTTTCACTCACGCGAACGAATTTAATAAGATAATAAAAAACATCCTTTTTTAATGTTGATGTTTCCGACAACATAAAAGTTTGAGTTGTTTTGGAATCGTTTCAGCTTAAAGTGTTACGAAAATTTAACTTGCCGAAGTATATGTAATGTTACTCCAGTGGTGAATTACCTTCCTGCGATTTGATTCTTTACTTTTCTATAACTTACAAGTTCTCTTTTTAAAATGTTACGTCAAACATTTATACTACAAGTTTTGTTCGAAACAATCAAGTGTGGCAACTACATGCGAGAGAAGAAATTGAGAATGAGCTGAGCTGCAACTGAAAGAATTGAGAATCAGTTTTGTGACTACTATTTTCATTTCTATATTCATATGTATGTATATGTAGCAAGCATGCGTATTTATGTGTTCACATAATTACGTATTTAAATGGCGGCCGCCGTGGTGTGATGGTAGCGTGCTCCGAAGACACTGGGTTCACACCCAGGGAAAAGCAACATCAAAATTTTAGAAACAAGCTTTTTCAATTAGAAGAAAAATTGTCTAAGCGGAGTCGCCCCTCGGCAGTTTTCGGCAAGCACTCCGAGTGTATTTCTGCCATAAAAGGCTCTCAGTGAAAACTCATATGCCTTGCAGATGCCGTTTGTAGTCGGCACAAAACAAGTAGGTCCTGTCCCGCCAATTTGTAAGGAAAATTAGAAAGGAGCACAACGCAAATTGGAAGAGAAGTTCGGCCTAAAATCTCTTCGGAGTTTATCGCGCCTTACATTTATTTATTTATATGGCAACATAGGTACTTTCATACAAAGCTGTCGCAACAACTTTTTTTTGTTCATTTGACTACTAAAACGGTCAATTACGAATCAAGGATTTGTGCAGAGTTGATTCAACATCTTGTTGCTATAGATAAAAAATGACAGAAATTTCGGTTGAATTGACCCGTATTTTGGTTGATTTTACCAGTTTTTTTGTTTCAGTGTACATCGATAAATGTGCAGTGCTTCACTGGGGACAGTATTTTGTTGTTGGTGTAGTGGCAAGGGCAAATGCTGCTCCGCTGTAAATTTGTAAATTGTCATAGCAAGCTGTGTGCTATGCATTTCTCTTCTTGGTCGCTTATGTAGCTGGGTCTTTGCGTCCTTCCACCAGCGCGCCAATGTCAGTTAGTTGATGCTGTGCAACACGGAGCAACGGAAATTGGTTTGCTGCAGGAAGTGAATGAAAATCGTAATTACTGCGTTAATTAAAATAAAAAACGTGCCGTTTAAGGATCTTAATGTTGGAATGCTCGTAATGCCCATGTTTCTGCTCCGGGGGCCGTGGGGATGAAGTTTTAGCGGGCTCTGAGTGGCATTATAGTGCACTTTATGAGTCATATTGTTTTTATTGCGTTGTCTGTTTTAGCTATTTCGTTGTTGTCTATTCAATGGACTGCACGAAAATGTTCAAAAAAGAAATTAATATTCTAAATTTGTTTATTTATTCAAATATGTGTACATGCAGTATTGTGCATTATAATAGCAACATCTGATATCTTTTTCCCGCAAATTGTTTCTTCCAACTTTACGAGACTTCATGCTGAAAATTGTTCGGTAGTAATTTAGAAAATTTCTAAAAAAAATCCAAGGCACTGATATATTGGTTTCAAGGTTTACTAGGACAAGATAGCTTAATAGGAAAACACCAGCCTACCCGCCATAACTCAAAGTGACTGTCAATTGTTATAGTAAAATTGCGATTCTTCCTTTAATTTTTAATGTCTTGAATGAAACTGGGCCTTTTGGTAAACACTTTTGGGCGTTTAAAAAAGGAAATGATTATTCTTTATTTTAAGCGTTTCCATGCATATTTGCGTCTTTCTCAGGGATTCCATAAAACACTTCCAAAAGACGGCGTGATGATGCGACGGGAGCGTGCTCGCCTACCTATGTTCCTGGGCTTAAAGCTGAAAAAGCAACATCTATTTAAGAAAAAAAAAGTTGTTTGAGTTAAAAAATTTTCAATACCGCATTCGGTACGAAACTTCTAAATATCCCACTTCGTGTGTCACATATCGACATTTTTCCCCCTTTTAATTCTTGTCTTTGGGTTGTCAACTACGTGTGAAGCATAGAGTATGTAGCTCAATAGGAATTCCCAAAAAAATGGATCGCAAGATCTTTTGATTATCAAGAAATTACTTAAAACTCGACCGCCAAATTTGCAAATGCTTTCGAGTTTTTTAAATATCACTTGCCCAGCGCTACCTAGCGATAGTTTTTCCCGCATGCTGCGTTGCCATCGGATTCCGAAGTTTGTTCCAAACAAAACTTTCTGAATATAAATTTTTGCATTGTGCAACTAACTTTGTAGCTCAATGGAAAGATTCTTTAAAAATGGCCTCAAGATTCCTGCATTCGGTACATAATTACTAAATATCTCGATCTGAGCGGTAAATATCAGCAATTTCCCCCTTTTAATGCAGTGTCCTAGGGTTTTCAACTACGTGTGAAGTATAAAGTTTGTAACCCAATAGGCATTTTCTCAAAAAATTTATCGTAAGTTTCAACGCAATAAGTTCCTTCTTAAATCTCAGTTCCCGATAAAAACTTTTCTTCAATCTAAATTTGAGGTACATTTGAGAAATAAACCTGTCCTCAAATCTCAATGATTTGAGCGCAGATTAAAGTAGTTTGCATTCTCAAACAAGAAAGATAGTTTTTAGTATGCAACATGGATTACTTATCAAATAGAGACATTTGGCATTCTCAAATCCATCTCAAAATGGCCAGAACACAACAAAATAGAAATGCTGCTCTGGAACACTTCCCAACTTTCACTAAAGTGGAAGATTACCGTTAGAGAGTGTTTTAGAAGTTGAAAACTATACTTTTCTTCAACCTTTGAGAATTGTGTGCTGCTGTTTATTGCGCTAGCTCTCAAATGCATCTCAAGTAACCGTTGATAGCGCTCTCAAACTGAAAAGCACATTTTCAATATGTCACAGAGCTTAATATGAGAGCGAAGTCTATCCTTGCTATTGACGGTCGGGTTTATAAAAACTCGGTTATATATGTGTAAAAGAAAATATTTTTCAACCTTATATCGTGCCCTTCTCAAATTTTTTTCAAATAGCATTCAAGTTTAAAGTTAATGTTTAAAAACAGTTTGAGAAAACGTTTAGTTTCCAATGATAAATAATGCTGAAAATCATAAATATCGTCTCTAACCTTTTGAGAGGTTTGCTTAGTTGTTTATTGTGAGCAAATAATGAATATAAGTTGTAATTTTCCGAACTTGAATTGGAGCTTCTGACCTTGAATTTTATCTTTCTGAATTTAAATTGGAAATTCTGAACTTGAACTGGAATTTTCTGAACTAACACTGAAAATTCTGGACTGAAATTGCAAAATTTCTGAATTTAAATTCTAATTTTCTGAATTCGAATTGAAATTTTTGAGCTTCAACTGTCTCCTTCTGAGTTTAAATTGGAAATTGGGAACTGGAATCATTATTTCCTGAAAATTAATTGTTTTTTTTTTGAATTGCAATTTTCTGAATTTAAATTGGAAATTCTGAACTTGAGTTCCAATTTTCTGAACTTAGATCGGAAATTTAGAACTTCAACTATAACTTTCTGAACTGAAATCGGTATTTTTAAACTTGAGTTGCAACGTTCTGATCTAGAATTCTAATTTTCTGAACTCAAATTGTAATTTTCCGAAATTGAATTAAAATTTCTGAACTTGAATTTAGCTTGCTAAATTTGAATTCTAATTTCCTGAATTTGAATTGTAACTTTCTGAGCTTAAACTGGAAAGGGTGTTGACCGCATATACTTGATGCATCTATGTAGATCAGACAATCGCATTATCATTTCTTTCACCACTGTACATGCGAATTTTTTATACTCAGCGTGCTTTGCACGCAGAGTATATTAACTTTGATTGGATAACGGTTGGTTGTACAGGTATAAAGGAACCGAGATAGATATAGACTTCCATATATCAAAATCATCAGTATCAAAAAAAATTTGATTTAGCCATGTTCGTCCGTCCGTCTGTCCGTCCGTTAACATAATAACTCGAGTAAATATTGAGATATCTTCACCAAATTTGGTACACGAGCTTATCTTTACCCAGAATAGATTGGTATTGAAAATGAGCGAAATCGGATAACCACGCCCACTTTTTATATATATAAAATTTTGGAAAACACAAAAAACCTGATTATTTAGTAAATAATACACCTAGAATGTTGAAATTTGACATGTAGACTGATATTGAGACTCTCGATAAAAATCTGAAAAAAATGGTTAAAATGGGCGTGGCACCGCCCACTTGTGATACAATCAATTTTACAAATATTATTAATCATAAAACAAAAATTGTTAAACCTATCGTAACAAAATTCGGCAGAGAGATTGCCCTTACTATAAGGAATGCTTTGAAGAAAAATTAACGAAATCGGTTAAGGACCACGCCCACTTTCATATAAAAGATTTTTAAAAGGGTCGTGGACGAATTAAATAATAAATAATATGTTTGCAGAAAAGAGCTTTATATAAATGGTATTTCATTTCCCAAGTGGATTTATAGCAATAAATTGGAAAAACTTCGAATTTAAAAAATGGGCGTGGCATCGCCCCGTTTATGACTAAGCAATTTTCTATGTTTCGAGAGCCATAACTCGAAGAAAAATTAACGGATCGTAATAAAATTGGGTACACAAATTTTCCCTATAGCAAAAAATATTTCTAGAAAAAATGGACGAGATCGGTTAAAAACCACGCCCACTTTTATATAAAAGATTTTTAAAAGGGTCGTAGAGGTCGTAAGGTATATCTTAGCGAGAAAGAGCTTTCGTATCAATAGAATTTTAGAATTGAATTATAACATTAAATTGGAAAAACTAAAATTTTTGAACCGCCCCTTTTATGACTAAGCAATTTTCTATGTTTCGGGAGCCATAACTCGAAAAATTGACATATCGTAATGAAATTATGTACACATATTTTCCTTATAGCAGAAAATATTTCTAGTAAAAATGGACGGGAGCGGTTAAAGACCACGGCAGCTTAGATATAAAACTAGTCTAAAAGGTTTTGAAGGGTCGTAGACTAGAATAAGAAGCTATAACTTAGCAAAAAATAGTTTTGAATTAAACGGGCGGTGGCACGTGTTATGTAGAAAAGTTATTTATCTGAAATGAAATGTACAATTGAAGCTCACGCTGAGTATATAATGTTCGGTTACACCCGTACTTAGACACCTTTACTTGTTTTTATTTGTTTTGATTGCTTGCTCTCGCCATAATATTGCGTGCAACATCATCACAATGCTTAATTATATTTTTTCATACTCATTTACTATCTCCCATGGCATTCGTGGATGTTGCATATTTTAAGGCGTTAAGCCAAGATAACTGACAGTCATCTAGCAAATGCATTTACGTTTTGTATGCTGCTTCCATCTCTTTGCTAGCCTTGTGCGCTTTTTTACTATTTTGCCTATTCTTTGTGTTATGTTGCTGTTGTTGTTATTCTACTGTCTGTTTTTAATGCGCCCCGTTAGTGGCATGAAAGCAACAAATTATTTCAAACAAATTGTTTCGGTTCATTAAAATTAAACAAAAGTAAAGCGAAGTGATGTGCAGCCGGTAGCGCGTTTTGCCAGAGACAGCGGAAGTAAAAAAAAATTCTTTCTTCGAAGAAAAGGTAAAATGCTAAAGCATTGTCATCGCATTTATTGCACGAAAGCTGCCGAAGAAGTGCACCAAGTGGAAATGAAGTGCGTTAAGCGAGAAAAATGTAGTAGTTTTTAGTTTAAGAAAGGAAAAAAAGTATGCGGGAAGATTGCACTTAGTTGGCGTCTTTACTTTTTGCTAACATTTTTTTCCTTTTCTGAGTTCGTTATTATTACTGTATAAAGTATGCAGAGCTGGTAGTAGTTGCAATATTTTACACCGCGCAACAAAAAGGACGCAGGAACGTTAAAAAAAAAATACAAAGAGTTTGTGGTTGAAGTATAGATGCTAAAAATTCAGGCAACATTGGTTTTAGGATTATATTTGCGTAGCGAATCTTTCGAAATTTTCGATAATTCTGCGCCTTGTAATCCTTCGAATCGCTCAACTGTGGAATAAATAACTCAAATATTCAATGTATTAGAAAGTTTTTGATTAAAACACTACTATGGTAGTAGTACTTCACAAATAAATTACTCGCGTACTTCACTTAAAATATTTTAAAATCAAATTGATTCTACATCACTTAGATTTCACCTTTTTATACTGTCAGATCACCTCTTTCGCCTATTTCTCCCAGGGTCTAGACTTTTCGCGAAGTGCCTCTCGAATAGTTGCTTATTTATTTCTCGTTTTTATATCTCATATTAGCTGTTGCCTTCTATGTACATGAGTGTATATCTCTGAGTAATATGTCACTACTAGGGTGGCCACAAGAAATCAATTTTAGATTTTCCGCTGTGGCACCCCCATAAAATATGCCAATAGATTAGAAAATGATTATTGCAAAGTTTCAGGCCAATCCGATAATGTTACCACGTGCCTCATTGAGGTCAAAGTTAGGAAAAACAGCGATTTTTCAGAAAAAATTTTAGTGTTTCGTCGGTAGAAGTGAAACCATTTATGCCAGGAACTTGACTCGTATTCCATTCGATAGGTAATTTTATTTGTATTGATTTTAATCTGAATAATATTTTTATAAAACGGTAATTTTTAGCAGTATTTAGCATTTATCAGATCAGGTCAGAGTGGATATCCCTAATTTTGAATTTCCATGCAAACGTCTATGGACATTACAATAATATAATACATTTAATTAAAACATGTATTAATTACCTTAAACATATATTGTTACAAAGTTAAAATGTTTTTTTTTTTACATTTCTGATTTACTTATACATACATATATTATAACATTATATTGCAAACCAAAGTACTGGTTTAGATAAGGTAGCTTTGGAAGAATCCGGAAAAAGATGCCTACACTCAGATACAACTTGTAATAGAAACTGTCGTTGTTCTTCGTCTTTTGTCAAGGATGAATTGAAATCTTGGATTAATTTTACTGCTCTCTCAGCTGTGTCATTAACTACTCTTAGACCTTTCACCATCCTATAAGCTTTTAAATAATACTGATTTTCACACCACAAATCGGGATCAGTATTTAAAAAATCTGTATCAATTTCAAATCTGTTAAAAAAGTGTAGGGTGCGAGAAGAAACAAAGTAATCAATTTCTTTATCTAACAAATTGTCAAATTCCTGGAAATTAACTACTGCTTTTATATCTCTGTCGTCAGAATTAGTTTCGTCGTTTTCCACTTCGGACATTAATTTTCTGATCAATCTTGATTTGACGTTTTTTTCCAAAGTATCATCGAAAAATGAAAAAGCAACTTGCCCCGAATTAAGATACCACAAATGGTTAATTATTTTAGACAATGCTTTGTCCGTAATTTCTTTGTCAACTGTTCTGTACTGAACTAACGATTTAGTTAATTGTTGGTGGCTTGTGTGGGTTCGTGGGCAGTAAACCATGCTTTTACATAAATATTGACTATAAACAAACATACTACTACTATCTAAATCTAATTACTATCTAAATCAGTTAAAAATTCTTCCCTGAAAATATATATTTTAAGACAATATATGGTTTTTGCCAACCATCTGGCGTGGTGAAAAGCTTCAGGTACCCTGAAAGTAATGTTTCCCACCGGAAGACGTCCTACACAAATAAGGCAAAGTTGAATAAATTCTTTATAATCATCCCTGGGTTGATGATTGTGTAACTGTGTAATAAGAAAATTGGTTATATGGTCTGGATTACTTATTTTATTTCTAAATTCCTCATCTTCTAAAGCTGTTTTGTATTCCTTTTTGTCTAGCTTAGACCACGCATTCTGGAATTTGCGAATCATATGTGGTTGAGGTGCAGTTGATGTGCCCATTTTACAATTAAAAACTTCTTTTAAAAGTATTTCCAAACTATGGTGGTGGCATGCTAAATAAAAAAGATGTTTCCCTAGTAATTGCTCTAGTACAATACAAGTTCCCTTATAACGACTAGTATTTACTGCCGTTGTATCAAAACAGATTGCCTGAATTTTTTCAGATGCTCCTCACTGCTCAACTGTTGATAATACAGCTTTTGCTTGAGTAATCTCCGTACTATTTTCAAGGAAAGGAAACCCTATCAACTGTTCTTCATCGTCACAAGTAATTAAAATCGCTAATCTCTCTACATTGTCCTTACTCAACAAATATGGAAGCAATTTTCCATCCCAGTGCAAAACGGCACCCTCTAGATCAGAATTTTTGAATCTACTTTTTATGAGATTTGTTCTTTGTTGCCGAAATTGTTATCTACGGATTCGTATAGCACTATTATACTGAACTCTACTATTTTGCATAACATTTTTAAGCACCTGCCAAAATACTCGTGCTTGATTTTTGTTTACTTAGCTTTTTTTAATTAATCGTTCTAGGAAAAATTTGTACAATCTTATTCAAATTAGTTACCGAAAACAACATTTGTACATTATCGAGCAAAAAAATAACAATAGCAGTTTTTTTTTTTAAATTTCGTCAATTAAATTCTTCATCTTATTTCGATAATTCATAAAAAAACAAAAGTTCTATAACTGAAATTATGCAAACCAATTTCAAAAACATGCTCGGAAAAAATTCCAAAAATCCAAAAAAATGTTTTTAAAGATTTGGAACTTTTTATATAAAGTTTTCTTTCTTTTTTGAGTATGCAGTTTGGTAGGCCAATCAATTTTAGTCTAACGAAGTACCAAGTTGTAGGTCTCTCAAAATTCCTATTAATTTGTGACAATTTGTTTTTTACCGGAGAGTGTTTTTAGTTGCTTTATTATATCGAAGAAAATCTAAAACACCCCTTGGCAAAAAATGTCAAAAATAAATACTAATTTTGTACTTTGCTACGTTATGCATACTCTTTCGATTTTTTCGAAAACGTTTGCGAGATTAATTCACATAATTTCAATTAAAAAATGTATATAATTTTTTTTAATTAACGAAAATAAAAGAAAAGAAGATTCTTATTGAAAAATTTAATAAAAATTGCCACTGCTATCATTATGTTAGCTGCTGTACATAGGTCTTATATGTATATGCATGTGTGTGTTAATTTCGTTAATTTACAATTTTAATTTTATGGAATAGCATGGGTCTTCAGAAAAACTGACACAATTTGTACTTTATTAATTCCAAAATCTGTTAACTATTCTGAAGTCAATGGTTTGGTTGTGCTTTTATCTTCCGTGAACATTTTAAAAGTCGAAAGTGTATATACATTTCCAAGAAAAGTCATGAACATGCCACTTATTGACGAAATACGTATGTTTACAACGATTTGACAAAAATAAAACAAAAAAAACCTTCGCTAAAAAAATCTAGCAGAGCTAAACTTAATGGCTTTATGATGCCACCTAAACATCATTCCATTCATCCGCCTTCTCCTATGCATGAAGCCTGTACTACGGCGGTGCAGCACGTCTCAAATCGACGACTGACATTTTCTAGGTGTTCCGGCTGACACCCACGCATTCGCGTCGGTTTGTGTGCATGAAAGTTAACTTGTTTCAAGTGAATAAATTTGCAAAAAGAGAATTAAAAAGAAATAAAACAAATAAGGAAGGCTAAGTTTGGGTGTAACCGAACTTTACATACTCAGCTGCCAAATTACAGCTTGCAAAACTTTTAAATTACCTTCTTTTAAAAGTGGGAGGTGCCACTCCCATTGTCCAAAATTTTACTAATTTTCTATTCTGCGTCATAAGGTTAACCCACCTACCACGTTTCATCGCTTTATCCATCTTTGGTAATGAATTATCGAAATTTTCGATATCGAAAAAGTGGCCGTGGTTATAGTCCGATTTCGTTCATTTTGAATAGCGATCTGAGATGAGTGCCCAGGCACTTCCCATAGAAATCGCAGCTCAACACAGATGTGTAGGTACATATTTTGTGTCGAGTTGTATGTAGGTATGTAAGTATGTATGCTTAAGGTAGATATGCATGTAAGTATGTATGCTTAAATGTAAATATGTATGTAAGAATATGTTTAGAATAATTTAATATAAATAAGCTGAAATATTTGAATAAAGACACATTCGAAATTCACTCATCAACGTCTCAACACTTTTCATTAATTTTTAACCTTTTATAATATAGAAGTCTATATCTATCTCTAATAGTTTATGCCGTTACGGGGTTCCGTTATGCGAACAAAATTGATATACTCTGTGAGAGTTTAGTCTATTCAAAAAGATAAACATCTTTGAAACAGACTGATATCTCCCATATGGACTTCTACGCAAATCCATAATTCCTCACAATGTTCAAAAAAATAGTTACATGTTTTTGTTTTATCACGGGAGATCTGGCTCTCTTTCCTATAACACAAGTTTAAAGCCACCCTAAGATGTCAAATAGGAGCTTTTTAGGGTTGCTATCATTTTTTTTTAGCATCATTAAGTCCGGTTGTACTGGTGCAGGTGGTGTTACGATTTTATTAATATAAACGACGTTCGTAACTTAGTAAATAATGTGACGAATATTAGTGACACTAACTGATACTCACATCACTAGTCTGATGCTAAGTAAATGAAGCCACAACAACAATAAAGTAGGCAGTCACTTGTATCTACATAAACGAATCAATCATTATATCTACACATATGTACGTACACGCAGTGGAGAGAGACGCACAAACACATGCATATATCTTATCTGAGATGCTCCCTAATGTAGGTAATTATCTGTGGAAGTATCACAGATACTCGCGCTTATAAGAAGCTATAAACGTAGTTATATCTGGTAATTTTATAGCTGGTAACCAACTAGTAAATTCTAGAAACAGAAACGCCTAGAAATATGCCAACAAGGAAACCAAACAGTATAACAGCAACAGCAGCTGAGGCACTTTGATTCAATTTGATTTAAGCACGCTATCTGTTGAGCAGTAGAAGTGTTATTGTGAAGTTGTTATTGTGAAGTACTTTAACAAAGGCCATTTTGCATTATTGAATAGTGGAGTTATTTACTCAACAGTTTAGTAGAAGGTTGCAAATAAGAGGATTTGCTCTAAATTCGTTACAATAATATGTAACAGCATTTTACTGTCTGACCAGCATTGGTCGTTGCATAGAAAGTTATGGAAGTCATTACTGATTACCGATTGCTGGCGCCAATTGATATATTGTATACTTCTAAAACGATCACAGTCGTTTCTGAGGAATTTTTCACCAAATAACCCAAAACATGGCATATTCATTATACTATGATTCCAACAGATATGACAAAATGTTTGGTGCTTGATTTTTGTTTTTCGAAACTGGACCATTAGCTACTCAGTTCAAATAAACACTTGTAGGGAAAAGCGTTTATCCATCAGACTTTCGCTACTTTTTTGTTGGATCCCAGTACAAATCATGATAAAATGGGTTTTTAACATGCTTATACCCGCTTCACTTGGATCTTTGTAACTCTGTAATACCAAACCCCTTTTTGGTTGGAACGGCTATGTTTGCATGTAATTGGCTGATTTTTGATAATAAACTTAAATTTTTTTTGATTCGATGATAGTCCTGGGTGAATTTAACTCCCCGCATATAACATGGACGATAGTATCTGAGCAGAATATTGTATCTGTGTCCTCAAGATCGACTTTTTAGCCGAAAATAATGAACTCTGCCCTAAATAGATAAATAAAATTCCTAATATGTTTAGGAGGGTACTTGATTTGGTATTTGTTTATTGTACATCAAAATACACTCTTAGCCGTGGTAAGCTTCCTACTGCAACTGATGACCCTAACCAACCTTCCCTGGAAATAGTATAGACATTCTCTGATTAGCATTGATACGAAATAGAACTCTGGTTTCAGATTAGACTTTGCGAAAGTTAGTTTTAGTACACTTAATCAAACTTTATCTACAGTTGCTAGGAAAAGTGGTATAAAAAAGAAGGCAGTTCCGCTCAAAATTTTTTGACGTATTTGGAGGTTTTTGAAGTTTCATAATGTTTGTTGTTTTGCTAGAAGTGTTGCCATATCTTTACTGTTTAAGACGAAATTGTGGTTTTTCGGGATGAAAATTTCCTTCAGAATGAAAAGGCAATGGTCATCTGAAACAGTAATAATATGGTTTAGCACGATTTATGTGCATACATATCTGTTCATAATACAGTAAAACATGCAAATTTTATTGAAATTTAGTGAATAGTGACTCATATCTTTATGGCAGCTTAACCCCTAGACAGAAAAAAAAATACACGAAAAATCCTGTTGTTCTAGCATGGCCCTATTATCATGCCTCTACAGTGGATATTTCTCAAGGCATGTTGAGAAAAAGTATACCTCCAAAGTCTGCAGTGAGTGGTAGGTGTTTAATTTGTTACGTTTGTGGGACGCTACATCCATGTCAATCGTATAAGGGCACAGACTATGTATAGGCGGGGCTTGCCCCAAGGTGACCCCTGGTACAACGGGCAGAATAACTCCCATAACTAGTGGTTAACCTGCAGAGCTACAGGGCAATGTTCTCCCTAAAAAATGGTTTAACAATTCCCTCCTCAAGCACTACGCTTGAATTATACAATAAATAAAAAATGTGGACTTGTAGCCAATATATCACCATTCAATTCCATACAAATTGCGTTTAATTATGCTAAACTCTTAAGAGATTGCAGTGTCGGTTTGTAAGGACCTCCTTTGGACAACCAATTGACGAACGTGTATGTTTTGTCAACATGTTCGGAGCAAACGTACGAACATTTAAAAAGGCTATATTCCCTCGCTTTGTATAATTCAAGCCATGTTTCTTCCACCGAAGCAATTTCCGGGAGCTCGAAAAACTTATTAAACCCTTCTTTTCTAGGCTTATATTTCGTATTAAAATATTTCCAATGCTTGTGGGACATTTTTTTTTTCTTTTTATTTACTACTAGCAGACCCGGCAGAGTTGTTCTGCCCTAAACTTGGCCTATCTGCATACATTTTAATAAGCTTTTTCCGCCTAACTCTGCTCTTCCCCTCTACACTTTTTCATAATCTTTTTATTCACTCCTCCCTCCGTTTTTTTTCGCTTCATCTCCATCTTCGTCTCATTCTATCTCTTTCTGAGTCTCCTTCTCTCTTTTCTCTTCTCTCAAGTTTTTCTCCTTCTTCTTCATCTCTTATTACCAGTCCCAGAGGGTGGTTGTATTTTGTTCCAGTCACATTCCGAGTCTCAGTCCTAGTCTCACTCCGATTCTCAGTCTCAGTACTAGTCCTAGTCCTAATCCCAGTCCCAGTCCGTCTCTGGTATACTTCCCGGAAAAAAGCATCGTAAATACTAATATAGGCAAATTTATATACGAAATTTCAGGCAAATCGAATAGGACGTATGTGAATAGGTATATGGGTATTATTAATTCTTGTCTTTATTTCGCCTTCGCATGCATATTTATCAGTTTTGCCAGGTTGATGCGACTAAATCGAATATCACAATGAACCTTAGAGCTCTCAGCAACAGCTTTCATTTGATATCCATATTGTATAAACAAATTCTAGGGTACCCGGGTCCACGTTTTGATCTCAAGACCCTAGGTACGTAGCGAAGAAAAGGTAGACGCTGGCCGATTGTTAGGCCTACCCAATATGCTCACAAAATTTCATGAGAATCGGTTCAGCCGTTTCGGAGGAGTTAAGCCTTTGACACCGTGACAGAAGAATTTTATATATTAGATAACTGTGAAAGTAATTTAGTCGTATCCGTTAATATGAAATCCATCCAAATTAGAAAAAATCGTAACATTTTTCAATCCGGTAGCTTGTTTTTGGTGAAATTGTCATTGTCAAGTGGCCAACGTCACGTCACACTAAATGGAATAACCTCCGTTTTTTGTATCATGGGAAAAAATACGGCGCATATATTGACAAAAATATTTCTGACTTTTATACGACCACTTTTATACCACCATTTCTATTTTGGAAACACGCGTACCAAAGCGAAAGCATGTGTCTACTGAACTAGTTCAAATCTGATTCACTAAAGGGCCCAAATTCCTAGAAATTAAAAAATCGCACTTCCTCAAATTGTAACAAGTAAGGACGGGACTGTCTTCGGCTGTGCCGAAGACTTCATACTTCTCATGAATGGGGCTGAACAATAATCTCATGCCGTTCGTAATCTCCGAATAATGGGATGTATAAGATAAGAAATATATAATCAACAGATCTACATACCTAAACGATTTTTAAGATAAATATAAAATAAGCAAGTAAGGAAGGCTAAGTTCGGGTGTAACCGAACATTACATACTCAGTTGAGAGCTGTGGAGACAAAGTAAGGGAAATCACCATGTGGTAAAAGGAACCTAGGGTAACCCTGGAATGTGTTTGTATGACATGTGTATCAAATGGAAGGTATTAAAGAGTATTTTAAGAGGAAGTGGGCCATAGATCTATAGATGGACGCCATTTAGGGATATCGCCATAAAGGTGGGCCAGGCCTGACTCGAGAATTTGTTTGTACGATATGGGTATCAAATGAAATGTGTTAATGATAATTTTAAAAGGGAGTGGGCCTAAGTTCTATAGGTGGACGCCTTTTCGAGATATCGCCATAAAAGTGGACCTGGGTTGACTCTAGAATGCGTTTGTACAATATGGGTGTCAAACGAAAAGTGTAATAAGTGTTTTAAAAGGGAGTGGGCCTTTGTTCTATGGGTGGACGTCTTTTCGGGATATCGTCATAAACGTGGACCAGGGGTGACTCTAGAATTTGTTTGTACGATATGCGTATCAAATGAAAGGTGTTAATGAGTATTTTAAAAGGGAGTGGGCCTTAGTTCTATAGGTGGATGCCTTTTCGAGATATTGCCATAAAGGTGGGCCAGGGGTGACTCTAGAACTTTTGTGTACGATATGGATATCAAATGAAAGGTGTTAATGAGTATTTTAAAAGGTTGTGGGCATTAGTTCTATAGGTGGACGTCTTTTCGAGATATCGCCATAAAAGTGGACCTGGGTTGACTCTAGAATGCGTTTGTACAATATGGGTGTCAAACGAAAAGTGTAATAAGTGTTTTAAAAGGGAGTGGGCCTTTGTTCTATGGGTGGACGTCTTTTCGGGATATCGTCATAAACGTGGACCAGGGGTGACTCTAGAATTTGTTTGTACGATATGCGTATCAAATGAAAGGTGTTAATGAGTATTTTAAAATGGCGTGGGTCTTAGTTCTATAGGTGGACGCCTTTTCGAGATATCTCCATAAAGGTAGACCAGGGGTGACTCCAGAATTTGTTTGTACGATATGGGTATCAAATGAAAGGTGTTAATGAGTATTTTAAAATGGCGTGGGCCTTAGTTCTATAGGTGGACGCCTTTTCGAGATATCTCCATAAAGGTAGACCAGGGGTGACTCTAGAATTTGATTGTACGATATGAGTATCAAATGAAAGGTGTTAATGAGTATTTTAAAAGGGCGTGGGCCTTAGTTCTACAGGTGGATGCCTTTTCGAGATATCGACATAAAGGTGGAGCAGGGGCGACTCTAGAATTTGTTTATACGATATGGGTATTAAATGAAAGGTGTTAAAGAGTATTTTAAAAGGGAGTGGGCCTTAGTTCTATAGGTGGACGCCTTTTCGAGATATCGACATAAAGGTAGACCAGGGGTGACTCCAGAATTTGTTTGTACGATATGGGTATCAAATGAAAGGTGTTAATGAGTATTTTAAAAGGGAGTGGGCCTTAGTTCTATAGGTGGATGCCTTTTCGAGATATCGCCATAAAGGTGGGCCAGGGGTGACTCTAGAACTTTTGTGTACGATATGGGTATCAAATGAAAGGTGTTAATGAGTATTTTAAAAGGGCGTGGGCCTTAGTTCTACAGGTGGATGCCTTTTCGAGATATCGACATAAAGGTGGAGCAGGGGCGACTCTAGAATTTGTTTATACGATATGGGTATTAAATGAAAGGTGTTAAAGAGTATTTTAAAAGGGAGTGGGCCTTAGTTCTATAGGTGGATGCCTTTTCGAGATATCGACATAAAGGTGGAGCAGGGGCGACTCTAGAATTTGTTTATACGATATGGGTATTAAATGAAAGGTGTTAAAGAGTATTTTAAAAGGGAGTGGGCCTTAGTTCTATAGGTGGATGCCTTTTCGAGATATCGACATAAAGGTGGAGCAGGGGCGACTCTAGAATTTGTTTATACGATATGGGTATTAAATGAAAGGTGTTAAAGAGTATTTTAAAAGGGAGTGGCCCTTAGTTGTATATGTGGTTTCGCGATATCTACCAAAATGTGGACCAGGGTGATCCAGAACATCATCTGTCGGGTACCGCTAGTTTATTTATATATGTAATACCACGTACAGTATTCCTTCCAAGATTCCAAGGGCTTTTGATTTCGCCCGGCAAAACTTTTTCATTTTCTTCTACTTAATATGGTAGGTGTCACACCCATTTTACCAAGTTTTTTTCTAAAGTTATATTTTGCGTCAATGGACCAATACAATTACCATGTTTCATCCATTTTTTCGTATTTGGTATATAATTATGGCATTTTTTTCATTTTTCGTAATTTTCGATATCGAAAAAGGGGGCGTAGTCATAGTCGGATTTCTGCCATTTTTTATACCAATACAAAGTGAGTTCAGATAAGTACGTGAACTGAGTTTAGTAAAGATATATCGATTTTTGCTCAAGTTATCGTGTTAACGGCCGAGCGGAAGGACAGACGGTCGACTGTGTATAAAAACTGGGCGTGGCTTCAACCGATTTCGCCCTTTTTCACAGAAAACAGTTATCGTCCTAGAAGCTAAGCCTCTACCAAATTTCACAAGGATTGGTTAATTTTTGTTCGACTTATGGCATTACAAGCATCCTAGACAAATTAAATGAAAAAGGGCGGAGCCACGCCCATTTTGAAATTTTCTTTTATTTTTGTATTTTGTTGCACCATATCATTACTGGAGTTGAATGTTGGCATAATTTACTTATATGCTGTAAAGATATTAACTTTTCTTTTAAAATTTGACTTAAAAAAAAATTTTTTTTTAAAAGTGGGCCTGGTCGTTCTCCGATTTTGCTAATTTTTATTAAGCAGACATAAAGTAATAAGAGTAACGTTCCTGCCAAATTTCATCATGATATCTTCAACGACTGCCAAATTACAGCTTGCAAAACTTCTAAATTACCTTCATTTAAAAGTGGGCGGTGCCACGCCCATTGTCGAAAATTTTACTAGTTTTCTATTCTGCGTCATAAGCTCAACTCACCTACCAAGTTTCATCGCTTAATGCGTATTTGGTAATGAATTATCGCACTTTTTCGATTTTTCTAAATTTTCGATATCGAAAAAGTGGGCGTGGTTATTGTCCGATATCGCTCATTTTAAATAGCGATCTGAGATGAGTGCCCAGGAACCTACGTACCAAATTTCATCAAGATACCTCAAAATTTACTCAAGTCATCGTGTTGACGGACAGACGGACGGACGGACGGATATGGCTCAATCGAATGTTTTTTCGATACTGATGATTTTTATATATGGAAGTCTATATCTATCTCGATTCCTTTATACCTGTACAACCAACCGTTATGCAATCAAACTTCATATACTCTGTGAGCTCTGCTCAACTGAGTATAAAAATAGGTAGGTACTTTGTGTGAGGATGCAACGCTTCACGTTTTTTGTGGTCTGCGTGTAAAAACTATGACTACGAATCACGTATTTCAAAAATATATGACCTAAACGTAACTATTTGATGAAACTTGATGAATTTTGAAGCTTCTAGCCGTAAAAAAAGGGCAAAAATTACAGTTTATATGAAGTATATAATATATATACCACCGATCTCTATATGTTAAAATGGGGCTAAAATTGCGAAAATATATATATATATATATATACTATATATACATATATACTATATATACTATATATATATACTATATATACTATATATATATACTATATATACCAACATATATATACTATATATACCACCGATCTTTATGATTTTTTCAGACGACAATATATGCTATATACGTAAGCATTCGTTGAAATTTGAAGCCTCTAGCTCTTAAAATAGGGCAGTAATTACGAAAAGTGTCTTATCTGAACAATCGGTTGTGGGGTATATATACTATATA
Organism: Eurosta solidaginis; assembly: GCF_040869045.1. Classification (NCBI taxonomy): domain Eukaryota; kingdom Metazoa; phylum Arthropoda; class Insecta; order Diptera; family Tephritidae; genus Eurosta; species Eurosta solidaginis. The sequence continues at coordinate 328,499,928 of NC_090319.1, read as the reverse complement.
TACGACCGATCTCATCAATTTTTTCAGGAAACAATATGTGCAATATACGAAAGTATATGGTGAAGTTTTAAGCTTCAATCTGTTAAATTGAGTAAGATATGACAAAAATCCTCTTTTTCTGAAAAATCGGTTGTATGGAGGATATATGCTATAGGGGTCCGATCCGGCCGGTTCCGACAAATGTCTAATCGGACACCAAAATACACCCGCTCACCAAATTTTATCAAGATATCTCAAAAATTGAGGGACTAGTTTGCATACAAACAGACAGACGGACAGACGGACATGGCTAAATCAACTGAGCTCTTCAACCTGATTATTTCGGTATACTTAATGGTGGGTCTATCTATTTTCCTTTAAGGACTTACAATTTTGGGTTTCGTGACGAAATTAATATACCATTTCATTTTCATGAAAGGTATAAAAAGGGAAGTGCTCTCACCCCGATTACTTGCAATATTCGATTTTGTCTCATAAATATTTTGAATTCAACCAAAAAATGTTATAATACTCATATCTGTAAGATTAAAAGGAAAATAACTTGCAACCCGAAAACTTTCTATAATTTCGTGAACTCTAAAAGTATGGTTGAAGTGTTGCCCTCTGCTTTAAAGTACCGTTATGATTTCTCTAGCGATGATCAAGATGTTGCTTACTTCTTTGCACAACTTTTCAAATCTTCATATTACGCTGGATTTAATTCTTTTGCAAATGAATATCCATTTCAACTTAACTCACTTAATACAATTATTACTCCAGCAATATCTCGAAATGAAATTTTTGTTTATTGAACATATTTGAAGGAATCTTACAAATACAGTCTTGACCTAATTCCCACATGTGTTCATAAAAACTGCGCTCAACACATTTCACAGCCTGTTGTTGTAGCAGTGCTTCGACCGATCACAAATTGTCATCAATATCCACAACAGGGGGGACCATAATGAGAGAGGTGTTAGAGGCGTTGGTTCCACATTACAATTAAAGAGATGGTTGGTGTCATGTGGGGACACATTGCAAGCGGGGCATACATTTTGTATGTCGAGGTTGATTCTGGATAGCTAAGAGTTTAAGCTGTTACAGTATCCAGATCGAAGTTGAGCTAGAGTGACTCGTGTTTCCCTGGGGAGTATGTGTTCCTCTTCCGCTAGTTTTGGGTACTGTTCTTTGAGTACTGGATTCACCGGGTAATTCCCGGCATAAAGGTCCAACGCCTGTTTGTGGATTTCACTGAGGACCTGCTTGTGTTTTTTGGCTTCATACGGCTGAGTTCTCAGGTGCCGTATTTCCTCATAATGCTTACGGAGATGACTCCTTAAGCCCCTGGGCGGTGTTGGCTCATCAATCAGATGTCTGTTGGGATGCCCCAGGGTATTCAACAGGAACTGTTTGGTTAGGATTTCATTTCTCTCCGTAATGGGGAATATTTGCGCCGTGACTGTTCTGAGATCAGTATTTTGGCAGGCCTGTAGCTTCTTCCAGTGAGTAGTTCTTAGGCTTGGCGACCATATAGGGGACGCGTAGCATGCAATCGGCTGGCCAATTGCTTTGTATGTGGTAATGAGCGTTTCTTTGTCTTTTTCCCAGCAAGAGATTTGAAGATTTTATGGTCGACATTTCGGGCGTCCGTGTTGTAAATAAGGTCGCAGAAGATTTAGTCGGTGGTAATACCAGGTTTCGCGAGGCGAAAAAAACTGGAGATATCAGGGAGGTAGCCGTTTATTCTGTTGCAAAGCTCATCGATCTGTGGGCCCAGGCTTGTGACCATTATTTTGCAGTCATCGGCGTAAGAAACGATAGAAACTCCTTCCGGTGGCGAAGGTAGTTTTGATATGGAGAAATTAAACAGAAGTGGGGATAGGCACCCCTTGTTTGATTCTTCTTGGCTTTGATGTTTCATTTCTGAATTGCACCGATGACTGCCGACCACCCAGATAATTTGCGGTCCACCTTTAAAGACATGGGGGAAGGGTAGACCCTTCCAAGTCTTGCAGTAACGTGCCATGGTTGACCGTATCAAAAGCTTTTGATAGGTCTAGCGCCACGAGTACTGTTCTATGGTGGGGCTTCTGATTTAAACCACAATTTATCTGGGTGCTAATGGCATTTAGCGCGGTGGTGGTGCTGTGGAGTTTCCTAAAGCCATGCTGATGACAGGTTAGCTGCAAATTTGCTTTGAAGTAGGGGAGAAAAATGGCTTCAAACGTCTTGGCTACTGGCGATAGGAGAGATATCTGGTGATATGACTCTCCTATGTTAGCTGGTTTCCCAGGCTTTAGTAGCGGGACCACCTTGGCCATTTTCCATTTCTCGGGTATGAAAAAGCTGGAAAGAGACAGGTTGAAGAAATGCGCTAAATATTTGAAACCCCCTTTACCTGGGCTTTTAAGCATCGGTATGGCTGTGCCGTCTGGGCCCACTGCTTTGGATGGTTTAGCATGACCGATGGCATTTTCAACCTCTTTGGCGGTGATGGTAATTGGAGGCGCGCTGAATTTATGTTTAGTGCATGTCTGTTGGCCCTTCGTCTATCTTTGTCGACCGTAGAATGCATTATATATTGTCGGCAGAAAGCGCTCGCGCATTTTTTCGCATCCGTGAGCACTTTATCGCCAAAGGCGATCGAAATTTTGTCATTGTGCTCAGTCGGATTCGATAGGGACTTTACGGTGGACCAAAGCTTACCTACACCGGCAGAGAGGCTACAACCGCTTAGGTGCTCCTCCCATTTCGCCCGCTTGTGTTCATCCACAATCAATCTAATGCGTTGGTTTATATATCCCTTATTTGGGGGTCGCCGGGATCGAGCTGTCTCATAAAGTCACGTTCTCTCGCTAAATTTGCGCCCTCCGCCGGAAACTGAGGCCGAATTTCGGGAATTCTACCGGCGGGAATGAAGCGAGTCGAGGCGGATTCAATGACCTTGCGGAAAGCACGCACCCCTTGGCGAGCATCAGTCGGGATAGGGAGGGCAGCAAAGCGGTTGACTGTAAAGGATTTGTATTCATCCCACTTTCCTTTTTTTAGGTTTATGAAAGTGCGTTTTTCTCTAATGATGAATTCGGCGGTACGCTCGAGCGAAATAAGTATAGGCAGGTGGTCAGATGCCAATGTTACCATCGGCTGCCAGTTAACGCAGTTTACGAGTTCTGCGCTCACAATTGAAATATCCGGCGAACTGTGACAGCTTCCTACCATACGTGTGGGGGCGTCTCCGTTTATTGTGCAGAACGTAGTTTCTTCTATTTGATCCGCCAACATCTCACCACTACTGTCCGCCTGCAAGTTTGAATGCTATACATCATGATGGGCATTGAAATCGCCTAAGATAATGCGATGCCAGTGAGTAAGGCGCTGATATCAAGGGGTATCCACTGGGGCAACAGGTGGCAGGAGGGATGTAGATGTTCATGATTTCCATGTTTCCATCGCCTGACCGGACAGATAAGCCTTAACATTCTAAGATGCTGTCCCTGCGGCCGATATCGGGATCAAATATATGATATTGCACAGAGTGGTGTATGGTAAACGCGAGGCCGCCTCCATTTCCGATCTCGCGATCTTTTCGGTGGACATTATACCCAGAACAAGTCTGCAGAGCAGATCTTGCTGTGAGTTTAGTCTCTTGAATCGCAGGGGATGTTGTGCCGCTTCATGAAATCTACTATCTCCGTAATTTTTCCAGTTAATCCATTACAGTTTAACTGCAGAATTCTGAAATGCGACGGGGGAGACGTCGTCACTCTGGGAGTAAGTGACGGGTGGCTACGCCTAGGTTGTGAAAGGCTAGGACGCCACTGCTGTTGTGGCCCTGGGACTGCACGTCCTTGGGTAAGCATTGGGGTACACGGTGTATTTTGGTATACGGCCTGGCAAGATGGCGCAATGAAACCCGTCGCGGAGACCAGAACATCTAGGAAAGTGGCACCGTCCAAGGCAGGAGCTGCATTGGGCGGATGTCGCAAACATATTGTAACGACTTTACTGCAAACCCTCTTATTTGCAATCTTCTACCAATGTTCGAATCATTAAACTGTTTAATAAATAATTCCAATATTGAATAATGGAAAAATGGCCTTTATTAAGGTACTTCACAATAACACTTATAGCTTGCCTAATAACCAAACTGATTGATAGTTGAAATGAAACTGTACTCTCGCGCCGCTACTGTCGCCTTTTTATACCGTCTGATTTCCTTGTTGCATACTTCTAGGCTTTTCCTTGCCAGAACTTACTAGTTAGTTATCAGCTACAAAATCACCAGCCACCACTACGTTTATAACTTCTCATATGCGTGAGTAATACTTGCACAAATTATTGCCCCCTCTTGTGAGCAACTCAGATAAGATATATGCATGTGTTTATGCGTTGCTTCTCCGCTGCTCGTATACGTACATATGTGAAGACATAATGATTGAATTATTGATGTGCATTCACGTCACTGCTTAGCATCGGCTTAGAGATGACAATACCCGTTAGTGTTGCTAATATTCGTAACAATATATATTCTGTGCCGGCAAACGGTGCAAAAGGAGGTAGGGTCTAAGAGTCTGTTTCCCTGACCTACACGATTGCTGCCGGAAAAGAGGGGTGAGGAAGACGGGGGCAGTGGCTGATGATCGGCATTGCTACCGACTCTACTACGGAGATTGTAGGTGTGACTGGGAGCAGTAGTATGAGTTGGTGACGCGTGAGTCAGGTGCGAGCAGCAGCGGGTACTCGTTGTGGCTTGCTGAGCAGTGGGGCTGCTGGGAGGTAGTGGGAGGGGGGCGCTAAGGCGTAGACTACGGGACACCCTTGGGCGTGAACAAGAAGGAGCCACAAAAGATTTACAGAAGTTACGGGGACGTCTGGTTTTGGGATCTAGCCCAGAACAACCTGTCCGATGCAGCCATCCCTTATATAAGACACACTGACAAGAGTATGACCGTCCTAAAAAGATTCTTTTCCGACAGACGCAGCAAACCATTTCTCAGGACCGAGGTCAGGAGACGGACCCGGATTGGGTTCGATACCTTCCCGGAGCAAGAGAATATGGAGCAGTCCCGCTGCAAGGAGCTGCTGGGAGGATGACAATTTGTGGGAGGGACGCAACAAATTAAATGGGGTTACACTGAAATGACAAGCCTTACATCCCCTCGGAGGAAACACGCACCAAGTATTTTTATACTCAGCTGAACAGAGCTCACAGAGTATATTAACTTTGTTCGCATAACGGTAATCCGTAACGGCATAAACTAATCGAGACAGATATAGAGTTCTATATATCAAAATGATCTGGACGAAAAAAGAAATTCATTTAGCCATGTCCGTCCGTCCGTCCGTTCGTCCGTAAACACGATAACTTGAGTAAATTTTGAGATATCTTGATGAAATTTGGTATGTAGGTTCCTGGGCGCTCATCTCAGATCGCTATTTAAAATAACGAAATCGGAGAACAACCACGCCCACTTTTTCGATATCGAAAATTTCGAAAAACCGAAAAAGTGCGATAATTCATTACCAAAGACGGGCAAAGCGATGAAACTTGGTAGGTGCGTTGACCTTATGACGCAAAATAGAAAATTAGTAAAATTTTGGACAAAGGACGTGGCACCGCCAACTTTTAAAAGAAGGTAATTTAAAAGTTTTGCAAGCTGTAATTTGGCAGTCGTTGAAGATATCATGATGAAATTTGGCAGGCACATTACTGCTATTACTATATGTGTGCTAAATAAAAATTAGCAAAAACGGATGACGAACACGCCCACTTAAAAAAAAATTTTTTAAAGTAAAATTTTAACAAAAAATTTAATATCTTTACAGTATATAAGTAAATTATGTCAACATTCATTGGTGCATCAAAATACAAAAATAAAAGAAAATTTCAAAATGGGCGTGGCTCCGCCCTTTTTCACTTAATTCGTCTAGAATACTTTTAATGCCATAAGTGGAACAAAAATTTACCAATCCTTGTGAAATTTGGTAGGGACATAGATTCTATGACGATAACATTTTTCTGTGAAAATGGGCGAAATCGGTTGAAGCCACGCCCAGTTTTTATACATAGTCGACCGTCTGTCCTTCCGCTCGGCCGTTAACACGATAACTTGAGCAAAAATCGATAATATCTTTACTAAACCCAGTTCACGTAATTATCTGAACTCACTTTGTGTTGGTGTAAAATATGGGCGAAATCCGACTATGACCACGCCACGCCCACTTTTTCGATATCGAAAATTACGAAAAATGCCATAATTCTATACCAAATATGAAAAAAGAGATGAAACATGGTAATTGGATTCGTTTGTTGATGCAAAATATAAGTTTCGAAAAACTTTGTGAAATTGGTGTGACACCTGCCATATTAAGTAGAAGAAAATGAAAAAGTTCTGCAGGGCGAAATCAAAAGCCCTTGGAAACTTGGCCGGAATACTGCTCGTGGTATTACATATATAAATATATTAGCGGTTCCCGACAGATGATGTTCTGGGTCACCCTGGTCCACATTTTCATCGATATCTCGAGAACGCCTTCACATATACAACTAAGGGCCACTCCCTTTTAAAATACCCATTAACACCTTTCATTTGATACCCATATCGTACAAACACATTCTAGAGTCACCTCTGGTCCACCTTTATGGCGATACCTCGAAAAGGCGTCCACCTATAGAACTAGGGCCCACTCTCTTTTAAAATACTCTTTAATACCTTCCATTTGAAACCCATGTCATACAAACACATTCCAGGGTTATCCTAGGTTCATTTTGTTAAATGGTGATTTTCCCTTATTTTGTCTCCAAAGCTCTCTGCTGAGTATGTAATTTTCGGTTACACCCGAACTTAGCCTTCCTTACTTGTTTTTTTAATAGTGGCTCCGCTTTTCAAAACAGTTCGACATCCAGCGACACCTTTTGCAAAAGTAAAATCTTAGTTTGGTAAAATATCAGCTCTTTAAAGCCCTGAAAAAATTGCAATATTCATAACGCCCACTTCATAAACATATTTTTACTTACCAATAGACATATTTATACTGGCATCGGTTATTGGTGCCTTAATCTAAAAAATTTGATAACTTAATAAAATAGAAAATGTAAGAAATTGCAATACGAAAAATATAATCGCCAACTCAAAAATTTATAGATTATGGGTATGGGTGAAAACCAACTAAGGCATTGCTCTATGACTTCAGTAACCGATTACGTTGACTTCCATAGAGTTGGTTGGATCACATGTTTTACACGGAATTTGCCAGGGCCTCAAAGTAATTACAAATTTTCGTTTTATCTCATAAGCTATTCATTAAATGCGTACCACTTTCATTTCATACAATCAAACATTTTTATTTATTCGCAATCATAACAATTTATTTGTACATGATAGAAGTAAAAACATCACCATTTCGACTGCGACTGTGAAATGTCACCATATCTCAACTGAAAATGACCTGCCGCAAAATGTTTCGAAATTCGGTATTCAGTCGAATAAAGATGTTATTCCACTCAACAGCCAATTTATAATAACACTCGTTATTGTATATTTAAGTCTAAAAATGCCCGAACTTGTGTATTTGTTATATCTGTAAATAAAGTCGGAGTCCCGGGTACCTTACAACTACCTAGTACCACCGCATAAAGCAGGTTATTCCAAACGGCCCCTGCTCCAGAATCTCCAAAACTTTCAGCACTTCCACTACTACTTAGAGCACAAATGATTGTGTTTGATAGAATTATCGGTGGCTGTAGCTGCGCATAAAATCTTTCGCATCCACCCTTTCCTATTATACGCATTTGAGTATTTAGGAGAAGAGGATTAGGACCCGTATCACTTGCAGTTACCGAACCCCATCCACTAAATCTCATTTCCAATCCCGGTACTAATTTGGGATGGCGGAGGTTTATAGATTTTACTGTCACAGTCTTTATAAATCTATTCACTTTAACTACAGCTATATCCATATCTATTGAGCTTGGTTTATAGCCAGGATCACAAATAATATCCTGCACATCGCGTCGTTGCCCACTTAATTTGCTGAATTTACGTATATCGGTTACACCTGCTAGAACGACGAATTCGTTTTTTGGTTTGTTAAATACGCAATGTGCAGCTGTAACCACCGAGTTCATAGTGACTAAGGAACCAGCACAAGAATAAGCGGAATTACGAAATATTGCCACTGAATGTGCGCTATGCTCTATTCCAATAGTTTCGCCATTTATAATGCGAAATTGCGCATTCGTATAGGACACAAGGCAGCTAAGAACGCCAAACAGGATCGCGAAATTGCTGCGTGAATTCATTGTAGTTTTAGAACTTTTGCACCACTTTTTAAGTATAAAATACACCGAGATTAGCTTTGTGACCGCTATTTATACCTAGATAATTGGGTCATGTGATTAAAAAGTAAGCAAATATTTTTCAGTCAAAATTTCAGGAATTCTAAGTAACAAAAAAAAATTTAATTAAAGCTATACAATAAGAAATCTTGTTTGTTTGCACTCGGTACATTTTAAATAAATAAATGTAAAGCGCGGTAACCTCCGAAGGGATTTTAGGCCGAGCTTATCTGCCAATTTGGGTCGAGGTTCTTTTAATTTTTCCTACAAATTGGCGGGACGAGACCTACATATGTACATGTTTTTACGACGACTCTGAATGGCATCTGCACGGCAGACGAGTTTTGATTTTCGAATTGAAAAAACGTTTTTCTTAATTTTTAATGTTACTCTGCCCGGGAGTTGAACCCAGTACCCTCGGTGTGGTAGGTGGGCCATGCTACCATAACACCACGGCGGCCGTTTCGATCCATTATAGCTTGTGGAACTTTTCGATACAAAAAGCTTATTTAAGCGTCTGTATTGACATTTCCGTATACATTTTTCATTATAGGAGCCTAATAAGCCTATTTAATTTATAATCATAATGGAAATTTTTAATTAGTTAAACAAACAAATTTGCTCTAATATAAGAAATTCAAGGTGTTTATGCATGTGCCAGCGAAACGAAATTAACGCGGCTTTGACAAAACTTCCACGTAAATGTTCGGTTATACACACTTACGTGTACAATGACCTAATTTTTAATGAATAAATACAAAAAAGTACAATAGGGTACACTTAATTAGTTGTATCTGTTTTCAAACTGCTAATATGGTCTATTGTATACTGCCACAAAACCATAGTTGGGAGCAGTGCACTAAATTCTGACCAACAACACTGCTCGAACTTAAATGGGCTGACATTATCAGGATCTTGTGTTAATGAGACGATAATTTGGTATGGAATTAAACGTCTGTTCATCTTTCACATATTCGTAAAACTAACCTATAGCCGCATCCCCGTCGGCACGATATGCCAATATACCATCCTGAAAAAAGTACCGAGATCGTCCAGAAAATAATCTTTAGAAAGTCTTGAAAAATCGTGAAATATTCGCAGTCGCGGAGATAAGCAAACGGTGGTAAAAAGAAGGAAGATTATAGTCGAGTTCTTAAATAAAAGGAAAATAAACAAGTAAGGAAGGCTAAATTCGGGTGTAACCGAACATTACATACTCAGCTGAGAGCTTTGGAGACAAAATAAGGGAAAATCACTGGTAACGAACAATAAAACACACTAATTAGCCCGAGTGCTATGTTCCAGCAACCGATGTAACTAAGTCCGTTTAAATAAAACCACTTAGCACTTTTTGCTGATTTTAAATTCTTTATTGATTTATCGACGGTAATATCGCGACGGTATGCATATGAGCGCAAAATTTGACTGACTTCACTTTAATACTTCAATTACCAAAAAGGTGTCTATTCACTTATTAAATAAATTACATAGGAAATTAGAGAACAATGAAATCAAGAAAAAATAAAATAATAGAAAATATTGGAACCAATAAGCGGACTATAACAATTGACTTCGTAGCGGTAGAATCGTATGATGCTGCTGGCATTGAACTTGCATTCGCTTTGTATGTACATAGGGATAGGCATACATATGTAAATATGTATCCTGCAAAAATCGCGAGTACTCCATGCATGCATGTATGGAGTACTCGTTATGGACCAACGGAGTTCTCCAAAATTAACCGCAATTCATACAAAAAATATGGTCCAATTAACATTGCGATGTCCTAGGACTGGACCATATACTCCACCTCCGCATTACATCAGAGTAATCCATGGAGTACCCACAGCCCAATAAACATCGTGTAGTGATTACAATCGTTAAAAACGAGCAATGATCGGCTTACAATATGTTCGTGTATAAACATGAGTTGGTCCATTGCTGCATTACAGTGGAGTATAATGGTAAGTACTCCAGTGGACCACATGATCCAACGATTTTTGCAGGGTATGTACGCTTGTTATTAAGCAAATGCATGCTAGTGAGCGCTCAACAGATTTAGTAGGCTATGCAGTTATTATGTATTAAATATGATGTTATGTTCAAGGAGTTGAATGACTTCCGACATATGACGATATCGCAGAGGTTCCCAAGTAGTTATTACGATGGAACAAAGTAGTCTGCGGTTCCCAAACAATCACCATGTAGGAAAATGAACCTAAGGTAACCCTGGAATGTGTTTGTATGACATGGGTATCAAATGGAAGGTATTAAAGAGTATTTTAAAACGAAGTGGGCCATATTTCTATAGGTGAACGCCATTTCGGTATATCGCCATAAAAGTGGACCTGGGGTGACTCTAGAATGTGTTTGTACGATAGGGGTATCAAATGAAAGGTGTTAATGAGGGTTTTAAAAGGGAGTTGCCCTTAGTTGTATATGTGAAGGCGTTTTCGAGATATCGACCAAAATGTGGACCAGGGTGACCCAGAACATCATCTGTCTGGTACCGCTAATTTATTTATATATGTAATACCACGAACAGTATTCCTGCCAAGATTCCAAGGGCTTTGATTTCGCCCTGCAGAACTTTTTCATTTTCTTCTACTTAATATGGTAGGTGTCACACCCATTTTACAAAGTTTTTTTCTAAAGTTATATTTTGCGTCAATAAACCAATCGAATTACCATGTTTCATCCCCTTTTTCGTATTTGGTATAGAATTATGGCATTTTTTTCATTTTTTGTAATTTTCGATATCGAAAAAGTGGGCGTGGTCATAGTCAGATTTCGGCCATTTTTTATACCAAGATAAAGTGAGTTCAGATAAGTACGTGAACTAAGTTTAGTAAAGATATATCGATTTTTGCTCAAGCTATCGTGTTAACGGCCGAGCGAAGCTACAGACGGTCGACTGTGTATAAAAACTGGGCGTCGCTTCAACCGATTTCGCCTTTTTCACAGAAAACAGTTATCGTCCTAAAATCCAAGCCCGTGCCAAATTTCACAAGGATTGGTAAATTTTTTTTCGACTTACGGCATTAAAAGTATTCTAGACATTATTAACCGAGAAAGGGCGAAGCCACACCCATTTTGAAATTTTCTTTTATTTTTGTATTTTGATAGATGTGTACATAAAGTCCAACGTGGATGAAAAGCTGCTCTCCACAACATAACATGCGTACACCAAAGGCAAGTCGGTAGACACCGCATTGCATAGGGTGGTAATAAGCATAGAGAAATCCCTGGAATATAAGGAGTATGCTCTAGGAGCCTTCTTGGACATTGCGGGGGCTTTCAATAATGTTGCAAAATGGGCGATTACGGATGGTCTTAATTACATTAAAGTACATCCTGCCTTAATCAGATGGATCGGCTGCATGTTAAATTGCAGAAAGATTACATCACAATGGGGATTGTACGAGGCCACGAAATCAGTGGACAGGGGCACGCCGCAGGGAGGGGTGCTATCACCTCTGCTGTGGACACTGGTCATCAACCAACTGCTCGGGCAATTCGATGAGGGACCCGTAAAACTTACGGCTTACGCAGATGACGTTGCAATTGTCATAAGTGGAAAATGCCTTCCAACGATTAGTTCTTTGATGGATCGGGCGCTTCGGGATATTCATACCTGGGCATCTAATGTCGGGCTGAAAGTCAATGCGGAGAAGACGGATATGGTCTTGTTTACAAAGAGGTACAAGGTCCCAAATTGGACCAGGCCTAAGTTAGGAGCGGTGACCTTACAGGAGAAACCTTGCACAAAATATCTAGGAATCATCCTAGACAGTAAGCTGTCATGGAAGCTCAACGTGGAGGAGAGGATCAAGAAGGCCTCAACGGCACTCTATGCATGTAAAAGAATGCTGGGGTGTACGTGGGGCCTATCGCCCTCTCTTTCTCATTGGTTTTTACAGCGATTGTAAGCCCTATTCTATACTATTGAGTTCTTGTTTGGTGGAAAGCCATACAAAAAACAACATACCTCAAAAAATTAGAGGGGGTATGCAGACTATCGATGCTTTGCATTACGGGAGCCCTGAAGACAACCCCGACGGCTGCACTGTATGCCATTCTGCACATTCCACCTGTAGACTTGGTAGCAAAGAACAAAGCGTTAACGACCGCAACCAGGCTCGGTGCTTCGGGGCAGCTTGAGCGCCGACCACATGGCCATAGTAGTATAGCGTCATCAGTCACAAGACGAACAGACTACATGATTCCCTACCTGCGCTTTGAGGGAGATCTTAAGGCCACAATAGAGGTGGACGGTTGGCGCAAGGGTGCGCAAATGGCGGACGAGGCGATACATGTGTACACCGATGGTTCCAAAGTAGTGGAAGGAGTAGGGTCTGCGGTATACTGCGCTGATCCGGAAATAAGCAGATCCTACAGGCTGCCGGATTACTGTAGCATTTTCCAAGCGGAAATATTAGCCGTAACCAAAGCAGTAGAAACCCTGGAAGAGAATAGCTTAAGCTGCAACCGTGTTAACTTTTATATTGACAGTCAAGCAGCAATTAAGGCAATAATCTCGCATAGCACAGTATCTAAATGCGTGTTAGAGTATAAGCAGTCTCTGGAGAGAATCGGGACAGGGAGAAGCATACATCTATATTGGGTCCCAGGGCATATGTGAATAGATGGGAATGAAAAAGCGGACGAATTAGCTAAAAAGGGCGCATCCCTTGAAGCTTGCTCCGTAGACGTCCCAATTAGATTGGGCGAGATTAAGCGAAGGCGAGAGCTGCACATGATCGACCAAGCAGGAAAGGCGTGGGTTCAAGCGCGGGGTTGTAAAGTGTCGAAGATTATGTGTAGGTCTTACAACCTTAGACTAACACAGTTGCTTCTATCATTAAAAAGAGAGGACTGTAGACTCATGACGGGTATTCTGACTGGACACTGCCTTCTGGCGTCACATGCCTTTAAATTAGGCTTGGTCAGTGATAGCAGATGTAGGAAGTGCGGGTTGGAGGAGGAAACGATCGAGCACGTTCTGTGCTCGTAACCTGCACTTGCCAGGCCAAGACTCCAGCTATTAGGAGTGATACAGCTGTCAGATCTAGAAGCAGCAAGTGGCTTAAGTCCTAGGAAGCTTCTAGTATTTGCCAAGGGGACGGAGTTATTTTATAACATAGGTCCTGGTTTTTGATAGGGTTTTTCAGTTTGGTCGTTAAAACAAACTTCTCGTAACACTACGGACTCAATCAGTCTATGTGAGGTCCTCATGGACCGGTCAGTTCAACCTACCTACCTTGTATTTTGTTGCACCGTGTCATTACTGGAGTTGAATGTTGACATAATTTACTTATATAGTGTAAAGATATTAAATTTTTTGTTAAAATTGGACTATTAAAACTTTTTTTTTAAAGTGGGCGTGTTCGTCATCCGTTTGTGCTAATTTTTATTTAGCACACATATAGTAATAGCAGTAATGTGCCTGCCAAATTCCATCATGATATCTTCAACGACTGCCAAATTACAGCTTGCAAAACTTTTAAATTACCTTCTTTTAAAAGTGGGCGGTGCCACGCCCTTTGTCCAAAATTTTACTAATTTTCTATTTTGCGTCATAAGGTCAACGCACCTACCAAGTTTCATCGCTTTATCCGTCTTTGGTAATGAATTATCGCACTTTTTCGGTTTTTCGAAATTTTCGATATCGAAAAAGTGGGCGTGGTTGTTGTCCGATTTCGTTATTTTAAATAGCGATCTGAGATGAGCGCCCAGGAACCTATATACCAAATTTCATCAAGATACCTCAAAATTTACTCAAGTTATCGTGTTTACGGACGAACGGACGGACGGACGGATATGGCTAAATTAATTTCTTTTTTCGTCCAGATCATTTTGATATATAGAACTCTATGTCTGTCTCGATTAGTTTATGCCGTTACGGATTACCTTTATGCGAACAAAATTAATATACTCTGTGAGCTCTGCTCAGCTGGGTATAATAATTATTGTAACGCTCGATTCGAACCTGCAATCTTACAAGTCGCTAAGCCGATATAACAACAAAAATTGCTTTTAGTTTTTATTTAATTGCCTTTTATTTCTCATTCTATTTAGTTCATTTAGTGTCTCATTATTACAGGTACTCTTTTCTGACAATTTTTTACATAACCCTTGCAAAGACTTTACTCGGGAGATGCGTGACAAACTTAATATAGTATTTCATTTTCACGAAAGGTATAAAAATACTATTTCCAATGCCACTGGTGTTGCCTCTGGCGTCCCAAAGGTTAGTCATCTTGGTCCAATTCTGTTCTTGCTATTTATTATTGATATTTTAACCATAATAAAATACTACAAAATCTAAATGTATGCTGATAGATTAGAAGATTAGAAGCAATAGAAAAGAAATTTTTATTCTTATTTTTATGGAATTCCCAGTGCGACTGTACTATAATCTTTCCCCTTATACTAGTGAGTTGATGCTTGTCAATCTTCAAACTCTTGCAGTTGTAGGGAAACGCCAGGCGTACCATTTATGGCTAAACTAATGAATGTATTGAAAAAAAAAAAAAAAAAAAACAAGTAACGGTGTCTAAGTTCGGGTGTAACCGAACATTATATACTCAGCGTGAGCTTCAATTGTACATTTCATTTCAGATAAATTACTTTTCTACATAACACGTGGCACCACCGCCCGTTTAAAAGAAAAATGTCTCCCCATTTCCTCTTACAATAAACCCTGATAAGTGAAATATCATTGATTCAAAACTATTTTTTGCTAAGTTATAGCTTATTATTCTAGTCTACGACCCTTTTAAGCCTTTTAAACTTGTTTTATATCTAAGTTGCCGTGGCCTTCAACCGATCCCGTCCATTATTACTAGAAATATTTTCTGCTATAAGGAGAATATGTGTACCCAATTTTGTTACGATATGTAAATTTTTCTTCGAGTTATGGCTCCCGAAACATTGAAAATTGCTTAGACAATAAAGGGGCGGTACCACACCCATTTTTTCAAATTTAAGTGTTTTCCAATTTAATATTACATCTCAATTTAGAAAGCAAAATTCTATTGATACAAATCTCCTTTTCGTTAAGATATAGCTTATTGTTTTCGTCCACGACCCTTTTAAAAATCTTTTTCATAAAAGTGGGCGTGGTCCTCAACCGATTTCGTTAATTTTTCTTCAAAGCATTCCTTATAGTAAAGGCAACCTCTCTGCCGAATTTTGTTACGATAGGTTTAACGATTTTTGATTTATGACTAATAATATTTGTAAAATTGATTTTATCAGAAGTGGGCGGTGCCACGCCCATTTAAAACATTTTTTTTTAATTTTTATCAAGAGTCTCAATATCAGTCCACATGTCAAATTTCAAAATTCTATGTGTATTATTTACTAATTAATCATGTTTTTTGTGTTTTCCAAAATGTTATATATATAAAAAGTGGGCGTGGTTATCATCCGATCTACCAATCTAATCTGGGTCCAGGTAAGCTCGTGTACCAAATTTGGTGAAGATATCTCAATATCTACTCAATTTATCGTGTTAACGGACAGACGGACGGACGGACGGACATGGCTCAATCCAATTTTTTTTCGATACTGATGATTTTGATATAGGGAAGTCCATATCTATCTCGATTCCTTTATACCTGTACAACCAACCGTTATCCAGACCCGTGAGAGAGGGGGGGGGGGGCTGAGGGGGTCGTTATCCCCGGGCCCGGGCTTTGGAGGGGCCCGGGAATCTCAAAATGCTATCCAAGCTTTTTGCTTACAGAAAATAAAAATAAAAACACACCTTTAATCACCCTTCGTAGATTGCAATCGGTTTAAATTTCAACAAATTTTATAAATCTGTGAACGTGGCTATTAATGTGTATACTAACAAGTAAGGAAGGTTAAGTTCGGGTGTAACCGAACATTACATACTCAGTTGAGAGCTATGGCGACAACATAAGGGAAAATTACCATTTAGGAAAATGAACCGAGGGTAATCCTGGAATGTGTCTGTATGACATGTGTATCAAATGAAAGGTATTAAAGAGTATTTTATGAGGGAGTGGGTAATAGTTCTATAGGTGAACGCCATTTAGCGATATCGCCATAAAGGTGGATCAGGGTTGACTCTAGAATTTGTTTGTACGACATGGGTATCAAATGAAAGGGGTTAATGAGTATTTTAAAAGGGCGTGATCCTTAGTTCCATAGATGGACGCCGCTTCGAGATATCGCCATAAAGGTGGACCAGGGGTGACCCTAGAATTTGTTTGTACGACATGGGTATCAAATGAAAGGGGTTAATCAACATTTTACAAGGTAGTGGGCCTTAGTTCTATAGGTGGTCGCCTTTTCGAGATATCGGCATAAAGGTGGACCAGGGCTGACTCTAGAATGCGTTTGTACAATATGGGTATCAAACGAAAGGTGTTAATGAGGGTTTTAAAAGGGAGTGGTGGGAGTTGTATAAGTGGTCGCCTTTTCGAGATATCGGCATAAAGGTGGACCAGGGGTGACTCTAGAATGCGTTTGTACAATATGGGTATCAAACGAAAGGTGTTAATGAGTATTTTAAAAGGGCGTGGGGCTTAGTTCTATAGGTGGACACCTTTTCGCGATATCGCCATAAAGGTGGACCACGGGTGACCCTAGACTGTGTTTGTACGATATGGGTATCAAATTAAAGGTATTAATGAGGGCTTTAAAAGGGAGTGGTGGTAGTTGTATAGGTGGTCGCCTTTTCGAGATATCGGCATAAAGGTGGACCAGGGGTGACTCTAGAATGCGTTTGTACAATATGGGTATCAAACGAAAGGTGTTAATGAGTATTTTAAAAGGGCGTGGATCTTAGTTCCATAGATGGACGCCGTTTCGAGATATCGCCATAAAGGTGGACCAGGGGTGACCCTAGAATTTGTTTGTACGATATGGGTATCAAATGAAAGGGGTTAATGAACATTTTACAAGGGAGTGGGCCTTAGTTCTATAGGTGGATGCCTTTTCGATATATCGCCATAAAGGTGGACCAGGGGTGACTCTAGGATGTGTTTGTACGATATGTGTATCAAATTAAAGGTATTAATGAGGATTTTAAAAGGGAGTGGTGGTAGTTTTATAGCTGGTCGCCTTTTCGAGATATCGGCATAAAGGTGGACCAGGGGTGACTCTAGAATTTGTTTGTACGATATGGGTATCAAATGAAAGGGGTTAATGAACATTTTACAAGGGAGTGGGCCTTTGTTCTATAGGTGGATGCCTTTTCGATATATCGCCATAAAGGTGGACCAGGGGTGACTCTAGGATGTGTTTGTACGATATGTGTATCAAATTAAAGGTATTAATGAGGGTTTTAAAAGGGAGTGGTCCTTAGTTGTATTCGTGAAGGCGTTTTCGAGATATCGACCAAAATGTGGACCAGGGTGACCCAGAACATCATCTGTCGCGTACCGCTAATTTATTTATATATGTAATACCACGAACAGTATTCCTGCCAAGATTTCAAGGGTTTTTTATTTCGCCCTGCAGAACTTTTTCATTTCATTTTACTTACTATGGTAGGTGTCACACCCATTTTACAAAGTTTTTTTCTAAAGTTATTTTTTGCGTCAATAAACCAATCCAAATACCATGTTTAATCCTTTTTTTTCGTATTTGGTAATTCTCGATATCGAAAAAGTGGGCGTGGTCATAGTCGGATTTTGGCCATTTTTTATACCAATACAAAAAGAGTTCAGATAAGTACGTGAACTGAGGTTAGTAAAGATATATCGATTTTTGCTCAAGTTATCGTGTTAACGGCCGAGCGGAAGGACAGACGGTCGACTGTGTATAAAAACTGGGCATGGCTTCAACCTATTTCGCCCTTTTTCACAGAAATAAGTTATTGTCCCAGAATCTAAGCCCCTACCAAATTTCACAAGGATTGGTAAATTTTTGTTCGACTTATGGCGTTAAAAGTATCCTAGACAAATTAAATGAAAACGAGCGGAGCCACGCCCATTTTGAAATCTTCTTTTATTTTTGCATTTTGTTGCACCATATCATTACTGGAGTTGAATGTTGAAATAATTTACTTATATACTGTAAAGATATTAAATTTTTTGTTAAAATTTGACTTAAAAAAAACATTTTTTTTAAAAGTGGGCGTGGTCGTTATCCGATTTTGCTAATTTTTATTAAGCATACATATAGTAATAGGAGTAACGTTCCTGCCGAATTTCATCATGATATCTTCAACGACTGTCAAATTACAGCTTACAAAAGTTTTAAATTACCTTCTTTTAAAAGTGGGCGGTGCCACGCCCATTGTCCAAAATTTTACTAATTTTCTATTCTGCGTCATCAGTTCAACTCACCTACCAAGTTTCATCGCTTTATCTGTTTTTGGTAATGAATTATCGCACTTTTTCGATTTTTCGAAATTTTCGATATCGAAAAAGTGGGCGTGGTTATAGTCCGATATTGTTCATTTTAAATGGCGATCTGAGATGAGTGCTCAGGAACCTACATACCAAATTTCATCAAGATACCTCAAAATTTACTCAAGTTATCGTGTTAAAGGACAGACGGATGGACGGACGGACGGACGGACATGGCTCAATCAAATTTTTTTTCGATCCTGATGATTTTGATGTATGGAAGTCTATATCTATCTTGATTCCTTTATACCTGTACAACCAACCGTTATCCAATCAAAGTTAATATACTCTGTGAGCTCTGCTCAACTGAGTATAATAATTTATGATGAATATGTATATTTCTATGTAAACATATTTACTCATATGTTGATCTGTATGAATGTGTAGATAAATTAAAATTCGTAACTATATATTCATTGAATATAATATACATGTATCCATATATGTGCTTAAATATACATGTATATACAAATGCATATAAATATGTAAAAGATGTTATATTTGATTTTGAGAATTTGTTCATTTTAGTATGGGGGCCCGTGTTTTTTTTGCCCCCGGGCCCGGATTTTCTCTCAGCGGCCCTGCCGTTATCCAATCAAAGTTAATAAACTCTGTGTGCAAAGCACGCAGAGTATAATAAAAAAATAATTCTTTGCGTACTAAACTTTTCACTTATTTAACAATGTAGTATAATATACTAACTAACAGTTATTTAAAGTACTCAGCTAATGATTTTTTTTCTGTAGCTAAGCAGGCTTAAATCTCGACGCTTTACAAACCTCCGCCTATCATACATGCGCCCCTCGTGTCGGTTGGACGCGAGCTGGAGGGTAGTAAGCCTTTGGGTTTATTATTATAGTGTTCTATATATTAATGCGCTAACAAAATTTACATACAATCAATTGACAGGCTGTTTCGCATGCTTAGCATAGGTAAAATCATATAAAAGTCATATGAATCGATTCGTATTGCATAGCATAGACCTATTTTTGTTAACAAATATTATTCTATTTGTTTATAATTAATAGAAAAAGTATTTTGTAAATTCGAAAATCTGTGCAACTATCGAAATTGCCATCTGTAGGACGCATTATGTTCACAAACCCCCCTGAGTACATAGCTCCACATTCTCAATTGTCGCGTTGCTCAAATGTTTCATCTCAAAATATGTATATATTTGTACACGCCAAACGGTGAGAGAACTACTGCTTCGCTCATTTCCTGTTGAAATAAAATATTGTTTCTCATTGTTGCCAATTACCTATATTGGTCTGTACCAAAATCCTTAAAAAATTGTTCTAAAATAATTGTTAGCGCACAAAAAACTTTAAGGAGAAGTAATAACTTAACCGGCCTATTTTTTTGGACAAATTTTACTTACACGTAAAAGCATAGGTCTTTATTTAACAGATTCTTTGTTTTTCATTTTAGGTGCTTTAAAAAAAAATAAATCAGAAATATTGAGTCAACTTTTGTTCAAACTCACTACATTTATTTATTTATAACAATTAAGTGCAAATTTGACCCAAATGTTTTTTGCATTTCCAGATTTTATGCTCACTTTAGGTATAGCACGTCTTATAGTGAACAAAAAATAAATAAATTTGCTACAAAGATATTACATTAAAATTTGTATATTGTCTTTTATGCCAATTTGTTTTGATATTTCTTATTTTATTTTATTGTATTATCTTTTATTTCAACTTAGTTTATTATTATTTAAATGCATTTTGATTGAATCGGAAAATTTCACGTTGTATATTAAACGAAAGAAAACGACCCAAAACCGTTTTCGATTTTAGGTCGAAATATTGCATAGGCAGTATATTACCCACTATCTACATATTAATACGCTAATAAAATTTCCACACAAACAATTGACAGGCGGTTTCGCATAGTTAGCATACGTAAAATCATATAAAAGTGATATGAATCGATTCGTATAGATCAGCCGCAGTGTATAGGCCTATTTTTGTTAACAAATATTACTCTATTTGTTTATAATTAATAGAAAAGGTTTTTTGTAAATCCAACAATCTCTCCAAATATCGATATTTACTTTCTTGCACAAAAGCGCGCCATCTTTAGACAAATTATGTAAGTGCTCTATCCGAAGATTAGAATCTTCATATTTCCACAATGATCACATTAAAACCGGAAAAAAGTCTAAGTGCACTTATTGCGTTCTTATATGGAACTGTTTGTTCACTTCACTTAATTTCAAGTAATTTCACCATAATTCTATGTCAATTTCATTTGATTTTACATAATTTTTATATTTTTGTTTAAGGAGCTCCATACCAAAACGTTATAATTACATGTGAAAAGTTTGTAGAAAATTTAAGAAAATACAATCAAAAAGTACAAAGTCTTAGATAAAATTCAAAATTTTACAGAAAAAGTTAAGTACATTAAGAAACTCAAATAATTTTTTCTTCAGTGTATGGAATTTATTTTTCTTTTATTTATGTTAAAGCTCATTAAATTTTATTAAATATAGCTTAATTACTTTTAAACATAATGGACTTTAAATGCCCCCCCCCCCTCCCCCCCCTTCTCGTTGATGCATATGCGGCATCTTACCAAAAAGTTGTTCATTACTGCTTGGAGAGTTGAGACAGGAATAGCCGCAATTGTTTCTCGAATGGTTTGCCTTAGTTCATTCAAATTTGTTGGTTTTGCTTTGTAGACTTCCTGTTTACAATAACCCCACAAGAAAGTCAGGTGCAGTAAGGTCAGGCGACCTGGGTGGCCAACGGAATGTGGAGTTTCTGGATATCAGCTTATTGGGAAATTTTCGTCGCAATTCTGTCATGACAGGTCGGGCTATGTGAGGACTTGCACCATCTTGCTGAAACCACACAGAGTTGAAAGAAATTCTCATTCGGCGTAATTCTGGATAGAAAAACTCTCTCAACATGCTCAAGTAACGGTCTCCAGTAACTGTAACGGTGTGACCGTTTTCTTCGAAGAAGTAGGGCTCGATAATGCAGCGTGATGAAACTGCACTCCACACTGTGACACGAAGTGGATGCAATTCCGTCTCATGGAGTATCTGTGGGTTGGAAGTACTCCATATTCGACAATTTTGTTTGTTTATGTTGCCGTTTAAATCGAAATGGGCCTCGTCAGACATGAAAAGACAGTTCAACATGTTTCCATCCTCTTCCACCATTTGAAGCATCTTCTGGCAAAATTCCAAGCGAATCGGCAAGTCTGCAGCATTCAGTTTGTTGGCCATTTGAATTTTATATGGGAATAAGTCGAAATCTTTGTGCATAATTGACTGTAATGACTGTCTGCTTACACCCATTTGAGCAGATAAACTTCTTGTCGAAACACGTGGATTGTTTTGTATGGCAGCAGCTACAGCAGCGATTGTTTCCTCCGTTCGAACTGAAGGGTTTCGATGGTAAGGTCTTCTGTTGACTGCCCCATGCTCGGCAAAATTGTTTACAAGTCTCATTATGGTCCATCTGGTCGGAGGATTGCCGCAAAACGTGCGCCTATACTCTCTTTGAACCGAAACTACGGACTCCAATGCGTGATAGCGGCGGACAATCCAAATTCTTGTTTCAGTGTCCCAGTTATCCATTTTTGTTAAATGTAAAAGTCAATCTGCAAAATAAAAAAAAAAATTAACCAGATTCATTAAATAGAAAAAAAGTTATTTAATTTTTTTTTGGTAGCGGCTTTCATCAGCCACCCTGTAGGTTAGACCAGTCTCCTATATTTCCAACACTTGATGCATAGACTGAGTTGAAAAAAATACACGTTGGTCGAATTTCGACCACAGGCGATACTAGTATTTATTATTAGGCTAACTTTGTTTGATTATATGCCCATTAATCGGATGCTTAGATCCCATAATCCTAATTTGTTTATGTCGCTTAAAATTATGAAATCAATTTTATTTTAGTAAATATGTTTGCGTGAATAATTTCAATGTTTTTGTTTCTTTTTCTTTTCTTTCTAATTTATTCTGCTTTGTTATAGCTTAGTATTATATCGTTCACAGACGATATTTTATGCCAGATATGGTCATATATTCATCTCCATTTCATGAATATGAATGTTTACAAATTTAATACAAATTAATTACGTACATAGATCTCAATGGGAATCCAACATTAAATATCCGAATATTAGAATCTTCCTTTTTCCACAATGATAACATTAAAACCCGGAAAAAGATCTAAGTGCACTTATTGCGTTTTTATATGGAACTGTTTATTCACATCACTTAATTTTTTCGCACATTAAGTACTTTATTTTTTTCTTTCATTTAAATTTTTTTAATAACTCTGCCTTCTTTCTCATTACATAATTTTTTTATATTTTTATTTTTTATGAAGGTATCCTCTATTCTATTCGAAATTTTCGTTTTGTGTCACACTTATGTACATACTACATATGTATTTATAAAAAATTAAACTCGGTAAAGCGCCAATTGCATACCTAACGGGTGGCGTGAAATAGGCTAAATTCCTTAAGCACATTTCTTCGTTTTTAACTAAAAGTTTGTGTTTTTGAATTATGACACTATTGAAGTAAATGGTCGATATATGTATATGGGAGATATAGGCCTACTGGGGAACCGAGCACACAAAACTAACTTCGGTAGCGCCCCAACGGGGACCTCCCGGGTGGTATGGAAAAAGCTATTTTTCAATTTAATGTCAAGTAATTTCACCTTAATTCTATGCCAATTTCTTTTGATTTTACATATTTTTTATATTTTTGTTTAAGGAGCTCCATACCAAAAGGTTATAATTACATTTGAAAATTTTGTAGCAAATTTAAGAAAATACAATAAAAATTACAATGTCTTAATGAAAAATTTAAGTAAGTTAGACCAGTTTGCTATATTTCCGCTCACTGCTTAACTATTAACGCATTATTTCACTACCCCCAACATTGGATGCATAGACTGAGTTGAAAAATTTAAGAGTTGGTCGAATTTCGACCACAGGTGATACTAGTTATTATTATTACTATAACATACATGAATGCATAAAGTTGCGCAAATAAATCCAAAATAGAAAAGTTACGTGCAAAGAGAAAAAAGAAGCTACGATTATAATTAGTTTATTAGTACTTTTTTATTATTAGTATTAAAAGATGTCGAATATGGCTTAACATTTGTTTATTCAACATTTTCTATACTTTTCAAATGAAAACAGTGTTTAGAGTTCAGTGTGAGTATGGAAAGCATTCTTTGCTTTTCAGCTTCATCTTTCAGACTAAAATATTAAGATTTCAATAAAAAAATATTCGCTACTAAATTATTTTCTCCTTAATATGCAGCCTTAAAAGAAGCTCTATTTTCGGAACAAAATTGTTTGTCTTTTTTATTCTTAACATTAATTTTGCTTATTCGAATTACAATAGGTTAGGTTAAACTAGACGGTCAATAAAGACCTCGTATAAACTTATTGTGTCCATAGTGTTACCAGAATTTGTATGGCGATCAAACGGTAGCGCCACAATTAATTGCCAGGACTTATGTTAGCACGAATCCGTCCTCTTGGCAAATACTAGAAGTTACCTCAAGATCCGCCCTTGAACGCTCGAGCGCAGGACACGAGCATATAACGGGCTCAACCATTTCTTCCTGCTGCTCGCACTTCCCACATCAGCTGTTACTGACGCGGCCTAACTTTTAAGCATGTGACGTCAGAAGGCAGTATCCAATTAGTATATCCATCGTGAGCCTTAAGTATTCTCTCTTCAGAGATATGAGCCGGTGCCCCCCATAAATTCAGAAAACAACAAGTAAGGAAGGCTAAGTTCGGGTGTAACCGAACATAACATACTCAGCTGAGAGCTTTGGAGACAAAATAAGGGAAAATCACCATGTAGGAAACCTAGGATAACCCTGGAATGTTTTTGTATGACATGGGTATCAAATGAAAGGTGTTATTGAGTATTTTAAAAGGGAGTGGGCCATAGTGGACGCCATTTCGGGATGTCGCCATAAAGGTGGACCAGGGGTGACTCTAGAATTTGTTTGTTCGATATGTGTATCAAATTAAAGGTATTAATGTGGGTTTTAAAAGGGTGTAGTCCTTAACTGTAGATATCGACCAAAATTTGGACCAGGGCGACCCAAAACATCATCTGTCGGGTATCGCTAATTTATTTATATATGTAACTAGCAGACCCGTCAGACGTTGTTCTGCCCTAACTTTGGTCCATCTACATACATTGTAATAAGCTTTTTCTCTCTAACTCTGCCCTCCCCTCTTCACTTCTTCTTAATCATTTTATTCACTCCTCCCTCCGTCTTTTCTATGTCTGTTTCTGGTTCTAAGCTACCCCTCCACCAATTTTCAGCCAAATATGTTCATCCGTTACTTCCTCTTCAATCACTCTTTATCTATTAAAAAAGCGCATCAAAATCCGTTGCGTATTTCTAAAGTTTTAAGCATTCAAAGGTACATAGGGACAGAAAAAGCGACTTTGTTTCATACTATGTAGTGATGTACATCCATACATACCTATAAACCGACGCCCGAAGATAAATAACGCAGCGAATGCTACATATATGTACATATGTATGTGTCGCATCAAGCCTCACTCAAAAGCAATTAGCGCGGACAGTTCACAGCGAACAAACACACATACGCATTTTTTGATAAAAATGTTACTTTTCTTTAAACAATTTGGCTGATATAGGAAAGGAATCAAGTATTTTTTTGATGCAGATCGAAGGTAAATATCTCAAAGTTTTACTGAAAAGTAGAATTTTTTAAATCCATCCATCCGTTTATGAGTTATAGTTGTGTAAACAAAAATTTTATGATTTTTTACTACATTTTGGCAATTTGCCACGCCCCTATAATATATACCTTCAAATTATATTAACTATACCATCTCACGTAGCTAAGCTTTCAAATGCAAAAACCGTTTTAAAATCGGTGCATTCTGTGTGAAGTTATGTGCATACATGGCATTTAGCGACTTTATTTTATAAGATTTATAGATACCACGAACAGTATTCCTGCCAAGATTCCAAGGGCTTTTGATTTCGCCCTGCATAAATTTTTCATTTTCTTCTACTTAATATGGTAGGTGTCACACCCATTTTACAAAGTTTGTTCTAAAGTTATATTTTGCGTCAATAAACCAATCCAATTACCAAGTTTCATCCCTTTTTTCGTATTTGGTATAGAATTATGCAATTTTTTCATTTTTCGTAATTTTCGATATCGAAAAAGTCATAGTCGGATTTCGCCCATTTTAATTAACAAGATAAAGTGAGTTCAGATAAGTACGCGAACTAAGTTTAGTAAAGATAAATCGATTTTTGCTCAAGTTATCGTGTTAACGGTCGAGCGGAAGGACAGACGGTCGACTGCGTATACAAACGTGGCGTGGCTTCAACCGATTTCGGCCATTTTCACAGAAAACAGTTATCGTCATGGAAGCTATGCCCTCACCAAATTTCACAAGGATTGGTAAATTTTTGTTCGACTTATGACATTAAAAGTATTCTAGACAAATAAAATGAAAAACGGCGGAGCCACGCCCATTTTGAAATTTTCTTTTATTTTTGTATTTTGTTGCACCATATCATTACTGGAGATGCATATGGACATATCTTACTTATATACTGTAAAGATATTCAATTTTTTGTTAAAATTTGACTGAGATGAGTGCTCAGGAACTTACATACCAAATTTCGTTAAGATACCTCAAAATTTACTCAAGTTATCGTGTTTACGGACATACGGACGGACGGACATGGCTAAATGAATTTCTTTTTTCGCCCAGATCATTTTGATATATGGAAGTCAATATCTAACTCGATTAGTTTATGCCATTACGGGGCACCGTTATGCGAACAAAGTTAATATACTCTGTGAGCTCTGCTCAGCTGAGTTTAAAAAATTAAAACAAATATAAAAGAATGAATCTGATTAAACGAAAAAATATAACTAAGGAAAGGTATTATATATGTATATTTTGCAGAAATTCAAATAAAGCCAATTTAGAGCGCCTGTTATTGCGTTCATTTTTAATGTTATTCGGTAGTGAGTTTACTTACCGCGTGGAACAATAAGGTTGCCAGTTCTGTCTGATTTCGAAAAACATAAATTTTTAAAAAGTTATCCCGGTTGCCTTTTATCGATTAAATCGTGTAGGAACCGTAAATTGCGATAATTCGGAAAGCTAACGAGACTGCAGTTAAGTATCTTGGAGGAAAACTCCGATATATAATCAAATTTACGCCTAGAAAATATATGTCAAGCGCAGCTGTTTAAAGCCATCTGCAACTTTTTCTGTGGCTCACTGTCGATATTGTCGAAAACGATCCGCCCAAAGGATATCAGTGGAACTATAAGAGTTCTCACCAATTTCAATTTCACATTAATTTGAATTAAATCTGCTGTCTGCCACAACTTTCTTAGTACGAAGTATGTTTTGTTTAAAGTATAGTTTACATGGTCCTTCCATTCAAGGTATGAGTTCAACTTAAATCCATGGATTAAGTAGGCAATGTCCTAACTACCTGCCGGGTATACGCCAAACACATAGCCTGGGTCTTAGAAGCATTTAGCTTTAATTTATTGTCAGTTGCCCATGAAGATATGCGCTGTAGGTCTTCATTCATTCTGCACACCAAATCTTCTGACAGGTCAATCGGGCGAGAAAGATATACTTGAGCATCATCAGCATACAAATGTACCGATACGCTCCTCGAAATATTGGTCATATCATTAATAAAAACAGAAAACAGAATTGGACCGAGAATGGATCCCTGTGGCACCCCCGAATCAAGGCGTTTCATCTCCGAGCAACTAGTTCCAATCACTACTTTCCACAAGCGACCTCTAAGATAATTTTCAAGAAATCTTACAGAACTATAATATAATCCGTAGTATTTACTTAATTTTAGTAAAAGAATAGAGTGAATCCAAAAGCGCCAGCACAGTTAATTCACCTCTGTCATAGTTTTATTATTATTAGTTATTTGGGTAACTTCCTGTTGTGCTAGATTGTTGAAACTAAGAAATTACTTCAGAATCCCACGACAGTGTAACATAAGGGAAACAAATTTTCCCCAGGTGGGCCAAGGATCGGGAAAATTAAAAAAAAATTGCTTTCGAGTTTCAAGGAACTTTTCTTAATCCAGTGGCCCCAAATTTTGAAAATAATATGAAATACATTTTATCTTTATTTTAAAATGTAAAAAAAGTCAAAAGCGGTGGTTTTCAGGTGGAATGACCCATATAAATAAATGTATTACAATACACACTCGCAACTAGTAGCTAGAATGCCGGCATCATTATGAAAAAAAGTGACGACTTGACAGCCTTTTGACTGCGTCAGTTCTCATAAATATGTACATATGTACCTATGAAGTTGTCCTCTGGCTTTGAAGTGCCGGTACGCAAAGTAGGAGCTATCAGCTTACTTACTTACCTCATATTCCTTCACGGTTGCTGCAGCATGACGCTCAAATAAATATACACGTAGTACATACATACATATGCAAAGTAGTACATTATTCCAGCATGTACCTACTCAAATATTTAAAAATATATTTGAATATTTCTATGAATAACTACATACATAAGTCTGTATGTTGACTTATTTTTGCCGACTTATACGACATGACTTTTTAATATTTCTGTCATATTTATTTGTTAAAGTTGGCGTCATAACTCTGATTACACGTGCTGTATTTTTGGTTGAACTGTTGCTATTCAAACAAGTTCTTTGAATCGGCTACACTCAGGAAATTTTGTGTGGGTATTGATTTGATTGGTGAAACGTATGTTCGTATACAAGGGTGACGTTCGAAACTGGCGTAGTAGTTTGAATGCGTATGCTTTGGAGACATACACGGATGTGCCATCTTCAGTGTCATTTGTCGTTTTATACTCAGATGAGCAGAGCTCACAGAGTATATAAATTTTGTTCGCATATCGGTACCCCGTAACGGCATAAACTAATCGAGATAGATATAGACTTTTATATCAAAATGATATGGGCGAAGAAAGAAATTCATTTAGCCATGTCCGTCCGTCCGTCCGCCTGTCTGTCCGTGAACACGATAACTTGAGTAAATTTTGAGGCATCTTAATGAAATTTGGTATGTAAATTCCTGGGCACTCATCTCAGATCGCTATTTAAAATGAACGAAATCGGATTATAACCACGCTCCCTTTTTCGATATCGAAAATTTCGAAAAACCGAAAAAGTGCGATAATTCATTACCGCGGAATAGAAAATTAGGAAAATGTTGGCAAATGGGCGTGGCACCGCCCACTTTTAAAAGAAGGTAATTTAAAAGTTTTGCAATGTGTTATTTGGCAGCTGAGTATGTAAAGTTCGGTTACACCCGAACGTAGCTTTCCTTATTTGTTTTGGCTGAATTTCACTAAGTTTCTGAGCAAGACTATCCAATGCTGCTGTTGTTGTTGTAGCCACAAGGTTGCTCCCCGAAGGCTTTGGGGAGTGTTATCGATGTGATGGTCCTTTGCCGGATACATATCCGGTACGCTCCGTTAACACAACACCATTAAGGTGCTATCCCGACCATCTCGGGAACGATTTATATGGCTACATTAAACCTTGAGGTCATCCCTCCCTCCCCACTCCCAAGTTCCATGAGGAGCGTGGGGTCGCCAGAGCCTCGTCTGCTAGTGAAACAGGATTCGCCGCGGATAGGTGAGGTTGACAATTGGGTTTGGAGAAGCTGTATATTGCGCTAGCAACCCATTGAGAGGGTTGCGCTACACAGCTCCTTGAATCTGGTATTTTAGTCGCCTCTTACGACAGGCATACCTACCGTGGGTATATTTTGACCCCCTAACCCGACTATCCAATCGTAGTGAATGGTATTGCCTTTTTATTTACTCTTAGTTTGCGTTAGGTAGTAGCTGCTCCAATTTAAATGATAGCTGTCGGCCTTAGATTCTCTTCCGTATAAAAGATCTGCGTGAGGATGAAAGTAAAAAACAATCTTCGAAAAAAAATTGTTAAAAATCAATGCGAATTTCTAGTGATCTATAAATTTAGTTTGTTGGAAATTTGGGACCAAAAGCAATTGGCTTTCTCATTTTGTTTTGTTGATTTTCGTACAGGGTGGATAAATGATGTATATTGGAACGAATTTCCGTCGTCGTTCGTTCGTAGTTCCAATATACATCAATTCCAATATACATAATGCCAGTTGTGTCGATATTCGTAAATTCCCCCTCGCTCTGCCTTAACTACAGAATATTTGGAAGACAATTGTGTATGGGAAAAATAGCAATAAAGCAACACCAAAAATTTAGAATCAAGTTTTTTCAATTAAAACAAAAAAAAAAAAAGTTTTTCCAAGCGGAGTCGACCCTCGGCCGTGATTTGGTAAATACTCCCAGTGTATTTCTGCCATGAAAAATTTCTTATTAAAAACTCATCTGCCTTGCAGATACCAATCGGAGTCGACATGAAACAGGGGACCTTCCGCCCAATTTATAGGAAAAATTAAAAGAAGCACGATACAAATTGAAAGAGAAGCTCTGCCTGAAATTGCTTCGAATGTTATAGCGCCTTGCATTTATTTTCTTTTATTTTGAAAAAAATTTCCACCGCTAGTCACGTATTCTCTGCTGCACCCACTTATGTTCACGCTTATTTGACTGTATTCATGTACCGAATAGGTTAGGTTGAACTGGCCGGTCGGTAAAGACCTCACATACACCAAACGGTTGAACCCCAATGAGCTGCCAGGGCATATGTTGGCAAATACTAGCAGTTTACTAGGACTCAGCTTAATTGCTGCCTCGAGATCTGGCAACTCTGCCGCTCCAAATAGCTGGAGCTTTGACTTGGCGAGCGCAGGACACGAACACAGAACGTGCTCAAACGTTTCTTCCTGCAGCTCACACTTCGTACACTTGCTGTTACTGACGAGGCCTAACTTATAAGCATGTGACGCTAGAAGGCAGAGTCCAGTCAGTATGTCCATTGTGATCCTTAAGTCTTCTCTCTTCAGAGATATGAGCAACTTTGTGAGTCTAATATCGTAGGCTTTGCACATGATCTTAGAAATTTTGCAGCCCCGCGCTTTTGTCCACGCCTTTCCTGCTTGATGAAACATATGCAACGCCTATCTCCTTTTTATTTTGATGTAACGATTACTGACGTAAAATATTTTAACCGTTATAGCGTTCATATAAGTATTTGAAAAATTTATAACTTTGCTAACTTAACACTCGATTCAATAAAGATTAGAAAAGTTTTGTTCTGCAAAGAGTTTTTCACACAATTTACGTAGGTTCCATATTTTCAAAACAAAAGTGAAAGAAAATAAATCATGTTTTTATATAAAATGCAATTGTCAACTAATTCAATCTTCATTTTACGCGTAAGAACTTTTTCACTTTAAAGTTACACATACATGTATAATCATATATGTATTTAAGCAAATACATACATTAACGCATACTGAGAAATTTCGGTTTATCTTCAACTAAATCTGCCACATTAAAATTTCTACAAAACTCTTTCACTATCGAACGCGTTCCATAAGCCTTTTGGGTATAACTTTAATCAACGGCCTTTAAAAGTTTCCAATGAATGTAGCTAAAAAAGTTTTTAAGGTCTTGTGTGTGTGTAGATTTCCTAGAATGGATTATGTGAGTTTTCACATATGTACATAGAAATGTGCATATATGTGGGCATGTTTGTTCAAGGTACTGTTATCCTTTTCATTTTGCTCAACTTTTTACGCATAAAACTTAAGCGAATTGGCAAAGCCTTTGAGTTTCTCTGAAAAGCGGGTTATCTACGAATTTATGATTGCCATTAAGCAGTTAAAAATGTGTAAATAAGAATGTGTGTTTTTTAGATTTTGAATGATGAAAAGTTGCTATTTGGATATTCTTAACCAAGAGTAAACTGAAATGAACATTAACTTAATTTATTTTGATATGATTTAGTAATTACTACAGCTTTGCTTTTATCCGATTAACCAAGTAAGCTAACTAATCAATCGTTCTTTTAGTCGATTGGTTGTTTAATCGAAATTTGGATTAATAAAATCCGAATACTACTTGAGTCGTTTCCAAAATGGTTACTAAAAATACAAATCTTATAACTTTAAACGAGCAATTCTTGTTTGTATGTATACCCGAACGATCTCGGGAACAGCTCACCCGATTTAAATGAAATTTGGCACAGAGATAATGCATCACCTTCTAAGACTTTCTACCTAGGTGCTGCCACTCAGAATGTTTCACAAGGTTGCCACCTATTCGAAACTAAAAAAATTGCATGAGATATGCCGATATGGGTATGAAACGAAAGGTATTTCACTCCGCATTACAATAGGGACATTTTTGAGTAGGGTTGCCATTTAAGGGTTGGGGTAGTTAGATGAAATAGTACTCTACTTACTCATATTCTATTAAAGCTTTAAAGGAGAACATTAATGTTAAAAATCTTCGTAAAAAATCGTACACATCATTCGATTTAATTTTAAATAATTTTCTTTTAAACGAATAATTGCAATTTCTCACAGATTGCTATTGGAAAGATTTCTCAGCACAACGAAACGTTGCCGAGCAAAGCTCGGTCGCCCAAGTACTATATATTAAACATGCAACTATGATGATAAATCAATTAATCGTACAGCGCACATAAACACGCAGACTATCGTAAAATACTTCTCAAAATGAAAAAGTCAATTGCAAAGAAAAATACATAAAAGCTACTTTTTACATAGGGAAAATAAGTATAATTGCATCAAAAGTCTTTAAAAAGGCATAAGAACCCAAAATACCGAACAATTTAAGTGTTAATTATAATTTTCCACGCCTAAGTTTGACACGAATATACCATTTACTTATCATATAAATTATTTAGGAAATAATTATTGTTAGCTGCAAACCATAGACCATAGAATGAGGTTTGCAACCCGTTTTGGGGTATCTTATTTAAAAAATGTTAAACGAGTGGCGACCAAGTGAAATTTTTTGTGGAGCCAACTCCAAGATAGCTGAGCTAAGAACACATTATAAGTATTCTTAATTTCATTAAAAGCGATTATAAAAATCAATCAATATACTGGTCCAAAATATTGATTTTTCCAGAAAGTTTTGTATACCTACTTATGTTTTTCTTACCGGCATCGGAAAGCGCGGAAAATTTTAGCAATATCTACTAATCGATCAAATTAACTAAGATTATACAAACATGCAAGGAAGGCCAAGTTCGGGCGTAACCGAACATTACATACGCAGCTGGGAGCTTTGGAGACAAAATAAGGGAAAATCACCATGTAGGAAATAGAATCTAGGGTAACCCTGGAATGCATTTCTACGATATGGGTATCAAATGAAAGATGGTAATGAGTACTTTAAAAGAGAGTGGGCCTTAGTTGTATATGAGTTTTCGAGATATCGCCATAAAGGTGGACCAGGGGTGGCTATAGAATGTGTTTGTACGATATGGGTATGAAATGTATGGTGTTAATGAGTATTTTAAAAGGGAGTATCCCTTAGTTGTATATGAGTTTTCGAGATATCGACCAAAATGTGAACCAGGGTTTATCCTTTTCATTTTCTTCTACTTAATATGGTAGGTGACACACACATTTTACAAAGTTTTTTTTTACGTTATATTTTGCGTCAAAAAACAAATCCAATCTCCATGTTTCATCCCTTTTTTCGTATTTTGTATAGAAATATGTGGTCATAGTGGTAAAGATAGTATCGATTTTTGCTCAAGTTATCGTGTTAACGGCCGAGCGGAAGGACAGGCGGTCGACTGTGTATAAAATTGGGCTTGGCTTGAACCGATTTCGCCCATTTTCACAGAAAATACTTGTCGTCATAGAAGCTATGCCCAATGTATTGTAGACAAATTAAATGAAAAAGGGTGGAGCCACGCCCATTTTGAAAATTTCTTTTATTTTTGTAGTTTGTTGCACCATATCGTTACTGGGGTTGAATGTTGACATAATTTACTTATATACTGTAAAGATATTACATTTTTTTTTAAAAGCGGACGTGTTCGTCATCCGATTTTGTTAGTTTTTATTTAGCACACATATAGTAACGTTCCTGCCAAATTTTATCATGATATCTTCAACGATTGCCAAAATACAGCTTGAAAACTTTTAAATTTCCTTCTTTTAAAATTGCGCGGTGCCACGCCCACTGTCAAAAGTTTACTAATTTTCTATTCTGGGTCATAAGGTCAACCCACCTACCAAGTTTCATCGCTTTATCCGTCTTTGGTAATGAATTATCGCACCTTTTCGGTTTTTCGAAATTTTCGATATCGAAAAAGTGGGCGTGGTTATAATCCGACTTCATTTATTTTAAATAGCGATCTGAGATGAGTGCCCAGGAACTTATACACCAAATTTCATAAAGATACCTCAAAATTTACTCAAGTTATCGTGTTTACGGACGGACGGACGGACATGGCTAAATGAATTTCTTTTTTCACCCAGATAATTTAGATATATGTATAGAAGCCAATATCTATCTCGATTAGTTTATGCCGTTACGGGGTACCGTTGTGCGAACAAAATTAATATACTCTGTGAGCTCCCCTCAGCTGAGTATAAAAAGAAATATTTGGTACATACATGGCGTATACGTAATTTTGTTGTATGAAAACTTTATATAAAATCGAATCAAAGCACGATTTTGAAATCATGAATAATTGTGTTGCGATTATTAGAATATTGATATTAGAGCAAAATTGCAAAGTTTACAAACGGCGATGGTTACTAGGACATGTTTCTGAATTTCACTTCTTCATCAGCTAGCTTCATATAGGGCTGGGACTATCCGCATATTCGAATATCCGGATATCCGTACGGATATCCGTTTACACGGGAAAAATCCGGACGGCATGGATATCCGGTTAATATTCGTTTGTGAGAATATCCGGATATCCGGATTTATGAAGATCCAGTTAATAACCGTATTTTGAATTATTATATATGAATACAAAAAATACACATATTGAGAAATATGTAATATGATGTTAAACTACCTTCTTCTTGTTCTGGTGTAAGAAAAGAAGTGCAGATATCATTTCCCGACTCAAACAATTTCGTGTGGGACGAACTACATGTCCAGTACTTGAAAATACCCTTTCAGAAGCTGTTGAAGTGACATGTACCGCAAGATATCTTTTGGCGATTTTCGACAGATTGGGATATATTTTTTGAATGTCTTTCCACCAATTGCTGGCACTGAGATTGTGGTTTATTTGTTCTTCGAATAAGTTGCGATGAAACTCGTCTTCCTCCCTTGTGTCACTGTCATTATCATTTAGGAGTATATTCATGGCCGTGAGATCACTGTTTTCCCGAGCTTCTTCTTGGGCATTCATATCTGCAGTACCCATTTTATTGCACATTTTTTCCACGTGATTTTGTGCGTTTACTCGAAATATTGAAACTCATCACCAGTTTCGAAACCTTTTGAATGACTCCAAAACATTCCGGTAGTTTCATTCCTAAATTAGCACCCAATTGAAGTGTATGTGCACTGCATGGATGACTGATTTGTTATATTTTTCGCGTTGTCGTGTATAATATTTTTGACTTTTTCTTTGATGTCCCATTCTTCCATGCCATCTCGAAACGAGTCTTCTAAATTCTCAGCAGTGTGGCTTTCAGCCATTTCTTCGGCGAGCAAATTAAAAGAGCGAGGAGTCCAATTAAAATAGAAATAATGCGCTGTATGTTCCATATAGGATCGGGTGGCTCTTGATGTCCAGCAATCAGTGCTAAAAGCTATATCAGATGCTGAACTGAGATTTTTCTTAACTTTTTCTATTTCGCGGTTATGCATGGCTTGAATTCTACCGGAAATTGTTTTGCGACAAGGAATTACATACTCTGGTTCGAGGACATTAACAAACTTCCTGAATCCCTCACATTCCACCAATGAAATAGGCAATAAGTCAATTGCTGAATCATATTAACCAAGGCTTGTGTTATTATATCTTGACGTTCTTTGGACATATACTTATTGCGAATAGTTTGAGCTACGCGTGATGTTCGAACTTTCTTCATTGGATGTTCTGAACATTCCGAATTGTGATCAAAATTACTTTGTGATGAACTGCTACTCGGCTTATATTCTGGCGCAGATTCAGATAGAAAAGCTGCGTCTATACCATTCTCCTGAAGATGGAAAACCGATAGGGTCTTCATAGACTTGATGTCGATCCTGTGTATTGTAGCGTTTTTTCACAATATAAACACGTGGTACTCTTCTTATTTTCGCTTTTTTGGAAATGAACCCAAATCTTGGTGAGCATTTTAGCACTCATTATTAGTTTAAATTGACGCTTTGTGAAATTGCTGATGTTTGTAAAATTGTAGCTTTTTAATTTTTAACGTTAATTTAATAATCTACAAACATATTTTGTGAATAATTTTTCGATGTTTGCTTCGTTCAATTATCATATGCAGATATTCAACTCTTATATTCCAGTATCCGTTTACGAATCCGGATAGCCGGATTTTTTGATTAGCTATCCGGTTATTCGAATATCCGATTTATCCAAAAAGAAAATGAAA
The DNA here is from genome assembly GCF_040869045.1 of Eurosta solidaginis. NCBI lineage: Eukaryota > Metazoa > Arthropoda > Insecta > Diptera > Tephritidae > Eurosta > Eurosta solidaginis. The sequence goes on along the minus strand of NC_090319.1, from coordinate 328,463,672 downwards.
AAAATTTGGAAAATTATTGGAAGGAGACTCCTCAAAACTTAATTTCGAAATGCATTTTGTAGTGATCGTTACAGTTTGAGTATCAAAATAATAGACAAATATTACTAAAACAAACACAGAAACAGCTTTGTAAAAAAATCGAGCTTTCATTAAGATGTAAACAAACGAAGCCTTTGACAATCCCTTGAAGCGTGCATGAGTACATTCAATTCTTGTTTTTGTTTTTTTCAGTATCTGTGTAGCCACGTTTGTTATCAGTTTTGCTTTACCCCAAACAGATGACACCAAAACTAAATGTCATAAAAAAGTTCAAAAAAGTGTTTTAAAAAGTACATTTTTCTCGTTCACACGTTTCTGGATTGCACCACCGCAGTCTCCACTAAGTAATAAGAAGAAAATCAATATGGGAAATACATGGCGTTTGAGTAATATTTTAGGTTTCGCAATATTTCGTATACAAACATAACATAGATACAATATTACAGACTTTTTCTCACTCCCGGTTGACTTAACAAATATGTTCGTTATTAAATTATCTCAGCATACCTAAAACCAATTTTAAAATAATTTACCTAATCTTTCATTCCGCCTAGTCTATTTCTTTAATTACTCGCACGACCACTAACTAAATTTTGTGGTGCCATTGCCACCACTCGTAATTTTATTTGATTTACTCACTTTTTTGAGCTTTTCGTTGTGTAACATGGTGGTGTCATCTTTGTACCATAAGCTAGTTCCAATTTTAAAATTTAAATAAAACTTTTTGCTATATTTCCCTTCAAAATTTATTCAGGGAATACATTTGATATTTTTGTACAAAAGAAAAGTTTCGTTTTTAGTAACTAACAAAATTTCCTTAATTCTCTTATCGTGAGCTTTCCTGAGTTGCCTTACTATGTATCCCAAATTTGAATGGAAAGATGCAGTGAAGAGAGAATTAAGCAGAGATTTAAGGATATTACTATCATAACGGAGTTGAATTCTATATATATTCCGATTGGTTCTTCTTTAATATTAAATATATCTGTAAGTAGGCTTTCCAATCTATATTTTATGTGCGAATAAAACTAAATTATTCCACTGTTTTCCCAACGTTTCGCTAATATTTTTATTTTTAGCATCATCAGGGGAATATTTATTAATTTATCTGTTACAAACAATATATAAAAATTATGAAAATTATCAATTAGTTTTCAAAACAGACATGAAAAACAACAAAGAAAAACAATTTGGTGAATAGTTGAACATTTAACAAGATAAACTTACGTTATTTTGTCATTAAAGCAATCAAAACTGTTGTAAAAAACATTAAAAACATAAATCATCACAATATAATCATTACCATCTGACTATCATGGTAGCTTTGCCGCTATGTTTTCCGTATCTTCGCGTTTATTGATCATCTTTTCTCGTCTTTCCATAATTCTTAGGCTCGCAAGTGTATATCTTGTTGCTTCTCTCTTTTCCTTATCAATAACTTTCGTGTTGGTAAAGTCAGCTGAGTGTCCACTTGTTAATATATGTTGCGCTAGTGCTGTACTTGTTTTCTGTTTTCTGATATCCGCTTCATGCTCGCCTAGTCTAACCGAAAGAGGTCGTTTTGTAGTATATATTCTTCTACATTCGTCGTTTTCATCGCCTTTGCATGTTACCTCGTATATAACATTGTTTTGTTGTTGGTGTTCTAAGGGATGCTTTGTTCTTGTATATATTGTGGACATGGTGTGGCTTGACCTCTAAGCTAGTACTGTGTTAGGTGTTTTTGCTATGCTGTGGTAAACATTTTCGGTAAGTCGTGGTATGTATGTTGCGCTGAAGAATTTCTTTTGTGTTTGTGGTTCCGAATTTGTTATTATTTGGTTGTGGCAGTTTCTTTTCATGAGCTCCTGGTCTATTAATTCGCGTATTAAACTTGAGTTGAATTCCTTTTCTCCCTTAAAAAAAAAAAAAAAAAAATGATCCTTTTAGACTGCTCGACTGTTTAGGAATGTAGCCTTGCATCGTATTGGGGACTATTTCCAGAAAATTGTGGGAACATTTTTGAACAATTCGGGGTTGTATTCGTGATATTGTAGTGGCTATTTCAAAATTATTTCTAGACTATTAGGAACCGTTTTGAAATTGTGCTAGGGATCTTGCAAGTGCAATTTTAAAAATTCTTTCACGACTATTTCAGAACCGTTTAGGGAAAGGAGGAAACCTCTCCAGGCATTCGAAATCAAACGAGGCGACTCCCTTTAGTACGATTTCTCTAAAATGATCATTCTGAATAGTTGTTGGTCTAAATAAGAGTGCCCTGAATTCTCCCTTTTCGAGATAAGATACAGAGGCAAAATAAAGTCTGACTAGGATAGCTAGCTCTTGCAGTGTTCGAGAGAAAAGTTCTCCGAATGATTTATGGCGTTATCCGTGATGCCGACGGCGAGTATCGAAGTAGGTATGATGATGAGTTGTGTGAGCTTATGCAGTAGTAAAGAAATTGCGGCTATGCCGCTTCACAGGCTAGACCATGCTATGCGGATGGACGAAGGCGCTTGGGGTAAAACAGTATTAAAGTCGATACCGCATATTTTAAGCAGAGAGCAGACCTCCACTGTGTTAAGGGAGGCAGGTGGAGGAAGACTCAACATCCCTTCGAGCTCCCAATTAGCGTCAGTTATCGCGAAACAGGAATAGCTGGTGTGCCTTGTTACCAAACGAAGAAAATCGCTTAGGTGGTTTAGCGCCAATTATTGATTATGATTAGGGACTGTATGCAGGGCTATATAATAATTATATAGGAAACATTTCGGTATTATTTTTAAAGTAAGTTCAAATAGCTTTCGGGATATTTCCGAACTATCACCGGATCAAATCCGGGCAAAGATATACAGAAATATACTCATAATAATATACTATTATGTATCCCAAACTTGAGTGGTTCCAAATCACATGCGGTATCTGTAGAAGATAAGATAGCTCTTGGGCTGTTCGAGAGAAAAGTCCTCCGGAAGATTTATGGTGTTCGTGATGCCGACGGCGATTATCGAAGGAGTTATGATGATGGGCTGTGTGGGCTTATGCAGGATTAAAGAAATTGCGCCGATGCTGCTTCACAGGCTAGACCATGCTATGCGGATGGACGAAGGCGCTCCGGGTAAAACAGTATTTAAACCGATACCGCAGATTTTAAGCAGAGAGCAGACCTGCGCTGAGTTCAGAGAGGCAGGTGGAGGAAGACTTGACTATGATTAGGGCTTGTGACTTTCTTGGTTACTTTCGGAATAATAATGCAACCAGTTTGAGACCATTTCGTGACCGTGTCGTGATTATCTGCATATGACCTCTGGATTGGTTGCGAGACTATTTCGGGACTAATCCGGACCGTTCGGGATCCGCAGCCATTTCGAGGAATCATATAGGAACTATTTCGTGGTTATTTTTAAAGTAAGTTCAGAACAGATTTCGGGATATTTCTAAGCTATCGCCGGATCGTATCCGGACACATATACACAAATATACTCATTTTAATATACTAAAATGAAAAGTGATGTTCGATATGTAAACATACAGGCGTATATCCAGAAAACTTGGGATTTGAAGTTAAACCACAATAGAAGTAACTTTCCGGAATGAAATGATTTCGTGCTTTTTATACCTTTCATGAAAATGAAATGGTATATTAATTTCGTCACGAAACCCAAAATTGTAAGTCCTTAAACGAAAATAGATAGACCCACCGTTAAGTATACCGAAATAATCAGGATGAAGAACTGACTTGATTTAGCCATGTCCGTCTGTCCGTCTGTCTGTTTGTAAGCAAACTAGTCCCTCAATTTTTGAGATATCTTGATAAAATTTGGTGAGGGGGTGTATTTGGGTGTCCGATTAGACATTTGTCGGAACCGGCCGGATCGGACCACTATAGCATATATCCTCCATACAACCGATTTTTCAGAAAAAGAGGCTTTTTGTTATATCTTAATCAATTTAACAGATTGAAGCTTCAAACTTCACCATATAATTTCGTATATTACACATATTGTTGCCTGAAAAATTGATGAGATCGGTCGTATATATAGTATATATCCCCCACAACCGATTGCTCAGATAAGAAACTTTTCGTAATTACTGCCCTATTTTAAGAGCTAAAGGCTTCAAATTTCAAAGAATGCTTACGCATATAGCATATATTGTTGTCTGAAAAAATCATACAGATCGGTGGTATATATATATATATATATATATATATATTAGGGCGGGTCGATTTAAAAATCGCTCATTGCTCTGTGAAAATCGTATTCTAGGGATCAAAATAAGAAACTTTGCCGAAGGAACCATACCTCTAAAACGAATTCTGATGTCCCCCCCTTTGGGTCGAACTTTTGGGTAGGGGCAATTTCAATTCTACCTGCTGTGTCTTGTGGTGGCTTAAAAAAAACAACACAAGCAATTTTACGATCTGCAATTGTGTCACAGTGATACCTTCATTTTTTAAAACGGTTGAATAAAAAACCCACACAACTATGTTTACGACATGCAAATGCATCACAGTGATGCCTTGGTTTTAAAAGGGGGTTGTAAAAACGCTAATTTCTAATAAATTTTTTTAATTTCTTTTCTATTACTAAGTTAAATTCATTTTTTCATTTACATATGTTCTGACTAAATAAATTTCTAAAGAGAAAAATAAACTCCAAAAAGAAAAAACATAGGCATTTCAAAGCGGGATTTTTCAAAATTTGCCCCTACGACCCAAAGGGGGTGGGGGACATCAGCATTCGTTTTAGAGGTATGGTTCCTTCGGCAGAGTTTCTTATTTTGATACCTAGAATATGATTTTCACAGAGCAATGGGCGATTTTTTGCCTCCCCACAAATCAACCCGGCCTAATATATATATTATATACCCCATATAAACTGTAATTTTTGCCCCTTTTTTACGGCTAGAAGCTTCAAAATTCATCAAATTTCATCAAATAGTTACGTTTACGTCATATATTGTTGAAATACGTGATTCGTAGTCATAGTTTTTACATGCAGACCACAAAAAACGTGAAGCTTTGCATCCTCACACAATGTACCTACCTATTTTATATTTTATATTTATCTTAAAAATCGTTTAGGTATGTAGATCTGTTCACTAGATATTTCTTATCTTATACATCCGATTATTCGGAGATTACGAACGGGATAAGATTATTGTTCAGCCCCATTCATGAAAGGTATGAAGTCTTCGGCACAGCCGAAGACAGTCCCGTTCTTACTTGTTTAACAATAGCTTCGTCGGTTTTTTGAGTATCATTGTATTGGCTGTAATTGCTTTATTATTGATTGGTTTTCGACCGCGAAATAATATCGGCTTCGTATCGCCGAGTCATTGCCTTCTAATTGCTTTCTTTTCGGCTTATTTTAACGGGTTTTAGCCTTGCTGCTTCTTAAAAAATCGGTGTGCTGCATAACACATCGTTTACAAGTTGGCAACACTCCGATAAAAAGTCGACAGTTTTTCGATAAAATCTCGATACATTTTCTATAAAAAATCGACTACTTTTGGAAAATACGCTGATAACAAATTGGTAACACTTTGATGATAAAGACATAACTTTTCTATTACATATCGAAACTACTGATAACCTGATAACTGATAACCTTTGTTATCGATAGCAAATCCACAACACTTCGGTAACAAATTGATAACTCGTCGCTAAGAAATGGATAACATGCCGATAACCCGTCAATAAGAAACCGATAACAAACTGTTAAGACCTCGATAACGCATTAGGAGGATGCCGTCCGGGTTCGGCTCCAAATACTTTGTTTTTACGCTACGCTGCAGTGACTGCACTTGCCTTTACATCCGGTATTCCCCCATACTGCATACCACTTCCAAAGATTTCGCCTACGCTTACAGTTACCTAATGTATTTCCCCTAATTCTAGGAAATGTTTACACACCGATAAGCTTGATCTTGTAACGCTTATTTTCTACATGTGATAGTTTACACCATTTTTGACTGGGTTTCTGCTCCTGTACCACCTGTATTCCTTATACATAGGCTGAACGCCCCCAGTCTTTTAAAATTGTCCAGTCTTTTTTAAAATTGTTGTATTAATTTTTGTTACATCTTTCTCATCGCTATCGATACAGTTTCTCTATGAAACCCACTGATTGTCTTTTTATACTCAGCGTGCTTTGCGCACAGAGTATATTAACTTTGATTGGATAACGGTTGGTTGTACAGGTATAAAGGAATCGAGATAGATATAGACTTCCATATATCAAAATCATCAGTATCGAAAAAAATTTTATTGAGCCATGTCCGTCCGTCCGTCCGTCTGTCCGATAACACGATAACTTGAGTAAATTTTGAGGTATCTTGATGAAATTTGGTATGTGGGTTCCTGAGCACTCATCTCAGATCGTCATTTAAAATGAACGATATCGGACTATAACCACGCCCACTTTTTCGATATCGAAAATTTCGAAAAACCGAAAAAGTGCGATAATTCTTTACCAAAGACGGATAAGGCGATGAAACTTGGTACGTGGGTTGACCTTATGACGCAGAGCAGAAAATTAGTAAAATTTTGGGCAATGGGCGTGGCACCGCCCACTTTTAAAAGAAAGTAATTTAAAAGTTTTGCAAGCTGTAATTTGTCAGTCGTTGAAGATATCATGATGAAATTTGGCAGGAACGTTAATCCTATTTTTAAATATGAGCTAAATAAAAATTAGCAAAAAAATTTTTTTTAAAAGTCAAATTTTACCAAAAAATTTAATATCTTTACATTATATTAGTAAATTATTTCAAAATTCAACTCCAGTAATGATACGGTGCAACAAAATACAAAAATAAAATAAAGTTTCAAAATGGGCGTGGCTCCGCCCTTTTTCATTTCATTTGTCTAGGATACTTGTAATGCCATAATTCGAACAAAAATTTACGAATCCTTGTGAAATTTGGTAGGCATAGATTCTATGACGATAACTGTTTTCTGTGAAAATGGGCGAAATCGGTTGAAGCCACGCCCAGTTTTTATACACAGTCGGCCGTCTGGCCTTCCGCTCGGCCGTTAACACGATAACTTGAGCAAAAATCGATATATCTTTACTAAACTCAGTTCACGTACTTATCTGAACTCACTTTATCTTCGCATAAAAAATGGGCGAAATCTGACTATGACCAAGCCCACTTTTTCGATATCGAAAAATGAAAAAAATGTTCTGGTCCACATTGGTCCACATTTTGGTCGATATCTCGAAAACGCCTTCACATATACAACTGAGGGCCACTCCCTTGTAAAACCCTCATTAACACCTTTAATTTGATATCCATATCGTACAAACACATTCTAGAGTCACGCCTGGTCCACCTTTATGGCTATATCCCGAAACGGCGTCCACCTATAGAACTATGGCCCACTCCCTTTTAAAATACTCTTTAATACCTTCCATTTGATACACATGTCATACAAATACATTCCAGGGTTACCCTTGGTTCATTTTCCTACATAGTGAGTTTCCCTTATTTTGTCTCCAAAGCTCTCAGCTGAGTATGTAATGTTCGGTTACACCCGAACTTAGCCTTCCTTAGTTGTTTATTTTTGCATACAAATGTTAATTATAGTGGGTTGCACATGTTTTTGGTTATTTTCTTTTTTTATATTTTTATATTTTACATAAACAAAAATTCCCTTTGTGTGCGGCCTGTAATTAAATGTCTATGTTGGGGATTAATTCATTTTCATTTACTTTGCATACTTTCGGGGTGGTAGACGTGCATTAACTGATCGGTGAAAATGCTACTGTGAGGTGAAGAATGAAGGGTGGATATGCAACAGAGATATGCAGGTATCAATAAATAAAGAAACAAAATAAAAATTTGCGTATGTAGTGGTGGCATTTTTTTATTGTATGCGTTTTCGACGCGGTTATGCGGTTGCTCGTTGTTTGTTTGGTGTTGTAACATTTTTTGTTCTTCTTCGGATTCACTCTCTGTAAATTAAATTATAGCCGCCTTTATATGCCTAGAGTGCAGTGAGTGAAAACGTTTCGTTTAATTTAATGTATTTCAGCCCACAGTATCGGCTATTTCGCTGGGGGCATTTAGAGGAGATCAACGTATGTAAAGTGGTTATGAAGCCGTTGGGCAAAGTAAAATTGTACGGAGGAAATATTTTGTGACAAAACATTTTCAACAATCTTCAGTTTAAAAAAGAAATAGAATTGATATCCTTTTACTGTTGTTGTTGTTGTTACGATAAATACAGTTACTGTGCTTTCGTCAACATCGATATCGAAGTGTTTGTGATTGATTTGTCCTGCACGTTTAAGAGTTACTATGTCCAGAACGATTTGGTAAGACCACCTCGAACCTTCTAGATTAGTAGTCGCCATTTCAAGCTGCGGCTATGTTGGTAAGAATAAACTTATCAAAGTGGTAGCGCTTTAGTCGTTGATTAACGAACAATAAGGCAAGACGTATGCAGGCTTGTTTGTTAACACTCAAAAAACAAATTACGACGTTGCTACTCTGCTTTTTTAGCCACTACTAAACGAAATAGAATAATAATATATGTGAACAAAGTGGAAATAATTATTTCAATGGCTGAGAAATTGTATTCTAGGTCATCATCCTAATTTCTGTAAGAACCTTAAGGTCGCTAGAAATTTGTCTGCTAAACATGAAAAAAGTCATTAAAAAGAATGACTCCAGATTCGATAAGTTTGGATAGTTTTCTGAAAAAAATAAATGTAATGTTCGATAACCTCCGAAGAGATTTTAGGCCGAGCTTCTCTTCTAATTTGCGTCGTGCTTATTTTAATTTTTCCTACAAATTAGCGGGAGGGGACCTACTTGTATTATGCCGATTCCGAACGGCATATGCAAGGCAGAAGAGTTTTCACTGAGAGCTTTTCATAGCAGAAGTACATTCGAAGGGGTTGCCAAACACTGTCAAGGGGCGACCCCGCTTAGAAAGATTTTCTTCTAATTAAAAACCTTGTTTCTAAAATTTTGATGTTACTTTGCCCTGGGAATGAGCCCAGGATCTTCGGTGTGGTAGGCGGAGCACGCTAGCATAGTTTTATGAACCTTTCTTAATGAATCTTGTAATTTTATAGGAAATAAAGAAGATGGGGTAAAAGAAGAAAAAGGGTGCAAAGAGGAAGGGAAGAAGAGAAAACGCTTATGAAGCAGAAATAGACTTGAAAGGAGAAAGAGGAAAAATAGTATCTTGACTAGAGCAGCACTAAAGCATTTGCGAGGGGTAGAATGGGGCAAGGGAGCAGAAAGAAGAGATGAACGTCTTGAAAAATATTATTTTTGTTGAATTGGAGCTCGCCCATGGGTCAGAGTTAAACCAAAACAGAGGTGCTTTAAACAGAAGTAAATAGTTTTGCGCTTTTGAGAAAATATTTGTCGGCTTCTTTTCGTAGTAATCGACAACGACATGTTAAACCCCAACGGGCTAGGAAGCATAGAGTATAGCCGTGGCAAGTATGCCTGTCGTAAGAGGCGACTAAAATACCAAAATAATACAACAAAAACAAGCGAGAAGTTATTGCTTTATTATCGATGTATAATATCAAATTATAATGATCTAGTCAACGGTTTGCTATCGGCTTTTTATCGATGGGTTACTGATTTTATATTACAGTTGTATCGATATCTCATTCATAACGCTCTGATTAGTTTTCGAAAAAAACGCCTAAATCAAATTGGTAACACTCCGATAAGAACTATATAACTTTGCTATATCAGAACGATGAATTTTTGATAACATAACGATAACTGCGAAAAAAAAGAATTTTCGATTGAAAATCGATTACTGTACGATAACAAATCGGTAGCAATTTTCAACATTCCTAAGAAAGTTGATAAATTTCCGATAAAAAATTTATAACTTGTCTATACCAAAGCGATAACTTTTCTATAACAAATCGATAGTTTTATGACATAATATCGATAAATAATCCTTAACTTTTTAACAAAATTCGTTAACACTTTGACAAAAAATCGAAAACACGTCTATGCGTCGTCTATAACATACCTATGTATTACAACCGATAATAAACCGATAAGTCATCAATAACAAACTAATAACACGCAGTACGTTTTCGGCTCCGGCGCACGGTGGGGTATTTGATCAATATGGGTGTCCAAAACTAAAACAGCAGTTATTTCTGTTATTTCTGCGACCCGAGGTAATTTTTTGGCATTACATGAGATATATATGTCAATATGGATATCAAACGAAAGATATTTTACTCCGTATTTCTATTGACAATTTCAGTAGGGTTGCCGCCTCACATTCTATTTAATATTTCTTTGTATATCCACTACCATCTCGGAAACGGCTTAGCCGATTTGAGTAAAATTTGGTACATCGATATAGTATTACATTTAAAGACTTTTCATCTAGGTGTTGCCACTGAGGATTTTTTCACAAGGTTGCCACCTTTTGCCGATAAGGGTATCAGTCTCTTTCAAAATTGATCACCACTCAAAAAATCGCGGGTATACGCAGCCGTTTTTGTTATTAAACTTGGGAAAAAACAAAACACTGACATGATATGCCATGAAAAACAAATTTATCTGTTTATTTGCAAAGTTTTTAAAAAATTTAATAGAAAGTAGAATGAATCAGTTAAAGCATGCGGTATAGAAAATCTAACATGTAAATTAAAAACACATTTACCTGTCCAAAAAGAAAATGTAACTAGATTTTATTAAGGCTAAACAAGTGAACAAGTATTTAGGTTAGAAGGTATATTGCTTTTTAATCCAAAAATACATCGAGCTGCACACAATTTTTATACAACTCCGGTGACGTTGCAGATGGGTTTTGGTGTATATATACTATTCAGTGAATATCTAGGAACGCCAGGGAGTATATTAAAAAAAAAATTGTAGTATTTTGAAAAAGCTACTTTTGGCCAGCTAGATTGATCAAATTCTCCCCCGTGCGGCGTCTGTTTTGACTTCATTGTTTTCTTTTCCTATCCCCTCTTTTCATTTTTCCTTTCCTTGCCTTTCCTTTCCATTTATTTCCTTTGCTTTCATTTCCTTTGCTTTCCTTTCCTTTTTCTTAGTACTACATTTATAAATCGATAGTAAATCGATAACTTTTCGTTAACAAACTGATTACTTTCTGATAACAAAAAGATAGCAAATAGATAACTTTTGATAGCATATCGATAACGTTTCAATAAATTATCAATGACCTTTCGAAAATTAGTCGGTCAATTTTCGATAACAAACCGATAACCTGTTGATAAAAAATCGATAGCAGATCGAAAGTTTTGTTGTCGATAGCAAGTGTATTAAGCTTCGATAACAAATCGAAAGCTGTTCTATACCTCGCCGATTACACACCAATAAAAAACCTTCCCTTTTCTTTCCTTTCCTTTCCTTGTCTTTCCTTTCCTTGTCTTTCCTTTCCTTGTCTTTCCTTTCCTTTCCTTTTCTATCCTTTCCTTTCCTTTCTCTACCTTGCCTTGATATGTAATCTGATAAATTCTACCACGTTGTTCTCTCATAACGCTTACATTTTGTATTACCCTTTATAAGGTATTTCCGTCAAAGATCACGCTTCCGCTGCTACAACAACAACAACAATACTTTGGATTCCCCTTTACTGTGAATATAGACAAAATACAAATAGAGTAAGAAACCACAGTTTATTGTATTTAAAACCGCGCTGCGTTGGTGTGCCAATGTTGCAATTGTAAAATGCAAACTGACATGTTGACCTGGATATAGACAACATTTTGCATAAGTTTAAACAAATACAAATCTACATAGAAACACAATACAAACTTACACAAACAAACATTGTTATCAGAATAGAAGTCTCCAAAGTCAAATAATACATTTGACATGTAAACGAATTTGTATTCACGTGCCTTTTGGGATGCGCGCTAAGCAAATAAACTTTTCACGAAAGCTTGAAAGCGAATAAGCAAGAAAATGAACAACAACACAACAATAATACACAAGAGTGTAAATAAAAAGAAAATGGTGAAATTTTAGATGAAGACAAAACTTTCTCACATAGAAATATATATATAAATAGAAAAATATAAAACAACAAGCACGAATTGACGTCATAAATGCAACTTTTATTATAGAAAAGCAAAAGAAAAGAGAGAAAGTAAATTAAAAACAACGAAATTTAAATACAAACAAATAACAAAAGCAACTGTAAAGGAAAAACAATCATATATACATAAATGTCACAAACGAGTTGACAATGCACTTTGCCTTTTGGCTTTTTAAGTAAACATTTGTGTCAACTTTCATAAAAATGCACAGAACTCAAGCAATAGAGAAGGACAATATTAATTCGAGCAAAATAGCTAAATCTGTAGTCAAACAATTCAACTAACAACAGCAGCAAGAAAAGCGAACGTCCAAGTTCTTGAGCGAATGGCCTAGAGCAAGTTGCATATGTATTTGTGCAACATGCAGTGAATGGCACGTGGTCATTGGGACATAATAAAAACAACCAAGTAGAAAAGGGGATCATACTATGAGCGATTATGGATCGCTAAATAGGGAGCGTGGGAGTGCTCCCGCACTGTCCAAGACGTCAAACAAAACATGCTCCCTAGGAGGGCGAACGCCCTGTAAACGGTTGAGAAACGTGGAACCACAGCGCTCTCTAAATGATCCATAAATACAAAAAAGGAGTGCTCTCCAAATGATAATAAGAAAACAAAATCAGAACGCTCTCCAAATGATTAAAAACAACAAAAAGTGAGAGCTCCCTATATCATCAAAATAATAAAAACAAGTAAGGAAGGTTAAGTTCGGGTGTAACCGTACATTACATACTCAGTTGAGAGCTATGGTGACAACATAAGGGAAAATAACCATGTAGGAAAATGAACCGAGGGAAACCCTGGAATGTGTTTGTATGACATGTGTATCAAATGAAAGGCATTAAAGAGTATTTTATGAGGGAGGGGGCCATAGATCTATAGATGGACGCCATTTAGGGATATAGCCATAAAGGTGGATCAGGTTGTCTCTAGAATGCGTTTGTACGATATGGGTATCAAATTAAAGGTATTAATGAGGGTTTTAAAAGGGAGTGGTGGTTGTTGTATAGGTGGACGCCGTTTCGAGATATCGCCACAAAGGTGGACCAGGGGTGACCCTAGAATTTGTTTGTACAATATGGGTATCAAAAGAAAGGTGTTAATAAGTATTTTAAAACGGAGTAATCCTTAGTCCCATAGGTGGACGCCGTTTCGAGATATCGCCATAAAGGTGGACCAGGGGTGACCCTAGAATTTGTTTGTACAATATGGGCATCAAACGAAAGGTGTTAATGAGTATTTTAAAAGGGAGGGGGCCTTAGTTCTATAAGTGGACGCCGTTTCGGAATATCGCCATAAAGGTGGACCAGGGGTGACTTTAGAATATGTTTGTACGATATGGGTATCAAATGAAAGGTGTTAATGAGTATTTTAAAAGGGCGTGGGGCTTAGTTCTATAGGTGACGCCTTTTCGAGATATCGCCATAAAGGTGGACCAGGGGTGACTCTAGAATGAGTTTGTACGATATGGGTATCAAATTAAAGGTATTAATGAGAGTTTTAAAAGGGAGTGGTGGTAGTTGTATATGTGAAGGCGTTTTCCAGATATCGACCAAAATGTGGATCAGGGTGACCCAGAACATCATCTGTTGGATACCGCTAATTTATTTATATATTTAATACCTGCCAAGATTTTAAGGGTTTTTAATTTCGCCCTGCAGAACTTTTTCATTTTCTTCTACTTAATATGGTAGGTGTCACAACCATTTTATAAAGTTTTTTCTAAAGTTATATTTCGCGTCAATAAAACAATCCAATAACCATGTTTCATCCCTTTTTTCGTATTTGGTATAGAATTATGGCATTTTTTTCATTTTTCGTAATTTTCGATATCGAAAAGGTGGGCGTGGTCATAGTCGGATTTCGTTCATTTTTCATACCAACTAAGTTCATTAAAGATATGTTGATTTTTGCTCAAGTTATCGTGTTAACGGCCATGCGGAAGGACAGACGGACGACTGTGTATAAAAACTGGGCGTGGCATCGACCGATTTCGCCCATTTTCACAGAAAAGAGTTAGCGTCATAAAATCTATGCCCCTACCAAATTTCAAAAGGATTGGTTAATTTTTGTTCGACTTATGGCGTTAAAAGTATCCTAGACAAATTAAATGAAAAAGGTCGGAGCCACGCCCATTTTGAAATTTTCGTTTATTTTTGTATTTTGTTGCACCATATCATTACTGGAGTTGAATGTTGACATAATTTACTTATATTCTGTAAAGATATTAAATTTTGCTAATTTTTATTAAGCATACATATAGTAATAGGAGTAACAGGAACGTTTTATGTCTACTTAATATGGTAGGTGTCACACCCATTTTACAAAGTTTTTTCTAAAGTTATATTTTGCTTCAATTAACCAATCCAATTACCATGTTTCATCTCTTTTTTCATATTTGGTACAGAATTATGGCATTTTTTTCATTTTTCGTAATTTTCTATATCGAAAATTGGACGCGGTCATAGTCGGATTTCGACCATTTTTTATACCAAGATAAAGTGAGTTCAGATAAGTACGTGAACTAAGTTTAGTAAAGATATATCGATTTTCGCTCAAGTTATCCTGTTAACGGCCAGCGGAAGGACAGACGGTCGACTGTGTATAAAAACTGGGCGTGGCTTCAACCGATTTTGCCGATTTTCACAGAAAACAGTTATCGTCATAGATCTATGCACCTATCAAAATTCACAAGGATTGGTAAATTTTTGTTCGACTTATGACCTTAAAAGTATTCTAAGCGAATTAAATGAAAAAGGGCGGAGCCACGCCCATTGTGAAATTTTGTTTTATTTTTGTATTTTGTTGCACCATATCATTACTGGAGTTGAATGTTGACATAATTTACTTATATACTGTAAAGATATTACATTATTTGTTAAAATTTGACTTAAACAAATTTTTTTTTTTTAAATGGGCGTGTTCTCTCATCCGATTTTGCTAATTTTTATTTAGCACGCATATAGTAATAGGAGGAACGTGCCTGCCAAATTTCATAAGGATATCTTCAACGACTGCGAAATTACAGTTTGCAAAACTTTTAAATTACCTTCTTTTAAAAGTGGGCGGTGCTAAAGCCATTGCCCAAAATTTTACTAGTTTTCTATTTTTCGTCATAAGGTCAACGCACCTACCAAGTTTCATCGCTATATCCGTTTTTGGTAATGAATTATCACACTTTTTCGGTTTTTCGAAATTTTCTATACCGAAAAAGTTGGCGTGGTTGTAGTCCGATTTCGTTCATTTTAAATAGCGATATGAGATGAGCGCCCAGGAACCTACATACCAAATTCCATCAAGATACCTCAAAATTTACTCAAGTTATCGTGTTTACGGACGGACGGACGGACGGACATGGCTAAATGAATTTCTTTTTTCGCCCAGATCATTTTGATATATAGAAGTCTATATCTATCTCGATTAGTTTATGCCGTTACGGATTACCGTTATGCAACAAAGTTAATATACTCTGTGAGCTCTGCTCAGCTGAGTATAAAAACGCAAGAGGGATAAATTACATTGAAGATGGCAAACACCGAACCGGTTTGTCTAAAAACAAAATTTGGAAAGGGTTGACGGACAGTCGTTCCATTAAATCAACATAATTTCATCATGATATCTTCAACGACTGCCAAATTACAGCTTGCAAAATTTTAAATTACCTTCTTTTAAAAGTGGGCGGTGCCACGACCATTGTCCAAAATTTTACTAATTTTCTATTCTGCGTCATAAGTTCAACTCATCTACCAAGTTTCGTCGTTTTATCTGTCTTTTGTAATGAATTATCGCACTTTTTCAATTTTTCGAAATTTTCGATATCGAAAAAGTGGGCGTGGTTATAGTCCGATATCGTTCATTTTAAATAGCGATCTGAGATGAGTACTCAGGAACCTACATTCCAAATTTCATCAAGATACCTCAAAATTTACTCAAGTTATCGTGTTAACGGACGGACGGACGGACATGGCTCAATCAATTTTTTTTCGATCCTGATTATTTTGATATATGGAAGTCTATATCTATCTCGATTCCTTTATATATGTACAACCAACCGTTATCCAATCAAACTTAATATACTCTATGAGCTCTGCTCAACTGAGTATAAAAATGAAATGAGCCTTTTTTGTTTTTTTATTTACTTTAAGTTTTCAATAAGTAAATTTTTAATTTAAAAATTTCACTTTATAAGTTTTTCGGTAAAATTTCAGTTTTGCTTCTCTAAAGGCATCCTTAACTTTATCCTCAAACTCGGAATAGTTTTGATACTTGTTTTTGACGGCTTCTGCAATGCAAAATAAAAGCATAAGGTCAAAAAACTTACCAAATAAATGATAGCTAAATATCTTGTAGTCCTTAACTGCGTTTTTATTTTGGCCTCTTGCTTAAAATAAAGCGTTCGTCGAAAATTTCACACAAGATTTCTTTCAAATTTCGGTTTGCTAATTTTGATTTAAAAAATTTAATCTGCGATAAATAAAAAAATATGCAATAAATTGGAGATTGAGCATAATGATAATTCTTACCACAGCTTCTTCCTCAGGTTTGGCAATATTATTCGCCTGCTGCATTTCCGCTACTGAATTTATTCGCAAAACATAAAGAGAAAACTTCGGGGGGGGGGGGGGGGGGGGGGTGGGGGGGGCTCAACTTTTTTAAAATTTCCTCCAATATTTTTTTGTAATTCCTTATTTTTATATATTTCACTTGGTTACCTTTTTAGAAACGTTTAAATTAGACCACGTAACACTTTCACTGACAATTTAAGAATGACAAATTCTTTTATTTTGAGAAAATCAAAAACAGTTATTTTAAAAAACAGTTATTTTCGATGGGTTTACTATGTTTGCCGCATATATCCCACTTTGCTCCAAAAAAAACAAAAAGGGAACACCTATAATGGTTTAAAAAGCAATGATCGCATTCTGCTCCCAGAAATATAATAGGAGATCACACGATAATGTGCTGTTCTATAGCTGATCTCCTGTTGTTTAAAAAGAGCGCTCTATTCCTGTTCGTCAAGGGAGCGCTCGAGATATTTTCGACTGGGAATATGCAACAAGTAAAGGTGTCTAAGTTCGGGTGTAACTGAACAATATATACTCAGCGTGAGCTTCAATTGTACATTTCATTTCAGATGGTCCTTAAACGATTTCACTAATTTTTCTTCAAAGCATTCCTTATAGTAAAGGCAACCTCTCTGCCGAATTTTGTTAAAATAGGTTTAACGATTTTTGATTTATCATTAATAATATATGTAAAATTGATTTCGTGACAAGTGGGCGGTGCCACGACCATTTTAAAAAAAATTTTCAAACTTTTATCAAGAGTCTCAATATCAGTCCACATGTCAAATTTCAACATTCTAGGTGTATTATTTACTAAATAATCAGGCTTTTTGTGTTTTCCAAAATGTTATATATATAAAAAGTGGGCGTGGTTATGATCCGAGTTCGCTCATTTTTAATACCAATCTATTCTGGGTCCAGATAAGCTCGTGTACCAAATTAGGTGAAGATATCTCCATATTAACTCAAGTTATCGTGTTAGCGGACGAACGGACGGACGGACGGACATGGCTCAATCAAATTTTTTTTCGATACTGATGATTTTGATATATGGAAGTCTATATCTATCTCGATTCCTTTATACCTGTACAACCAACCGTTATCCAATCAAAGTTAATACACTCTGTCCGCAAAGCACGCGGAGTATAAAAACAATAAGAGCAACAGCTGAAATGCAAGAGTATCAAGTAGATACGTGTTGGTTTCGCCCACAAATCGCTCAAATAAAGAAGCACGAAGCGAATTGTAAATACGCGTACACATGTCGGAAAATTGTGGCATATCCGGATGACTTTGCTATTGCTTACAAACTCCAAATGTAGGTAGAATAGCGAAATGTTTTCTTGTAGGCCTCCCAATGTGGACGTAGCGTCATTTCCGGTAGTGGAGCTATCGTTTTTTACCTAAAACGGTACAAAATACCACCCTTAAACTTTTAGGGTTACATAAGCCCCATAAGTGGGGCAAGACGTAATTCCACTAGTAAAGCCTGGAAACCCGCTTACGCCCCTACATTTCACTACCAATCTTCGCTTAGCCATCCATCAGCATGGCTTTCGCAAAATACTTACAAAGTACATAGCACTTCCATCGCGCTAAACGCCTAAAACCCAGATAAATTACATCCTGGAAAAACCCATCATATGACGTGTTCGTGCCTCTTGACATGCAAAAGCTTTTGACACAGTCAACCACGACACGCTACTCCAAAACATATAAGATTCACCCCTTCGCCCTTGTCTAAAAAGATGGACCGCAAATTATCTGAATGGTCGAAATTGGTCGGTTCAATTTCAACACGGTGTGCTGTCTTTACCCCGCTTCTTTTTAATTTCCACATATAAAAGCTCCCTTCCCCACAATAAGGAGTTATTATCATTTCCTACCACGACGATTGTCCGATAATGACAATAACACCCGGCCCTCTCAATCAATTACTTCTAGAATAAACAGCTATCTTTCCAGTCTTTCTGGTTTCTTCACCCCGCGCGACTTGGTATTATCTCCGATCAAATCCACGGACTCTGTTTAAGACGTGGAAGGAACAGATGACGCAAATATTGAAAGTTCATGTCGATGGCATTACGCTTACGACTGTCCGTGACCCGCAGATCTCAGGGATTATGTTCGATGATACGCTCACCTTAAAGGCGCATGCCACCGAAAATGTATACAAAGTATAAAACCGCAACAAAATCCCCAAGTCGCTTGCCGGCAGCTTTTGGGGAAAAGATAAAAACACGTTGCTAACCTCATACAAAGCACTCACCAGTCTGGTCGCCTGGTCTTAAAACAAACACATTGGAAAAGGCTGCAGGCCTGGCAAAATGCTGCACTCAGAACTGCCACGAGATGTCTTCTTATGACTCCTGAACAACATCTACATAGTGAGGCAAAAGAGATCAATATTAAAGAGCATAGAGAAATGCTGAACAGACAGTTCTTGCTTAATTATCACATAGTTGGACTCCCTAGCAAACAACTAATTTATCTTGCCCCGCTTCCAAGAAGGATAAGGAAAAATCTCCCTAAGCACAATCATAAGATCCGCCACCTGCCAGCCACCTGCCAAGGCAGCCGTTTGATCCAGATAAGCATAAGGAGGCATTTAGCAAAATCCACTCAGAACATTGTACCCTTGCAGAATAAGTACTCAGATTACCAGGAGACACGAGTCACCCTGGCCCAAATCCGTTCTGGATACTGTCATAGGTTAAGCTCTTAATGTATAAAATTAACGCCGGCATACGTAATGTATGCCCTGCATGCGATATGTCTCCAAATGACACCAACCATCTTTTGTAATGTGGAACCTACGCCTCTAACAGCAACTTTCTAATGGTCAACCCCTGTTGAAACTGCTAGTTTCCTTGGACTTGCGGTTGAGCACTTTGATGACAATGTGTGAGTGGTCGCACCTATCGAATGGGACGAGGCACTGTTAACACAACAACCCTTAAATTTATCGGTACCGAACACTCTTTGCCCTAACATGGCCGTTAGGCCAAGCTCCTTGGCGTAGTTATGATCAAAAAGCTGCACTGGAAGGATAACGGAATAAACTAGGATGGTAGGGAGTAAGAATAATAGCGAGAGCTATGTCCTCTCCCGCGTTTGATCCCACTTTCTCTCTCGTAATGCGGAGTTCAGTCCCCATCTCATAAAGAGCGAGATTCAATGGGAACTTTTGTATTTCCATAAACGTAAATACCTTTCTTCATTCGCTTGGCTTTTCACTCGCGGTGTAAGAAGCATTTACTAGACTTTGATTTACAGAAATGATCGTCATTGCAAAGGAAAATCAGAAAGCAGAGAAGTTGTGCCAATATGGTCCAAAAGTTGGCTCGTAATTATACCACAAATAGTCTAAAATTACTCTAAAATCAATACCAAGTTAATTCTGAGTTTGTCCCGAAATAATCAAAATGATCCCTGTCAAAACCGTGACGAAGTCTGGCCCACACTTACACGTTATGAACCTGAAATAAAACTTACCAGTCACGGGGGTCTCTGCCCACTTTTATAGAATTGCTAACACCTTAATCTGCATATAGGCACCATACGTCAAGTAGGTGGAAAATTGGTCGGATTAAATAATCTTCATAGTCAAGTAGTTTTTGTCACTATAGGAAATATACAGGAAAGCAGAAAAGTCTTAATTTACCTATCCTTCAAAGGTCTTCAAAGTCAACAACTCTTTTATCTGTAACTTTTTTTTTTTGGTCAACTTCTTTTTGGTGTAACTTTTTTTTTTTTTTATTTTCTTGTAATGTATTTCAACCACTACAGCTGTAGTTCATTTGTTCAATTTGCTTAGAATTGTTTACTATTGTCATGCGATACTTTTGGCGCTTTGCTGCTGTATGGCATTTATTGTATTTTTATATTTCTTAGTCCTTTAACATTTTGCCTTATTTACTGAGCGCCTGTACATTCGGTTCCAGCTGGCTTGTTTTGTGATTTTCCTCAAACAAAACGGCGTGAGACTTTCAACATGTCATGTATCTAATTGCTAGACATATTATAAAAAACTCCTCATCTTACTCACCCTTAAACCCTTATATCACCTACTCTTGGCCCATTCTTCATTTTGTTCCGCTTGACTTACTGTGCGGTTTTCCCCAACTAGAATTTCTAGACTAAAGTAATTTATGAGCATACACAGAAGTACATGTAACGGTCGAAGCGCAAAAACAACGAATAGGCATTTCAGTGAGTTGTATGTATGTGACATAGTAATCAACATATGGCCACATTTCTCACGAACCGATCAGGAACAAATCATACAATTTTATCTAACATTTGCTGGTCTCACTGAGCGCCTGTTTGTTATTTCGTTCCACTTCACTCGCTGTGTGGTCTCTCCAAAGTTATTGATTTCACAAAAAGTGAATTCGGTATAGAATGAGTCTAACTACTAGATTCAAGTAAAGTACACAAGCAAACCCCAGATGAAATATTCAATCTCAATATCTCTCATCACTCCCGGAACCAAATTCATTCTTTTAGTGTTTTAAAATTTGTTTTTTGTCTTGAAGTCATATCGGAGAGAAATATAATATTCTGCTACATATCGGCTATTGAGTGGAATATCATCCTATCTCGACTGTTAGCTCAAAAAGTGACTTATCTCAAAAAACATTTAAAAAATGCCCTATTATTATTATGTATATTTTATTCACCTCGCCTTTATGTATGCAATACATTCTTTATCCAATCGCATCTCTCATACAAATAGAAGTTATTCCGCTCCAATCACCATGAAGTGGTTGCATAGTGTAACTAGTTACAAAAACTAACAGCACACTTGCTCACATGACCAACTGTTAGCTATATGTACTGAGCACCTATTCTTAAATTCGATTCTTAAAATGGAAATAGTTATCCATTCCTCATCATCATAATATAACTTAGCATACTATTATATTATAAAACAAATTATAACATAAATGAATGAAGAACAAAACAAATTTCCATAAGATAACATAATGAGGCCCGACGTAAAACAAATACAATATAAAACAACGTAACATCATGTAGCATGACATAACTTACCGTAGCATTATATTACAAAACAAATCATAATAAAAATTAATGTAGAACACAATAAATTTCCATTAGATAATATAACGAGGCCCGACGTAAAACATAGTATAACATTAGATAATATAAATCTACGTAGCATCACTTAGCATGATATAACTTAGCACGACATGATATGATAAATCATAACATAAATTAATGTAGAACACAACGAATTTCAACAAGATAATATAACGAGGCCTGACTTAGACAGACAGTATAACATAACATAATATATCATCACAAAACTTAACACACCATAACAAAAAATAGCCAATCATAATGCTATTTGATACACAATATCATAACTTTACATCGGTAACATAACGCGGAAGAACGCAAAAACATAATATAACTTAACAAAATTCATAAGGTTCAACTACTCCAAGGAGATTGATCCTATAAGTTCTGTTTGGAATACGACCCACCTTGACAACGTCTCTGATGAAGTTAAGAAACAGGGCTTTAGATTTCTCTTCTTTAAGCAGACATTTTTCGCTAACATCTCAATCTCGCAATATTTTTCTCTATCAGAACACTCCTATCAGAACACTCCTTACTTATAATGTACCTTATAACGTTAAAACTCCTCAAGATGTTTTACGCTTGAGGACACTCATTGCAGGGGACATACAAATCGCTGTCGCTCCAGGTACTTCACTAAATTTTCGCACAGCGTTTTTGTCGTTACAAAAACATTCACAACAAGAACTTTGATGCCGAGTACCTGTTACTCCTGATGTATTCATGTTGGCGGGGACCCATCGATTTGAGTGGAACAACGTGAGGTATTTCCTTTGTATTTTCAATAATCCAGATGAAAATAACAAGCGCATTCAATTCAAAAAAAAAAAAAAAAAACGGAAGACAAATTTTCCAAGCTGAAACGGAATGGATTAGAACTATATGCAATTACGGAAGAAGTGGTCGCGGACAAAATGGGCAAAATTATCAAATGTCCACCCAAACACGTTGACATGTTTGTTGACTAAGTTCTTGAGTTGGACAAAACGGCATATAGATAATGCATCAATTGGGCCCGATCTTTGCGGTTAGTATCCAGATATATTCATAAGCGGTTTTTACTTTGGAACAAGATAATAGTTTTAAGCCAACTGCTGCGGCTTACAGAATCAAGGTGGATATTTTCTAGCATTTCAAGTACGCCATAGCCGTATAACACAAAAATTAAAGCGTTCAAAAAAATAATTTTCGACGCTCTATTGGGCGCCCAAATGTAGACCTTACTACACTTACTCTCTCTTGTTGTTATACTCAGCTGAGCAGAGGTCACAGAGAACATTCAGCCCTATTCTGCATTTCGACTTGGATTGGAATTTTTTCGATTTGGCAATTTTGGTATTCTGTGTTCCAATCTCTTTCGATCCAACTTCGAATCGTTCGATTTTTTGTATTCTGCATTTCGATCGTAGTTCCGTTTTTCTAAGTTGCAAATTAGTTGGCGGAAAAATATTTTCTTTTTATTTTTTTATTAATTTATAACAGAATTTTAACAAAAATCTAAGTAAAACTTGTTAAGAAACGTAGAAGGCTTGATGATGATTGTTTTTTATATGTTTCCAGGTCAAAAACAACATGTCGATGTCGAAGTCCTTGGACGTATTTGCCCCGCAAAAGTATCTAACACATACTTGAAAGCATCCCTGTTAAGTCGAGAGTTTTTTTTTGAACCTAAATAAGAAAATAAGTCTTTAAACTTTACCACTTTTAAGTTCAATTTCTTACAATTCGTCACTCATCTCAAATGGATTACACAAATGTCGCAATATTTGCCTTTCCATTATCGTCTGGCCATTTTCGTATGCGTTGCTTTCCAACTCCACAAATATGCCGCGGCTATTGATTCCATTATAATAGACAGCTATAATTTGTGTCTGTTCGTTGGGTCCAGTTATATGCCAAAGCAAGCTGCCGGCGTAGAGGAAGGTGAAGCGAAAACGTAAACAATCCTTGCGGAAGGAATAAATAAACCTTTATAAAGTATTTTAGGCCAGTGCAATGAAATTAGCATCCTTAAAATTCAGAAAATGTCAACTATATTCGTGCAGGAATCCGTTTTAACAAAACTTGGTGGCCACGGCAGGGAATTGGCCAAAAGAACGACAAAAACACACTTACAATTATGAAAGCACTTCACTCAAAAAAATATAACACTGCGGCAATATATTCTATTGCTTTTTTTTGTACAAAATGGCGTGGATAATAAAATATAAACGTTTTTCAGTGTTTTTTACAAATTTGCTTTAATTTATTTTGTTCCAATGTTCACACATTCCGTACCAACAGATGATTTCGAAAAATCATTTGCTCTTCCTCTTCTCTTTACGATTCCGTCGTAATGCAGAATACCAAACTTCGATTAAAGCGGAGCGGAGAACGGGAACGTAATCGAAATGCAGAATAGGGGTGATTAATTTTACTTGCATAACGGTACCCCTTAACGGCATAAACTAATCGAGATAGACTTCTATATATCAAAATGATATGGGCGAAAAAAGAAATTCAATTTAGCTATGGCCGACAGTCCGTCCGCTGTCCGTAAACACAATAACTTGAGTAAATTTTCAGGTATCTTAATGAAGTTTGGTATGTAAGTTTTCTGGGAACCCATCTCAGATCGCTTTTTAAAATGAGCGAAATCGGACTGTAACCACGCCCACTTTTTCGATATCGAAAATTTCGAAAAACCGAGAAAGTACGATAATTCATTACCAAATACGGATAAAGCGATGAATCTTGGTAGGTGAGTTTATCTTATGACGCAGAATAGAAAATTAGTAAAATTTTGGACAAAGGCGTGGAACTGCCCACTTTCAAAAGGAGGTAATTTAAAAGTTGTGTAATTTGTAAGTTGTGTATGTAATGTTCGGCTACACCCGAACCTAGCCTTCCTTACTTGTTTTCCTCTAGCTTAGTGCAATTATTTAACCATAATATCCACGTCTCAAATAGTGTGCAGTATTAAAACAAATGTATGGCATCTTTATGTTGCCAAAACTCATAAACATGAAACTTGACGATGCATTTGAGGGCAACACAAACCCGCTACTAAGAAAGAAGGTACACAAACTTCATGCGCGTACGCCCATATTATGAGTACAAAGTATAACGGGCGCTTGGTGCCGTTGAGAGTAAGTGTAGAGTCGCGTTAAGAAGTTGAAATGCTCCAAAAGTGATGAGACTTCATTGCATTTCACTCTACACTTAACGCGCTACGCCACTTCACCACATTCTCCAACATAAATACTACTTTACACTTAGGCTTTGCCCGTGCGGAGAGGAGGTAGGGATATATATAGGCATTATGGCTTGTAGGTAAACTCAACTTTTGTCTTAACTTAAGCTAAAGTGATGATGTTACTAACATATGCATTTCCTGTTTGACGGTCGTTATCCTTTTGCGCTGTTGTTGTTGTTGTTACTTTCGTAAGTTTTAAGCGGTTAAGTATGTTTGTCTATATGTCTTGTGGTATTTTTTTTAGCGGAAGTTCTTACTTCACAAAAACGGCCTGTTAAGTGCTCGTAGATATGTAGACGTAATACGAATATTTATTTTTATGTAGTTTTTATATTTCCGCTTCTGGAGTTCAAATTTTTGATGTTGACATAAAAGGGCTAAATATTAGTTTACATAACGAATAACTGCCTTGTTAGCAAACGTTTTTTATTAATATTACCATTTAAGGTGTAAGAAGATTTAAAAGCTAATCGCATATCCCATATCCGTCTTAGAGTTTTTGTATATTTTTTGTTTCTTTCTTAATTTGGAACAAATTTCGCCATAATGATTATTTTATTGCTTCGTTACTGACCTCGTTGATATATTATTATTACTATTAGGCCTTGATGCACTTCGACCTTAATTTAGATCTATTGTGCTTGATATTTTCAGCCTACCACCCACCCAAATCGGAAAGTCTCTGCTTTGCTGGGGCGATGTACTCAAAGAGAATTTTTACTCACATTACATCCTCCGGTCCCAAATGTGAGAGATTATTGTACGGATGGATTTAGCTTACTTAGAAGGTATCGTAGACTACAGCGTCCCTTTTAGAACCCATTTAGTGTTCATAGGTCTTCTCTGCTTAGATTAGTGAGTTTGGCTGACACGTTCGTTGCCAGGAATTTAAACAATTTGGCTTGTTTTTGCTCTGGGCATACGATCTAGTCATGCGAGAACTGATTTGTTCTCCAGTCACCTATGATTGCCTTTGTGGAGTCCACAGAAGGGCTTTGGACCATGGAATGCTGCTATAGCACCCTGCTTGGCTGGGAAGTATGCCTGATCATGATGAAGTCGACGATATAAGAGCAATGAGCCTAAGTATAACTTTTATCGCTGAGTTACAGTTTGAGGGTAATCGTCTGTTGTCGGAACAACTCCTCTAGATCAGAGACCTAAACCCGTATACATGCTAAAACCTTAAACACGTTTTGTATTCTTAGGTCATATTTATTTGCTTGTAATTTTGAGATATTTTCCCTAAGCGGCTATATCTGAATTTTTTAGTGAAATACTTAGTTCAAGCATGTGTAATATTTTTGTGGAACATTTTAGCTCTTTAAGTTTCTCATGAAGGATACTCTTTAATACTTCTATCAGACAATACGAACGAAAATGAATTTTCGTTGGTAGTTACAAGATTAAATGTTCTAGAAAAATATTCGCAACGAAATTTTATTAAGATCGCTCTCGGACAAAATTCCTATACAAATAACGTGAAAAGAGAATTTGAGTTTTCTTCTGGCATTTTTCTAATCTAGCTCCTTCTGCTAAGTATAAGTAGTGCATTGAACTCCGGAACTTATCGGAATACATCCATCTTGTTCTGTTATAGCCAGGATTTTTTGTACCAGTATATTCGGTGATAATTTGTTTGCTGCCGCGTCAACCCATAATTTGTTTGTCCCATCACTCCCTCATCAACCTTTGCCCAGATTACTGCCTCTGATTGTGGTGATACTTGCTGACTCTACTCCACCAGCACTCGTTTATTGCTGCAGCCTTTCTCGTAGCCCAAATTTAGTGGCACATCCATGTTTTCATAATACATGACCCGGCTTTGCATGTCGATCTTGGGAGGCCTTTTCACTGGCCTTGCGCAGTCTTGCTTCATGCAATGGTCTTATCTTCTTGTAAACTAAATCAGATCGAATGATGAAGGGAGACTCGCCCGTATCTACAGTCAGTAAACGTTGCTTGCCTTGCCACATGTAAGATTGCTCGACCTTCTTCTTTTTTGTGAGACATAGATTATAGGGCATTCAATTGCCGGAGCCAGCTCTTTACGGCTGGCTCGATTTTATTAAAAAGTTGTGAATCCATTAAGTTTCTGTGTAATTGACACTTTCTTCATTTAATTGTTTCATTAGCGCAATTACGAGAATTTTTGTTTGGATACAATGAACATTTTTGTGGTTTCTTGCAAACCCTCGCTCAGCAAAAACACCAGAATATAGTCAATCAGTATTCATTCTAACTACTCAATTACAAATCTTTCGCTCTGAGCTCGTGGTATAGACATACATAGCTATGTCGCATGTGGCAACAGCAACAGCAACAATAACAAAAGAAAAACTCCCCAAAAGACAAGTTATGCATTAAGAATTTAAATGTACAAACGAGAGAAAGTGCAGAACTATAAAATGAAATTAAGTTTTTCTCAAAATAATTTTGGTTAGACATATAAAAATACAGATGAGTAAACAACAACAACAAAACTAGCAAACAATGTTGAAGATAGTTTCTCACAGTTTATACAACTCAATTATAAACCTGCGAGAAATTTTGTTACATTGTTGTTGCTTTAAGTAATCGATTACTTTTTGATAACGACTCGACAGGTTAGGTGGAAGTGGTTTCCCGAGGGCGCACTTAGGCCAGTGACATTAGCCCCGTTGTGCTACCATGAAAAAAACACCATTCCTCTCCGAACCATTTTTTTAGAACCTGGTAACGACTACCAAGTCCTTGATAGTCATACTCCACTATCTACCGCAGATATCCCAAAAAGCGCTGCTCTGCGCCAATTAGCGCTGCGCAGTTGAGATTAGGTGTACCACAGTTTCGTTCTCTTCATCCTCTCTTCAATTGATGCAGCAATGACGAACAGGCGCTCTCATATTTCTGCATGCCTACCTATAAGGCAGTTCCCAGTTAGAACTCCTACAAGCGTGGAAAATGTAATACCTATTAAAGTGTAAATGCGATGTGATCTTTAAGGATCCTATTTTGGCAAGGTTTCCTTCAATTTCAAACACTATTTTCGTCGGCTTGATGGTGAGTGTGCTCCTGCAGCATTAGCTTGCATGTGACAAGCGGTAGACCTAAGCGTTTTTGGTCAGGAAGAATCTTACTGGTCGTACCCTGCCTGGCGAGTTCGTCTGTAATGCCATTTCCCTCGATATCCATGTGTCTGTGAACTCTGGTGAGGTGCACACGGTTATGTTGCGCCATCTCTTTGAATAGATCAGCGACAGTTTATTGTAAGTTAAGAATCGAACGAGTAAGAGCCAAGAGATTTGATAGCAGACTGACTGTAGCTGAAAATAAAAATTTTCGTTGCCAATATTGTGTGTCCCTATCATAACTGCGCTTCCATGATGGAAGACAATTCAATTATCGGGTAGTCTGAAGGAGAGTCGTTAACAGTGAAAAACTGCCGTCAACCACAAGGAAGGTGGCCGACTCCGCCAAATCATTACTACTGGCAATGTTTACGATAACGTTCTTTTCCGCATTTGTTGTGGTCGCTTAGCGCTCCGTGCTAGACAACTATCTTAAACGCTGGGCTAATGTGGCCGCTGATTGATAATCAGTTAGATCCAATGATAGATTGCCTAGAATGATCTGAAGAGCTTCGCTAGGCGTTGTTCTCAGCGCACCACTTATGCTGATCCCACGAGATCTGTCAACTTTACCCAAATAACTTCAAGGCTTGATCAAGGCTGGCCACCATACGACTATTCCATACAGCAGTATGTGTCCGATAGTCGCTGTATAAATCTCCATTTTTTGCTCTTTAACATATATAAAATGCAATGTACCCTTTGCTTTGGCGCTGACGTTGTCGTTCCGGTTCAGATTTTTGTTCAGAACTACGTTTAGGAACATGTTCTGGTAAGTCTAACGGTAGTACTATGTATCCTTTGATATATAAGACAAGCTCAATTTGATTGGGATTGACGCTGAGTCGGTATCGGGTGGCCCTTATGGAAACCTATCGCAAAGCTACCTGCATCAGGACGCTTAAAGATTGAAGGAACTTGCAATCTGTACGCAATCGCTAAGCCATCAGCATATGCCGCAATCTTTTCGATACCCGATCATGTATCTCTTAATAACGATAACTTTTTGATAAATATCGATAGCTTCCCGATTACAAATCGATAACTTTTCGATCATAAATCGACATTTTTTTGATAACAGAGATAATTTTTCGGCAACAAATCGATAAATTATTGATCACAAGCCGATAAATTTTCGATAACAAAACGATAAATTTTTTATTGCATATCTATAAATTGTCGATAAATCATTTATCCTTTAAAAATCGTTAACAAACCGACAACTCGTCGATAAAAAATCGATAACTCATCGTTAGCCTTTGTTATCGATAGCGGATTTATAACGAATCGATTTTACCTGTAGACCTCGTCGATAACACACCTTCAGCAAGCCGATAGCTCGTCGACAAGAAACTGATAACTGTAGGATAACAAACAGTTAACACTTCGATAACGAGGTCAATGACCTTAAAGAGAAATTTCCTGCTGGCTTTGTTTTATTTCAGCATTTTTTCACGCTTGTGTCATTTTGTTTATAAAACATATTTTTGTATTTCTATATGTAAAAACAACCGCTCTCTAGAGTGTCCTTGAAGCAATAACAAATGGCGAGCAAAACTGAAAATGTCAAGTTGTCAGAGAGGAAAAGATGTTGCATTAAATATGAATACAAATAGGAATAACTGACAACATTTATACTACTAAGATATGTATGTATGGTTGCATATGTACATACATATATCAACGAAGTACATACATATATATGTACATGTGTATGTGATTTTTTTTTCTAAAATTTTAAATGGTATCCATATGCAATTGTATGTCTTTAAATCCATGACAGTCATACAGTTGACAAGTAAATTATGTTTAATCTGAAACTCCCTGAAGGTTTACAGTGGCTTTATTGAGGCTGATGGTCCTTATACGGATTTCAATCTGGCACGTTAGCACCACGTTGAACCTTCTAGGCCATCCCGCCCCATCCTTCTGTGAGTAACTTGTGGTCGCCAAAGCCTCGCTTGCTAACTTAACAATAGCAAGATGGTCTTTCTAGTCATGACGCAATAGTTGCAAGCTGAATGGGAGCGCAGAGAAATGCACACGGGAAGCAGTTGTGAGAAAATTGCCTTTCCGGCCCGTGACCTTATGCCTAACAGCGGGCCCACGGGGTAAGTGCACATAAACAGCATTTGAGTTTATTGGTCCACTTGAGGGCAGTGCGCTGACGCAACGTCCACAAAAAAAAACTTTTCTACCGCTAAAAGACGTGTCGTCTTCTAGTTTGGTGAAAGGTATGTTCGTCACGCATCTGCTGACAGTATCTCATCTGCCACTTCCGGAGCTTTTGTTACTGACGACATTGCGCGAGAAAAGGTCACCAAGTGGATCTTCTACCCACCTTCGCTATTGAGCGAAGTGTTCGCATGCGAAATAAGTTTGGCGCACGTCGTCTATATTTCTACAGCATATCATTACTAAAGTAATCGTGTCCGGCTAAAAGTTGGTTCCGATAGAAGTGTGGGCGGTTTGGAAGTTCCAGTGTTGCTGAGACGGGGCGAGCATTAAATCGAATTAACGGATTGGTAACAGCTTGCTTTGGTGGCCGCAGTGGTGTGGTGATAACGTGCTCCGCCTACAACACCGAAGATCCTGCGTTCAAGTACCGTGCAAAGAAACACGAAAAGTATAGATGCAAGTATTTACAATTAGATACCGAAACTGAAAGTGAAGCTCGATGTTTCTGAATTTCACTTCTTTATCAGCTAGCTTTTCTTAGGGACCAATTGTACAGCGAGCAACGGAACATTCATATGGCTGAGTAGCTAAAGGCATCTGCCTTTGCACTGATATGAATGTTGGAGATTCGAGTTCAATGCTCAGCTCCCGAAAAGCTAGCTGATAAAGAAGTGAAATTCAGAAACATGTCCTAGTAACCATCGCCGTTTATAATCTTTACAATTTTTCTCTAATATCAATAACAAAAAAACCATTGTATAAAGCAATATGAGCAAAGCTCGCTAATTAAATACATATGATTAAAGTTTAATCGATATCTGCTTTATAAAAAACCGACGAGTCATTGATAAAAATTCGATAACACATCGATAACAAATTGATTACACTCTGATGAGTAATCGATAGCTTTTCGATATAAAATCGATAAATGCTACATAAAAAATCGACAGCTTTGGCTTATACATTTTTTTTGAATACGAAAGTGGTACCACGCCCCCTAAAAAAATGTAAGTCCGTTTGTCTCCGCCATTGTCTGAAGAACGTATCCAAAATTTTTGTTATAGAGATTTCATATATGAGTGGCGATGCGACGATAATGGGAGTTGGAGTGTTGCAGTGTGAATGGGAGTGGGAGTGGAAGTAGGAGCGAGAGGTCGGGTACGATTGGGTGTGGGAGTGAGATGGGGAGAGAGTGTAGGGGCATAGGTGGGACTCAGAGTGGGAGTGAGCACGGGAGTGAGGGCGGCAGCGAGAGTTGGAGTGGTGATGAGAGTGGGAGGTGAAATGAGAGAAGAAGTCAGCGTGAGAGTGGGAGTGGGAAGGGTAGGGAGGTAAATAGAATACCATGGACAAGAATAAGAAGAAACAGGAGGATAGAGTAGACGGGAATGGTACAGAGTGAGAAGAGGGGAAGCAAGGATTACATATTAAATGTAGGCAAACCAATTTCCCGGCGGGACAAAGTCTGCCGCGTACACTAGTCCTACATAAAAACTACTTTTCACTTCCTCTAAAAATAAAAATTATAATTCAATTCCCGCTTTATCTTTAACGCCTTCTTTTAGCGTGGCGATTATAATTGCAGAGTTATGTGGGAAGGTCAGCTTATAAAGTAATTCTTACCTAAATTTCTTTGATATTTAAATAGCCCTGTAATATTTCTTATTTTCCCCTTTTTTCCATATATTTTTCGCAATTTAGAACAAGACTTTCCCATTACAGTTAAATTTGTGTATGTTCATCTTTATCGCTTGATTTGCTCGCTTTCATAGCCGTGCTAAGCTGCCACCATCCAAAGCAACAACAAAGACTCCAAAAATCGCCATGTCAACATTAACAAAAGCCATAATTTATGAAATGATTTATTCATTCAATTGATTATTTGTTTTTTTGGCTTTTGCGCGTTGATATCGACTGCTGCCTAACGGGAGCTCACATACACATTCACATACACTTACATAGGCTACAGCGCTAAATTTGTGTAGACTCGCACCATTATCATTCGCATAACAGTTTATTATACAAACACATATTCACACATACACACATAAACCCGTAAGCGAATGCAATAAATATCGAATCAACTATTATTATCTGGGCGCTAAGTTTTCCAACGACGATTCTTGCGCCATTAGTAATACTAATCGGTTTGTCGAACAACGACAGCACCAACAACAATAACGAAGTAGAGACAACATCATTTACGCAATCAATATTAATTAAAAATTTAATGCATTTGATGCTGAGTAGAAAACACAAATACCAAAAAAAAATCCTTAAGCGAGTGGCAAGGTAGATTACCAAGCAACGGCGAATTTGTCGACAAAATTGAGCAGAGCACCATTGTTATTATTACACTGTGTAATATTTTTGAAATTTTAACTATTTTTTAATGCTTTTCCGTTCTTCTTACTCGTTTTTGGTTTGGCGATAAAAGCGTTTCACCATAGTGCCATCTTCAGTCTACATTTTTTGTTACGCCAGACTCGCGCCTAAAAGTATACCACTGTACAACGTGCAGCACACAACAAGTGCACTATATGCTTGCTATACACAGCGAACATGAGGGCAACAACCGCAAAGCCTACTGCAGGTGACGACTAAGGCGGATTTCACAAATTGTCCAAACAAGCAGTTTATTTCTCATATCGATTACAATAAAAAAACGGGTAAAAGAAATGAATTTAGTGGAAGAAGGTGGTTATTTACGACCTTCCCTACTGTCTGACTGAGTACAAGATATGCTGCTTTAGCACGGCTCGCTCTTCCCTTGCTAGGCCTCGTCACCTTAGGGCCACCTGACTCCTTCCCCAACCCTGGTTTCGGTTCCGAAGGCCAATGCGTGAGTTAAAGGGCCTACCACTGTGGTATGATGGTGCATTTCCTCACAGAACGATAAGTGGAGCAACCATTTACCTGATATCATTTAAGCTGACGCTACCGCTGACTGAGCAGCTACCGTACACAACTCCTGGAGATACGCCAGTGTGACACTGCAAAAGTTCAACCTCCGTATCCCTACATCGTCACCGACAGTCCCTTCTCTCTACCGTTGTTGGCCGTTGCACTTATCAGGTGCTGTCGCCTGCCAGCATACCACCGCCGAGGTGTTACCGTCCTCACTCTGGTGATATAACGACCGTTTGCCGACCACTATCATACCAAAGCCTGGATTTTGCAGTGCTGATAATCCTGTTGCCACGTTTGTTGGCCGGTAAACTTACCTACTCATACCCTCGCCGTCCGTCCACAACTACTCTGTTCGTCGCATGCTGTGAAGCAAAGCTCCCCGTATCGCTCTTCATTCTCTTGTTTCGGAAAGTGACTGCCTTTTTAAAGGCTTACTTCAATAACTGTTCTCTGTTATTGTGGTAGTCGACGTGGGCTTATATTATTTATTTATTTATTTTCATTGCTGGGCCAAATATTACATTTTTCCTTCCACTATCTCAAAATTGTATTTCGGTTAAATTTTGCGATCAAATCTATTACTTGTTCTTTATCTTTCGTTATAACCTCTATAATATCATGCTATTTTTAGCGTAGATGGTCATCTCTACTACAGATACTAGTATTGAATATATGAGCATAGCTAAAGGTAAAAGAAGCGGGAGAAGAGGAGAATTAAGGAAATGAGGAAGGAAGAGAATGAGATGAAGAAAAACGAGCTACGAAAAAAGAGGATATAAATGAAGTCAATCCGAACTTCAAAACGATTTCGATGGAAGGAGAGTTTGAGAATAAGTTTGAATATGCAGCCGAGTTCTGGAGCATATGTCAACTCTCTGGCGAGCTTTAGCGTGAAATCGCAGGAGAATTAGTAGACTGCTGACGCAGCCTGAGAAGGATCACGTTTAAATTCTTGGCAAAAGTAGGAGTGAACGGTAAGCAAAAGAAACAAAATAAAACAACGCAGTGACAAAGAAAGAAGACGATCTTCGAAGACCAATTTTTTTGGAAAACTCCAACTAGAAGGCGAACTTGAAAGCATAAACGAAATCGAATTCGAAACTTTAAAGACTATCACAAATTTTCCAGGAAAATTTTCAAGGGACTGCGGAAGAGAAGTCTCCTTCAGAGTGTCGGCGAGTTCAAAACCGAAGGAAGTGAAGGGAGTGCAAAAATAAGGAAATAAAATCCAGTGAAATAAAAAATCCATTTCGAAGACGTATTTTATGGATAACTCCAACTAGAGAGTGAATTCTTAAGCAAAGATTTTTAGACAAACTCGACATTTTTAAGGCCTTTGCATTTTTAGTAAAGTTTTTTATCTAAAATAAAATTTTAATGAATTCGCAAGTGAAGGCGAAAGCAAAGTGGAAAAAGATATAAAAGAAAGGAAGAAGATAGTAGGGACTAAAAGCCACAGACCTCGAAAGTTCAACGTGGTCATATTAAACTATTTTCGAGATTGTCGTGCTAGTAAATTGATAATGCCAATATTCGGAACGTACCGAAACAAACCGCTATACCATCCAACAATATCGGGTAGTATCTTTATCTCTACAAGACAAATGAAGTAAAAGGCTGAGGTGCTCCAGGTTAGCTCTGCCACAAGCATACGTCTTACCCGCTTTACTGGTCCTTCAAATCATAAAAACACTGTGTCCTAAGTTTTCGATGACAATATTTTATCCTTTTTTTTTATTGAAATCAAAGTTAATACATTCTAGAAAGATGCTTTACTCTAACCTCAAAGTACGTTCCGCTACAATTTTAGTTTTTCTATTATTTCTAACGATGATCGACAACTCACATCTTTTTTCATAATGGATCTAAAATTCCTGTTACGCTGTGTTACTTAATACAAACAATTATGCTGCCGTTTGTTGGTGCATCTGCAACTGGCGCCCAGTTTAAAGTTGTTGTTGATTTCTGCTTTACCAGCAATCGGTTTTATTGTTGTTGCTTTTCTTGCTAGCACATCGATTAAAAATCATTTTACATTATTTGCTTTTATTGTTGCTGCTGGTGATGTTACTAGGGGGACTCATGATAGCATATAAACTTATAAGGTGTAAAATTATATCCATTTACACACGCGGTTATATGAACGCACCTAGTAATACTCTTGATAAACTTGATTGTTTTTCAGCTGTATTATTGCCAGAAAAAATTTTTTGATTGTTATACAAATTAAAAAATACCAAGATTAAGTGAAAAATCAAAACTAAAACGCCTTTACTTGCTGATATTGGAGATGTCTGATGAAAATGCCGGCTGTAATGTCTGCAAGGTTGCATTCCTTTGAGTTTACCGCGTTTACACAATGAAATGTGCGCGTAAATTTATACAAATTGTGTAAATGATTTTTATACTCAGTTGAGCAGAGCTCACAGAGTATATTAAGTTTGATTGGATAACGGTTGGTTGTACATATATAAAGGAATCGAGATAGATATAGACTTCCATATATCAAAATAATCAGGATCGAAAAAAAATTTGATTGAGCCATGTCCGTCCGTCCGTCCGTCCGTCCGTCCGTCCGTCCGTCCGTTAACACGATAACTTGAGTAAATTTTGAGGTATCTTGATGAAATTTGGTATGTATATTCCTGAGCACTCATCTCAGATCGCTATTTAAAATGAACGATATCGGACTATAACCACGCCCACTTTTTCGATATCGAAAATTTCGAAAAACCGAAAAAGTGCGATAATTCATTACAAAAGACAGATAAAGCGACGAAACTTGGTAGATGAGTTGAACTTATGACGCAGAATAGAAAATTAGTAAAATTTTGGACAATGGGCGTGGCACCGCCCACTTTTAAGAAAAGGTAATTTAGAAGTTTTGCAAGCTGTAATTTGGCAGTTGTTGAAGATATCATGATGAACTTTGGCAGGAACGTTACTGCTATTACTATATGTGCGCTCAATAAAAATTAGCAAAATCGGAGAAGGACCACGCCTACTTTTAAAAAAAAATTTTTTTTAAAGTAAAATTTTAACAAAAAATTTAATATCTTTACAGTATATAAGTAAATTATGTCAACATTCAACTCCAGTAATGATATGGTGCAACAAAATACAAAAATAAAAGAAAATTTCAAAATGGGCGTGGCTCCGCCCTTTTTCATTTAATTTGTCTAGGATACTTTTAACGCCATAATTCGAACAAAAACTAACCAATCCTTTTGAAATTTGGTATGGGCATAGATTTTATAACGTTAACTGTTTTCTGTGAAAATGGGCGAAATCGGTTGATGCCACGCCCAGTTTTTATACACAGTCGTCCGTCTCTCCTTCCGCATGGCCGTTAACACGATAACTTGAGCAAAAAGCGGCATATCTTTAATGAACTTAGTTCACGTGCTTACTTGAACTCACTTTATCTTGGTATGAAAAATGAACGAAATCCGACTATGACCACGCCCACTTTTTCGATATCGAAAATTACGAAAAATGAAAAAAATGCCATAATTTTATACCAAATACGAAAAAAGGATGAAACATGGTAAGGTAATTGGATTGTTTTATTGACGCGAAATATAACTTTAGAAAAAACTTTATAAAATGGTTGTGACACCTACCATATTAAGTAGAAGAAAATTAAAAAAGTTCTGCAGGGCGAAATAAAAAACCCTTAAAATCTTGGCAGGTACTACATATATAAATAAATAAGCGGTATCCAACAGATGATGTTCTGGGTCACCCTTGTCCACATTTTGGTCGATATCTGGAAAATGCCTTCACATATACAACTACCACCACTCACTTTTAAAACTCTCAATAATACCTTTAATTTGATACCCATATCGTACAAACTCATTCTAAAGTCACCCCTGGTCCACCTTTATGGCGATATCTCGAAAAGGCGAACACCTATAGAACGAAGGCCACTCCCTTTTAAAAATAATCATTAACACCTTTCATTTGATACCCATATCGTACAAACAAAGTCTAGAGTCACCCCTGGTCCACCTTTATTGCGATACCTCGAAAAGGCGTACAGCTATAGAACTAAGGCCCACTCCCTATTAAAATACTCATTAACACCTTTCTTTTGATACCCATATTGTACAAACAAAAACTAGGGTCACCCCCGGTCTACCTTTATGGCGATATCTCGAAACGGCGTCCACCTATGGAACTAAGGATTACTCCCTTTTAAAATACTTATAAACACCTTTCATTTGATACCCATATCGTACAAACGCATTCTAGAGTCACCCCTGGTCCACCTTTATGGCGATATCTCGAAAGGCGACCACCTATACAACAACCACCACTCCCTTTTAAAACCCTCATTAATACCTTTAATTTGATACCCATATCGTACAAACACATTCTAGAGTCACCCCTGGTCCACCTTTTTGGCGATATTTCGAAACGGCATCCACCTATAGAACTAAGGCCCACTCCCTTTTAAAATACTCATTAACACCATTCGTTTGATGCCCATATTGAACAAACAAATTCTAGGGTCACCCCTGGTCCACCTTTATAGCGATATCTCGAAACGGCGTCCACCTATGGAACTAAGGATTACTCCCTTTTAAAATACTCATTAACACCTTTCATTTGATACCCATATCATACAAACGCATTCTAGAGTCACCCCTGGTCCACCTTTATGGCGATATCTCGAAAAGGCGACCACCTATACAACAACCACCACTCCCTTTTAAAACCCTCATTAATACCTATAATTTGATACCCATATCGTACAAACACATTCTAGAGTCACCCCTGGTCCACCTTTGTGGCGATATCTCGAAACGGCGTCCACCTATGGAACTAAGGATTACTCCCTTTTAAAATACTCATTAACACCTTTCATTTGATACCCATATCGTACAAACGCATTCTAGAGTCAACCCTGATCCACCTTTATGGCTATATCCCTAAATGGCGTCCACCTATAGAACTATGGCCCACTCCCTCATAAAATACTCTTTAATGCCTTTCATTTGATACACATGTCATACAAACATATTCCAGGTTTTCCCTCGGTTCATTTTCCTACATGGTTATTTTCCCTTATGTTGTCACCATAGCTCTCAACTGAGTATGTAATGTTCGGTTACACCCGAACTTAACCTTCCTTACTTGTTCATACAAAATTTGACAGCTCGTGCGTAAACTAGATAAATTTATACGTTTACACACTTTATAAGGCATTTATACGGTTACATGAGTCCCCCTACTATCTGCAAGTTTTTTATGTATATGTTCGTGTGTGTGCATAGTTGTATGCCAGGGATGTTGCCTTGGTTACGCTCGACTTCTGTTTCTGCGAATTTTCGCTTAATTTGCACAGTGGTTGTTAGTAAACTGGGTCAGTAGTGGTATAGTCAGCAATATGCCATTGTGGTACCACAGACACTTATTGGCGATAGAGAAAGTTTTAAGCTGCTCTTTCTTCTCTTTCTCTTAAAAGCGGAGTCGATTGCAGGTGCTGGTATTAATAAATGTCAATGCATTTACTGTACTAAGGCAAATGGCTTAACGTTTGGCCAGCATGCTAACTTTGTTCTTTGCTTAAGAGCGATATTAAGAGGGATGCGGCGATGAAACACACAACTGAAAATGGGTAAATGCAGCATAAAATGAAATGCTATCAATTAAGTTGTTGCTTGGCGACTGCTTTTGAAAATTACAAGGAAATTGTGCAATATGAAAATTTTATAGCATAATTTAAGGTGCATGAGCTTAATTACACTGGTTTACAACCAAAATGCACCAGTGACGCCATTATGAAATTCCTATGTAAAATCACCCCCTGATTTCGAAAATCAAGGTTATTTTTAATTCTATGATAACGTTTTTGGAATGTTTACAAATAACGGTTTTTTCAAAAAAAAAAAAAAAAAATTTTTTTTTGGGTCTACTTAATCATATATATCTCAAGAACGAATTGAGCAATTCCAAAACGGTTTGAAGCTTTTAAAAGATAATACAATGTTCTATAAACTGTGCATACAACACTTTTCAGGCCCTGCAGATTCAGAGATAACGAACAATCATTACGGATTTTTTCCTTTTTTTTTGTGAAAATATAAAAAAATTTGTACTTTGCCAGGAAGGATCTCGAAAACTTTTTATTTTTTTGCAGATTTGTTTTTTTCCCTCTAAGCTCTGTTTTATTACAAACAAAAAATAAGTTTTCATTCAACAAAATCGATGGACTAATACAAAAGTTATAAGCATTCATGTAAATATTCCCATTTAATACTTAAGTACCCTACAAAATGCTAATTTAATGAACTTTCTCCTGGAACCAATTGCTTCTATTTGTAGCGGGGCTAGCTGCTGTTCCGCCCAAACAATTTTGTTCGGTCAGTGAACCCGCTGATATCTTTTGTGGGGCACTTAGCGTTTTTGAAACCTAGTGCGCTCTAGAGATAGGCATTCGTACAGGCAGTGCTTGAGTTTGTTGCTGTCCTCCTTGCCGCTTCTTCGGAAAATGCTGTTAAAAGAGATCCATATTTTATCAGCGTGAGGGTCGAGCAGCCAGCACAGGCAAAATTTAATTCTGAAGGATGCTAGGTGAATGGGAAAGACGGACTGGTAAAGACACCTTAAGTTGCTTAGAGAAAACATAAACTCTTACGCTGCGGTTCATTTTGGTACCCGTGTAAAGCGAAATTGCGTCCTTTCTGTGTATCCTGTTCCCTCTCAAAGCCAATCTTGAATACATATGTCAAAACTTGAAATTGAAGTTTTGCTGTCGAACAAGTTGCAGTTTCATGGATGTATGTGAAGTTCCAAAGTAATTGGTTTGGAAATACACTATGTGCGTCTGATAGACGCGACCGACCTTAACGCACCGTTATAGTGTTATATATTGAATCTCATATCTTATATCTTATACCCTTATATTTTATAAAAGGTATGTGTCTTTATTTTTTTCCTTTTACCTTTATTTTTTATACTCAGTTGAGCAGAGCTCACAGAGTATAATAACTTTGATTGGATAACGGTTGGTTGTACAGGTATAAAGGAATCGAGATAGATATAGACTTCCATATATCAAAATCATCAGTATCGAAAAAAATTTGATTGAGCCATGTCCGTCCGTCCGTCCGTTAACACGATAACTTGAGTAAATTTTGAAGTATCTTGATGAAATTTGGTACGTAGGTTCCTGCGCACTCATCTCAGATCGCTATTTAAAAAGAACGAAATCGGACTACAACCACGCCCACTTTTTCGATATCGAAAAATTCGAAAAACACAAAAGTGCGATAATTCATTACCAAAGACGAATAAAGCGATGAAACTTGGTAGGTGAGTTGAACTTATGACGCAGAATAGAAAACTAGTAAAATGGGCGTGGCACCGCCCACTTTTAAAAGAAGGTAATTTAAAAGTTTTGCAAGCTGTAATTTGGCAGTCGTTGAAGATATCGTGATGAAATTTGGCAGGAACGTTACTCCTATTACTATATGTATGCTTAATAAAAATTAGTAAAATCGGAGAACGACCACGCCCACTTTAAAAAAAATTTTTTTAGTCAAATTTTAACAATAAATTTAATATCTTTACAGTATATAAAAAATTATGTCAACATTCAACTCCAGTAACGATATGGTGCAATAAAATACAAAAATAAAATAAAATTTCCAAATTGGCGTGACTCCGCCCTTTTTCATTTAATTTGTCTAGGATAATTTTAATGCCATAAGTCGAACAAAAACTAACCAATCCTTGTAAAATTTGGTAGGGGCTTAGATTCTAGGACGATAACTGTTTTCTGTGAAAAAGGGCGGAATCGGTTGAAGCCACGCCCAGTTTTTATACACAGTCGACCGTTTGTCCTTCCGGCTCGGCCGTTAACACGATAACTTGAGCAAAAATCGATACATCTTTACTAAACCCAGTTCACGTAATTATCTGAACTCACTTTGTGTTGGTGTAAAATATGGCCAAAATCCGACTATGACCACGCCCACTTTTTCGATTTCGAAAATTACGAAAAATTAAAAAAATACCATAACTCTATACCAAATACGAAAAAAGGGATGAAACATGGTAATTGGATTGGTTTGTTGACGCAAAATATAACTTTAGAAAAAAACTTTGTAAAATGGGTGTATCTGCCATATTAAGTAGAAGAAAATGAAAAAGTTTTGCAGGGCGAAATCAAAAGCCCTTGTAATCTTGGCAGAAATACTGTTCGTGGTATTACATATATAAATAAATTAGCGGTACCCGACAGATGATGTTCTGGGTCGCCCTGGTCCACATTTTGGTCGATATCTCGAAAACTCCTTCACATATACAACAAAGGCCCTCTCCCTTTTAAATAATCATTAACACTTTTCATTTGATACACATATCGTACAAACACATTCTAGAGTCACCCCTGCTCCACCTTTATGTCGATATTCCGAAATGGCGTCCACCTATAGAACTATGGCCCACTACCTTTTAAAATACTCTTTCATACCCTCCATTTGATACCCATGTCATACAAACACATTACAGGGTTACCCTAGGTTCATTTTTCGACATGGTGGTTTTCCCTTATTTTGTGTCCAAAGCTCTCAGCTGAGTATGTAATGTTAGGTTCCTGCCGAACTTAGCTTTCCTTACTTTTTTTTTATATTCAAATTTTGTATTATGTTTTGTGTGTTTTGTCTCTCATCTTTTACCTTTTATTTTAACTTTTACCTTTTGTCTTTCATCTGCATAAGATGTCTTTTATGGGATGTCGATATCTTTTCCCTTATCTACATTATATCTTTTGTCTTTTTTCTTTCATATCTTGTGCTTTGTCTCCTTATTTCGAGTGCCTTATCGTCCAATCTCTTACCTTTCTTATTTTATGTTTTTATGCGTATTTATTTCAATTTTCTCTCGCATTGCAATTTTGATATTTTCGCGGTAATAAACGGTCGCTTTCGTCCTCTATAAGATAAATAATATAACATTACATTTATGAGTTTTTTTAGATATATACAATACATACACACATCCTTTTCATACATACATATGCATATAAATGTTAAATTAATTCAATATATTCATTATAAAATGGAATATTTCATTATTTATGCAATTGTGTGCTATGTGGGAATCCATATGAAAATCACACAGACACACGCACTAGCACATCAATATTCTCACTCGCTCACACCACTTACGCCACATTTAAGTGCAAATGTTTTTATTTCCGTGCAGTCAGTCAACACTTTGATTTCGATTGAATCCATCAGGGTTTGGTCTGTTGACTCGCCTGCGGCCTGCCACACCGATCATTGTACTAAGTTTTTGTTTTTTTGTTTTATTATTTTTGCGTTTTGCATTCAGTGGCATTCGCATACGATTTTTTGGTAGATGAGCTTCCGCTTAGATAGCTATTTTCATATTTCATTTCCGGTTGGTTTTATTATCTTATAAAGTATGTATGAATGTATGTTTGTGTGTATGTATATGCAAAACTGTGCTTTTGATGCAATTTTTTGGTAGGCTTGAATTTGTTTTTTTCGCCGCTTTTGCTGGATTTTTTTTCTCATTAATTTTTTAAAACTGTCAACGTTGATTGCAATTCAATGCGAAGTAATTGCATTTCGTACACAATTTTTTGAATAGTTAGATTGTGAGGAGCACTTTTTTCTACAACAATACGTAGTGGTGGTGGATGTAATTAGGATACACAGAATACAAATATAGACGGTACGTTGAAAATAGTATTGCTTTTTTGATTGAATTTATTTACCTCTGCTAGGCTAAAAATATTTTTTCAGGTTGCAGAAAGAGCGATATAGAAAAGGGGTGGTGTGAAGAGAGAGGGAAGGGAGAGCAATACGTATAAAAGAGTTAAGGGAAAAAATGATGAACGTTTTGAAAAGGGGAGAAGTGAATATGGGTGGAAAAGGGGGAAGAAGAAAAAAGAGAGAGAGGAAAGCGTAGAGAAAATCGTTATATTTATGTAAGTATGCAATACTTGGGATAGTGATTATATGTACATATGAAGAAGATAAGGGAAAGAGGCTTATTTTATTCGTCAACGACCGTTTTAAAAATCTTTTATATAAAAGTGGGCGTGGTCCTTAACCGATTTCGTTAGTTCTTCCTCAAAGCATTCCTTATAGTAAAGGCAACCTCTCTGCCGAATTTTGTTACGATAGATTTAACGATTTTTGATTTATGATTAATAATGTATATATTTAAAATGGATTTTATCACAAATGGGCGGTACCACGCCCATTTAAAAAAAATTTTTAAATTTTTATCAAGAGTCTCAATATCTGTCCATACGTCAAATTTCAACATTCTAGGTGTATTATTTGCTAAATAATCAGGTTTTTTGTGTTCCAATATGGTATATATATAAAAATTGGGCGTGGTTATCATCCGATTTCGTTCATTTTTAATACTAATCTATTCTGGGTCCGGATAAGCTCGTTTACCAAATTTGGTAAAGATATCTCAATATTTACTCAAGTTATCCTGTTAACGGACCGACGGACGGACGGACGGACGGGCATCGCTCAATCAAATTTTGTTTCGATACAGATGATTTTGATATATGGAAGTCTATATCTACATATCTCGATTCCTTTATACCTGTACAAGCAACCGTTATCCAATCAAAGTTATAATACCGTGTGCACAAGTACAGCTGGGTAGAAAAAGAGTAGATTAAAAAAAAAACTACAAAACTTTCGGTGAGTGCCCTTATCGCTACAACAGGAACAACAATATGAGTCGACAAAGTACTATGCCGATATATGGCCCGCAAACCCCGCTCTCAGATTCCAATACCCGAAACTCGTAGTTGTCGTAAGAAGGGACTTAAATACTAAATTGATTCAAGAGGTTGCGTTGTGAAACCCTTTCAAGGGGTTGCCAGCGCAATTTATAGTTTCTCCAACCCAATTCTCAACCTCACTTACTCGTGGCAAATCCTGCTTCTCTAGCACGGAGGCTCTGGCGTACCCAAGTTCCTCATGGAAGCGCACTATGGCCCAAAAGGTTCCATGTCATGGTCATACGAAATCGTTCCCGAGATGGTCGGGCTGGTACCTTAATGGTACTTATTACCGGAACGTACCGAATTTATA
This sequence comes from Eurosta solidaginis, assembly GCF_040869045.1. Classification (NCBI taxonomy): domain Eukaryota; kingdom Metazoa; phylum Arthropoda; class Insecta; order Diptera; family Tephritidae; genus Eurosta; species Eurosta solidaginis. Next base: position 328,419,377 of record NC_090319.1, on the reverse strand, counting down.
TCCGGCAAAGAACCATCAACATCGATAGCACACCCCAAAACCTTCGCTTTAAGAAGAAGAAGAATAAAAGTATATGAGTATGTGAACAGTTTGTGTAAAAACTGTAAATTAATGCTAATAACATTCCTGCACCTCGCAATTACAGAGTAGGAAGTATAACGCGAAGCAAGTCAATCAGAACCGAGTGGAGAATAGGCGCTCAGTAAATATAGCCAGGGATATAAGGGCGAGTTTGGAATTTAGTCACATGTAACATTCTAGTGTATACCCCTTTGACCACTAATAAATAATTGACGATTACCTAGTACTTAGACTTTTCCTGTCTAGGCATAAATTATGTAAAAATAATGAATTGAAAGGACCACACAGCAAGTCAAGTAGAACCAAATCTAAACAGGAGCTCAGAAAGCATAGCCAAGGACAAAGTTTGTATTAAGAAAGCGAGACAGTCTCTGCTAGAAAATAAGCAGCTATTGTGCTTTTGCGTTTCATAGTCTAGCGTGTATGCGCTCATGAATAACTTAATCTAGTTGTCAGGCTTATTCTGCCTGTGAGGACAGCAAATCAAGTGGAACTAAACGGCTAACAAGCACACAGAAAAGATAGCAAATGGTAAAAATCCTAGTCGAATCTAGCAATAGGCTTCTTTCTGTTTCGTTTTCAAATCTTTTATATGTACAAAAATAACCTAAGTGTTGTAGTTAGATTTACCGTGTCAAGACCGTCCTTTTCTACGATAGCTACCTTGAGACGAATAGCAAATCTAGCGGAACGTATAAACGAATAGGCGCTCAGTGAGAAAAGGCAAAGGTCATATTGAAAATGTATAACAGTTTATGTCATGAAATGTTCAGCCATATACTATTTTGTGGGTCATGTTGAACACGTGCACGTGTTTGTCCATAACTTGAGTCTAGCAGTTAGACTTGTTCTGTCTAAAAACTATTTTTTGTACGATTGCTGCTTTGGGGATACCGTACACAGCAAGTCAAGCAGAACGAAATGATGAACAGACTTTCAGAAATGAAAGCAAATAAATAACTAAAATGTCTAGTGCCAGAAACTTACCGAATGGTCTTCTACTCATTCACTTTTTGTCAGGGGTTTTTATATAAAATATAATGAATATTTAATAATTCAAAAGAATGGAATTACAAAGTTTAGGAAATACAAAGTTTATAATATTTTAAATTTCAATTAATTAATTACTGCCGCGCGATACCAATTCGTTTGAATGTTCTTCGTCAACTCTTCTCAACTAACTGCTATTTCGCTTCGAGTCGCTCTTCGTTGTCATGTCAAGTAGGGATGCATTTTTAAGTATGTGACAATTCGGCCAATCCTGACATTGGCATCGTCCCGATGTCACTGACTTCATCTTCGTCGGAATCATCTTCATCTAGATCTGGTGGTAGTGCACACCACGGTTTCATTTTTTCTGTTGTATACACTGAACAGAAACGCTTTTGTCTATGTTGCATACCATCGATGTCTTCAATCAAATAACGATCGTTACCCAATACTTTTGTTACCACGTATGGACCTTTATAACGTACGTCGAGTTTACGTGATTCACCTGTTGCTTGGAGATCGTTCTCGATTACTACCAGATCGTTTACCTGATATACGACAGGCTTGCGATGTTTTGAATCGAAACGCTGCTTCCACTTCTCTCGGTGTTGTTGTATACATTCAGCGGCCTTTTCACGCTTTTCGGTTATGCTGTGTTTTTCAGAATCTTCAATTACTGTTGCCAAAAGTTTATTACGAATGATGTCACGTAATTTGAAATCATAGATTAATTCGTTTGGGCTGAAACCAGTGCTAGAGTTTCGTTGAGAGTTTACACTCCATTGTAAATTTCTTAGCTCCTCGTCCCATTGAGTTGCTTTAGATCCTGCTGTACGTAGAAAGTCTAGAATGATTTTGTTAGCCCGCTCCACCTGCCCATTTGCACGCGGAGTCCTAACTGCGGTTTTAATGTGAGATATATCGTTTCGGTTACAAAAATCTTCGAACTGTTTCGAGGAATAGGCGGTGCCTCGATCGCTGATTATACGGTACGGTAACCCAAAATAGGATGTCAAATCATTTAGTGCTTGCAACACAGGTTGCGTTTTTGTGCTGCGTACAGGCTTCGCCACAACATACTTTGTAAATGCGTCGCTTATTACTACTACATACGTATTACCTCTTTTGCTTCGGATAAATGGACCTAGATGGTCTATGTGAAGCGTGCGAAATGGTATAGGTTCCACCTCACTTATGTGTAGCTCACCTTCTGGCTTACCACCCTTACCTTTATTGTAGCAGCATTCAATGCATGCAGAAATATAGTCTTTCACGTACTTTCTAGCTTTCGGAAACCAGAAATGCTCGTATATGCGTTGCAAACTTTTCTCCACAGCGAAATGTCCCATGTCATCGTGACAGTATTTTACAATTCTCCATCGTACTGCTTTTGGTACAACGTATAGAAGTTTTCCATTGATTAATTTGTAGAGTCTATTATTCTGTATTCGATATTCATTTTTAAATTGAGTTGCTTGCTTTGATTCAACCTTGCCTTGTATAATATCAATTATCTCGCGAATATTTTTGTCCTGCAGCTGCATAGTCAACAGCCAATCATCAGAAATTTCAGCTAAAATCAACACGTCTACACTATCAGCAATATTAACAGTTTCAGCTGGTGATCTGCTGAGCGCATCCACATGTCCCATGCGCACCCCTGATCTGTGCACGCAATCGAAATCGTATTCTGTTATTCGCATCCACCAACGTGCGATTTTCGGAATAAGTTGAGTTTTTGAACGTATACTACTGATGGCTGAACAATCAGTTACCACTCTGAAATGCTTGCCGAGAATATATACCCTAAACCTGGCAAGAGCTTCAACCACTGCCAGCACTTCTAACTCATAGGCATGGTAGTGTGACTCTACTGTTGTACATCGTCGACTATAATACATAACTGCTTTCCATGTTTTACCGTCGTCGTTTGATTGTAATAATACTGCAGCTAGCCCTATACTACTAGCATCAGTATGGACCTCATGCATTGCATTCAAATCATATAAAGTCAATACGGGTTCACTACATAATGCGACAACAAGCGCATCAAATGCTTTATCTTGGCTTTCTCCCCAGGAAAAATTCTTTATTGCTTCTTTTCTTGTAAGGTCAGTCAACGGACGTGCTATAATTGCATAGTCTTTTACGAACTTCCGGAAGAATCCGGTTAAACCCAGAAAACGTCTTATTTCAGTTACAGAATTTGGTTTTTTAAAATGTTTTATAGCATTTACCTTGCATTCACCAGGTGTAGCACCATCACAAGTAATTTTGTGTCCCAAAAAGTTTATTTCTTTCACCAAAAATTTGCATTTACTGTAGCGTAGTGTTAAATCATATTCCTCTAACAGACTCAAAAACTTCTGCAATATTTTTAACCCGTCATCGATAGTACGGCTCGGAATTATAACATCGTCTAAATACGCAATCACTCGATAGGGTTTCATTTTATCCACGATCTTATTTATCATGCTTTGAAATACCGACGGTGCATTAACTAACCCGAAAGGCATACGGTTATATTCATAGTGTCCATTATTAGTCACGAACGCGGTGTATTGTTTAGCACTTTCTTCCAATTCGATTTGGTGATAACCCATATTAAAATCTAATGTTGTATAGTACTCGTTACCTGTAAGCGATGCAAATAATTCGTCCATTACCGGCATTGGAAATGGTTGTTTCACCGTAACGCGGTTCAGTTGTCTAAAGTCAACACACAATCTAAGCTTATTATCTTTTTTCTCCACGAGAACTACCGGCGCAGCATACGCGGAATCAGATATACGAATTACGTCTTTTGCCAATAAGTCTTGTATTATTTCATCCAAGATTGGTCTTTTCGCGAAAGGTAACCGGTATGGTTTCATATTAATAGGAGTATCGCTGTCAAGCTTTATATTCATTTTTAGCAACTTGGCTTTTCCAAGAGTATTGAAACGGCCTTCGTATTTTCGCAACACTTTCTTTAAGTTTTCATTTTCAACGGTCACGTTATCAATTATGTTCACTTTGGATTTCATCCAACAATCCTGTCCATCAATCACGAAAATATTTCCATTTGTGCATAACACATCTCTTCCCACTAGCACATCATAGTCAAGTTTATTGTCATCGATTATCAATAGATTCGCATCAACACACACATCATCAATTATCATATTACTTTTCATAAGCTCAAAACATTCATATTCGCCTCCTGCGAAGCCTTTTAACTGAACAAAACATTTTTCTTTCAAATTATTTTCAAATTGATTTACAAAATTTCTTTTAATTAACGATCGCGCACTGCATGAATCTATTAGCGCTTCAACTACCACATTGTTTATTTTAACCATTTTCATATTATAATTTTCTTTATTTTCTTCAATTGTGTTACACTTAGATTTTTGTGTTGCTTCACAATTTTCTACATTATGCCCATACTTGTTGCATTTTGTACACTTTTTACGCTTTTGAGGCTCTGTGCAATTTCGAGAAATGTGCCCTGACTTGCGACAATTGTAACACACAATGCCTTGATTTTCTTTTCTTTCTTTGTTATTGTTATTATTTTTTGACATTTGTTGTGCATGCTTTTCTCGCGAAACATCTAACTTTGACACTGAGTCTGGTTTGTACGAATATGTGTTAACCGAGCAGTAATTTACAATTACTCTCAATAACTCATTAGCATGATTATACGTTTTTGCCGAAAATGAGCGCTTCATATCGATATCGTTTATCCCATTGAGGACATATTTTATTATCGATTGGTCATCTAACCCACCCTGTCTACTAACAGATAACACACGATAGTAGAATGTCTCTGGAGTTTCACTCAATGCACGGCGCATACTCATTAATCTCATATGAATTTCGGCTGCGTTTATTTGAGCAGGAAACTCAAACAAAAAGTCACTCACAAACCTCGACCAATTTGTATACACCTCTGGAGCAGAGTCCAGCCATAGTTTAGCACAACCTTTCATTTTTGCACTCACTGCAAATAATAATAATTTGTCACTCCAACCATATGCTTGGCGAAGTTGTTCTACTTTTCCAATAAATTGAACTGATGTCAACTCTTTCACACTTGGGTCAAAAGTTGGTAGAATACCAATGATATTTTGTACGCTCCCAAAATCTGAGCATGTTCTTCGTTCAGTTGGATACTCTCCCCTATCGCAACACATATTTGTTGATGGGTATGTATTTTGCACACATGTTGGTACATGCATGTTCGTGGTTACGTAGTTTGGTTGTGAAATACCAGCAAAATGTACTCTTCGCGTCGTATTTGGGATGTGTTGTTCATTAAAATCTGCGGTATGACTTGGCATACATATTCTTGCTGTTCGATCATATTGAAATTGCATTTCCGTAGCAGCATTGTAAATGCTTGCGCTCGTCGGCTCTCCTACGTCACGATTCATTGTATACAAATTTGTCGCATTATACTTTACTCCAGCGGTATTCTCTCCACTGTAGCATATCGGCTGCTGCACAGCTGCAAAGGAATGAGGAGACAAACCAACTGTTGTTCTCTCTGTTCCTACCGTTCGTATATCTCTACCATTTTGTAACGTCGGTGGTGCGATAGAGTGAGAAGATTGACATAGCGTCGTCAAATCATCTCCTGCTCTCATCGTCGGCGCCACTGAAAAATTTGAAATAATCCGTTGATTCATGGGAATCAATTCATCTGTATGCGAGTTTGTATATATGTCATCGAATGTTCTGGAAGCTGAGCCTTGCATGTGGCGTTCCACCATGTCTTCTGAAAATGCTGATGCAATTTCGTTACGATTTTCATTATTTCGCGAGGGTGACGATGCACTTAGCGGCGGTGTTTTATTAATACTTTTGCGAAGCGAATTATCTATGGATGTTTCTATTACCCGTAACCGGCGTTCAATACTTTCATTTAACGCGCTTTCGAATTGTTCATTAAACTGGTGCTCGCAGAGCTTTTCAACCAGCTTCGCTTTGTTACCGGCGGTGGATAATCCAAGTTCACGCAAACGCTGGCGCAAATCTACCACTGTCATTTCACTAAACTTTTCCATTCTTATTTTATTTATTCTTTAGGTGTAAATTACGTGTCTCGCTTATGAACGTGCAACACTTTTTTTCCTTATAGGCGCTTCGAATTTCGCGCACGAATATTCACGTTTCACTGTCAGGCATAGATCACGTCTCACTTCTGAACTGCCAGAAACTTACCGAATGGTCTTCTACTCATTCACTTTTTGTCAGGGGTTTTTATATAAAATATAATGAATATTTAATAATTCAAAAGAATGGAATTACAAAGTTTAGGAAATACAAAGTTTATAATATTTTAAATTTCAATTAATTAATTACTGCCGCGCGATACCAATTCGTTTGAATGTTCTTCGTCAACTCTTCTCAACTAACTGCTATTTCGCTTCGAGTCGCTCTTCGTTGTCATGTCAAGTAGGGATGCATTTTTAAGTATGTGACACTAGCAATTAGATTTAGTTTGGCTAGAAAAGTTCTTCATTACGAACAATTAGCTGGGGAATGTGCATGGCAAGTCAAGTTAAACGAAACGACTAATAAGCACTCAGACAGAGTCAACCGTAGTAAAAGAAGCACTGAAAACACATTGTGAAATTGGAAACACAGCCCTATGTTGTAGCTATGCAATAAGTAGACCTACCCTGTCTAGAAAATAATTTTCGTACTAAAAAAATGTTAATTAAAATCACAAAGTAAATCAAGTGGAGCCAAATAAAGAATAGGCGCCGAGTAAAAAGTAAGTTGCTCTATCTTACTCTAAACGACTAAATGATAGATATGTCAACCGTTAAACAAACTAGGAAAACAACAAAAATAAAAAAGTGAAATATCGCGTGATAAGTGAACATAAACAAAACATGAACAAACCATAAACTACAACGCTCGTGCCAGATATAAGTAAAGCACTGATATAAATGGTGGTTGGATGGATGGTGGTAGAATGTTCCCTTACCTTAATTGACAAGGAACGCGTTTAGAACGTGCTGGTATCATTGACCTTTAAAGGTGCGTTTCATGGTCTTGATATAAACAAGTATAAGTAGTCACCCTTCAGATATAGTGGCATATAGACAGCTCCTTTTTATACTCAGCTGAGCAGAGCTCACAGAGTATATTAACTTTGTTCGCATAACGGTAATCCGTAACGGCATAAACTAATCGAGATGGATATATACTTCTATATATCAAAATGATCTGGGTGAAAAAAGAAATTCATTTAGCCATGTCCGTCCGTCCGTCTGTCCGTCCGTCTGTAAACACGATAACTTGATTAAATTTTGAGGTATCTTGATGAAATTTGGTATGTAGGTTCCTGGGCGCTCATCTCAGATCGCTATTTAAAATTAACGAAATCGGACTGCAACTAGGCCCACTTTTTCGATATCGAAAATTTCGAAAAACCGAAAAAGTGCGATAATTCATTACCAAAGACGGATAAAGCGATGAAACTTGGTAGGTGCGTTGACCTTATGACGCAAAATAGAAAATTATAATATTTGGACAATGGGCGTGGCACCGCCCACTTTTAAAAGAAGGTAATTTAAAAGTTTTGCAAGCTCTAATTTGCCAGTCGTTGAAGATATGAAGATGAAACTTGGCAAGCACTTTACTCCTATTACTATATGTGTGCTAAATAAAAATTAGCAAAATCGGATGACGAACATTTAAAAAAAAATTTGTTTGTAAGTCAAATTTTAACAAAAAATTTAATATCTTTACAGTATATAAGTAAATTATGTCAACTTTCAACCCCAGTAGTGATATGTTGCAGCAAAATAAAAAAATAAAAGAAAATTTCAAAATGGGCGTGGCTCCGCCCTTTTTAATTTGATTCGTCTAGAATACTTTTAAGGCCATAAGTCGAACAAAAATTCACCAATCGTTGTGAAATCTGGTAGGTGCATAGACTCTATGACGATAATTGTTTTCTGTGAAAATGGGCGAAATCGATTGAAGCTACGCCCAGTTTTTATACACAGTCGATCGTCTGTCCTTCCGCTCGGCCGTTAACACGATAATTTTACTAAACTTTACTAAACTTATCTGAACTCACTTTGGTATAAAAAATGGCTGAAATCCGACTATGACCACGCCCACTTTTTCGATATCGAAAATTACGAAAAATTAAAAAAATGCCATAATTCTATGCCAAATACGAAAAAAGGGATGAAACATGGTAATTGGATTGGCTTATTGACGTAAAATATAACTTTAGAAAAAAACTTTGTAAAACGGGTGTGACACCTACCATATTAAGTAGAAGAAAATGAAAATTTCTGCAGGGCGAAATCAAAAGCCCTTGGAATCTTGGCAGGAATACTGTTCGTGGTATTACATATATAAATAAATACAAATAAAGCGGTACCAGACAGATGATGTTCTGGGTCACCCTGGTCCACATCTTGGTCGACATCTCGAAACGCCTTCACACATTCAACTAAGGGACGCTCCCTTTTAAACCCCTCATTAATATCTTTAATTTGATGCCCACATCGTACAAACGCATTCTAGAGTCACCCTGGTCCACCTTTATGCCGATATCTCGAAAAGGCGACCACCTATAGAACTAAGCCCCACGCCCTTTTAAAATACTCATTAACACCTTTCATTTGATGCCCACATCGTACAAACACATTCTAGAGTCACCCCTGGTCCACCTTTATGGCGATATCCTGAAATTGCGTCCTCCTATAGAACTATGGCCTACTCCCGCTTAAAATACTCTTGAATACCTTCCATTTGATACCCATGTCATAAAAACACATTTCAGGCTTACCCTAGGTTCATTTCCTACATGATGATTTTCCCTTATTTTGTCTCCAAAGCTCTCAGCTGAGTATGTAATGTTCGGTTACACCCGAACTTAGCCTTCCTTACTTGTTGTGCTTTTGATTTGAAAACTACGGTCATCGAATCGATGCAGAGCTTATTTTTTTCTTCCTTTATGTTAAGAGAAGAAAAGACGTTACCTACATGGTTACGTTAAACGCTAGCGTCAACAAGTAAGGAAGGTTAAGTTCGGGTGTAACCGAATATTACATACTCAGTTGAGAGCTATGGTGGCAACATAAGGGAAAATAACCATGTAGGAAAATGAACCGAGGGTAACCCTGGAATGTGTTTGTATGACATGTGTATCAAGTGAAAGGTATTAAAGAGTATTTTAAGAGGGAGTGGGCCATATTTCTATAGGTGGACGCCACTTAGGGACATCGCCATAAAGGTGGATCAGGGTTGACTCTAAAATTTGTTTGTACAATATGGGTATCAAATGAAAGGTGTTAATGAGTATTTCAAAAGGGCGTGGGGCTTAGTTCTATAGGTGGACGCCTTTTCGAGATAACGCCATAAAGGTGGACCAGGGGTTACTCTAGAATGTGTTTGTACGATACCGGTATCAAATGAAAGGTATTAATGAGGGTTTTAAAAGGGAGTGTGGTAGTTGTATAAATGGTCGCCTTTTCGAGATATCGGCATAAAGGTGGACCAGGGTGACTCTAGAATGCGTTTGTACAATATGGGTATCAAACGAAAGGTATTAATGAGTATTTTAAAATGGAGTGGGCCTTAGCTCTATAGGTGGACGCCTTCTCGAGATATAGCTATAAAGGTGGACCAGGGGTGACTCTAGAATATGTTTGTACGATATGGGTATCAAATGAAAGGTGTTAATGAGTATTTTAAAAGGGCGTGGGACTTAGTTCTATAGGTGGACGCCTTTTCGAGATATCGCCATAAAGGTCGACCAGGGGTGACTCTAGAATATGTTTGTACGATATGGGTATCAAATGAAAGGTGTTAATGAGTATTTTAAAAGGGCGTGGGGCTTAGTTCTATAGGTGGACGCCTTTTCGAGATATCGACCAAAATGTGGACCAGGGTGACCCAGAACATCATCTGTTGGATACCGCTAATTTATTTATATATACAATACCACGAACAGTATTCCTGCCAATATTTCAAGGGTTTTTTATTTCGCCCTGCAGAACTTTTTTATTTCATTCTACTTAATATGGTAGGTGTCACACTCATTTTACAAAGTTTTTTTCTAAAGTTATATTTTGCGTCAATGAACGAATCCAAATACCATGTTTCATCCCTTTTTTCGTGTTTGGTATAGAATTATGGCATTTTTTTCGTTTTTCGTAATTTTCGATATCGAAAAAGTGGGCGTGGTCATAGTCCAATTTCGGCCATTTTTTATACCAATACAAAGTGAGTTCAGATAAGTACGTGAACTGAGCTTAGTAAAGATATATCGATTTTTGCTCAAGTTATCGTGTTAGCGGCCGAGCGGAAGGACAGACGGTCGACTGTGTATAAAAACGGGGCGTGGCTTCAACCGATTTCGCCCTTTTTCAGAGAAATAAGTTATCGTCCCAGACTTAGATTCCCCCCCCTACCAAATTTCACAAGGATTGGTAAATTTTTGTTCGACTTTTGGCATTCAAAGTATCCTACACAAATTAAATGAAAAATGGCGGAACCACGCCCATTTTGAAATTTTCTTTTATTTTTGCATTTTGTTGCACCATATCATTACTGGAGTTGTATGTTGACATAATTTACTTATATGCTGTAAAGATATAAAATTTTTTGTTAAAATTTGACTTTAAAAAAATTTTTTTTAAAACTGGTCGTGGTCGTTCTCCGATTTTGCTAATTTTTATTAAGCATACATATAGTAATAGGAGTAACGTTCCTGCCAAATTTCATCATGATATCTTCAACGACTGCCAAATTACAGCTTGCAAAAGTTTTAAATTACCTACTTTTAAAAGTGGGCGGTGCCACGCCCATTGTCCAAAATTTTACTAGTTTTCTATTCTGCGTCATAAGCTCAACTCACCTACCAAGTTTCATCGCTTTCTTCGTCCCTGGTAATGAATTATCGCACTTTTTCGGTTTTTCGCAATTTTCGATATCGAAAAAGTGGGCGTGGTTATACTCCGATATTGTTCAAATAGCGATCTGAGATGGGCGCTCAGGAACCTACATACCAAATTTCATCAAGATATCTCAAAATTTACTCAAGTTATCGTGTTAACGGACGGACGGACGGACATGGCTCAATCAAATTTTTTTTTCGATCCTGATGATTTTGATATATGGAAGTCTATATCTATCTCGATTCCTTTATACCTGTACAACCAACCGTTATCCAATCAAAGTTAATATACTCTGTGAGCTCTGATCAACTGGGTATAAAAAGAGTGTGCGAGTTGAAACGGAAAGCGCGACGGAAAAATAGCAGAGAAAAAAGGCGTGAGTGCGAGGAGCTTGAGCTGCGACTAGGAATGACGCCTGAAAATGTTTCCAAAGAATTCGGCGACAGACAGTACGTTGCAAGTCCGGTGCAAACTCCTGTAATAACGAAAATGGCGATCTTGTAACCAACGTCCAGAGAGTACTAAGATTATGGAGCGGACACTTTTATGCTCTCCTAAATCGAGAAACTGGAGACAGCGATGTACCGCACGGAGATAATGAATCCGATACCGGAAGGGATGATGATAGAATCTATATCCTCGCACCGGATTATGACGAAGTTAAAATGGCAATAAATGATTTAAAAACAATAAAGCCACGGGCGCTGATTAATTGCCTCCGAAGCAATACAAAAACGGTGGCGAGGGGTTGATAGGGCGCATGGATCAGCTGAATTGCAAAATATAGTTAGAAGAACGTATGGCGTGACTGATTGGAATCTAATTGTTCTTTTTCCAGTCCACAAGTCCTAGTCCTGCAAACTACGCCAACTATCGCGGAATCAGCCTTCTCAATTTAAGGTCCTGGCTAAAGAGAATCAGTTAATTGGATCTATCTACCAAACTTTTACTATCCGCTAAATCCTAGAAAATTGACTCACATCATCTCTTCTTCAGTTGGTTTTAATGCTGCCTTCGACAGCACGAAAAGGAGCTGCCTATATGCCGCTATGTCTTAATTTGGTTTCCCGTGACGTTGAGCAATACCATCAGGTCAGTCAGAATTGATAGAGGAGAGGTTCTCTCCTTGCCTTTGGAAACTAAACGATGTTTAAGACAAGATGACATCCTATCGTGCGATTTCTTTAATTTAATGCTGGAGAAGATCATACTAGCTGTGGAGCTTAACCGCTCTAGAACAATTATTCTATATGTGCGTGCGTCCGAAAAACCCGCGCCATAAGTTTTGCTTACTCCAAAATGGAAAATAGTTTCTTTATATAGTTAGCCTAACGCGACAATGCAACAAGAGGATACAAAATTCCAGATAGGTGGCGCACGGGTTGCGATAATTAGAAAAATCATACGCGATTGAGAATATTTCGATTGGATTTTAAGTAGCTTTCCGTGAGATAGAGACTTGAAACTGATACGGAAATCAATGAGAGTTTAACAAATGCAAGCTAAAAGGTTCGCTAGCTGTCGCACGTTTCTAGATATTTAGGAAAATCGTACGTATCGTATGGAATCTTGCAATCAAATTTTCAAAAAAAGACTTCGAGTTACAAACTTAGTAGCTCGTGCGGGCGTAGTTGAGCACCCAATAACAGAATATTTATTATGTGGAAGACTTCCGTCATGTGGCGCCTTCATTCATGGTTCTGTGGACTAAAGCAATGCAACAAAAAAAGAAAAGTTTCGCTGAGTAGCGCATGGGTCGAGCTTGGAATATTTCGATCGAGTTATCGGTCTCTCGTCTAAGTGTTTTATGTCTGCTAAAGATAACTGAGGTTATCGATATTTAGGGACGAATTTTCGATTTGTTATCGCAATTCTGCGAATTGCTTATCGGCGTGTTATCAATTAGCTACCGAAAATTTATCCGTTTTCTGTCGAAAAGTTATCGATTTGCTGTCGAAAAGTAAATGGATTTCTCATAAAAAATATTGATATTTTAACGGCGTTAACAAGCTGATAACTAACCGATAACTCTCCATAATATTTCGCTATCGATAATAAGCCTATTATAAATAATAACTTAACGGTATCGGTTGTTTCCGATTAGAAGCCGGCGAACCTATCTCAAAAAGCCCCAAACTCTTTGTTTCTAGTATAGTTAACTTTGTTGTTGTTTCACTTCAACTTACCTGGCCGAGTTCTATATAGTTAATTTGAAAACGTTAGTTTTCCAAACGCTCACCTATATTTTCACACATCGAACCTCATGAGTAGTTGGTACTCACATCTTTTAACTCTTTTTAATCGAAACTGCTCGTCTATTTTAGAATCATTCAGACTCTAAAAAGCAGCATTTGAAAATCGCGTGTGCTTCAAAGTAATGCTTGTATTGGCCTAACATAATACGAAGAATTTATTGTGAAAGCGTGGAAAAGCAATTCCAACAAAATACAATCAATAAGAACGATTTAAATTTTGTGTAGGGTTTTAGACTTAGGCTGTAAACTTTTAATGAAATGCTCAAAAAACTCAACTGTCTAATAATAAATTGTTTTTTTTTTTTTTTTTTTTTTTTATCAAAACTTTTTAAATTACTTATTAATACAGTGAAAACAATATTTGTAAGTACATTTACTACATTCACAGCAGCACACAGAAAAATAGCAGTAAATTTTTTTGTTTCAAATTTCTCCGAAATTCTTTTCTTTTTTTATTTTGGATATTAATTTTGTAACGAAGCTTTGCAAAAAAAATCTCAAAAACATTTTCGAAAATTCAAGAAAATTTTACGAAAATTTCGAATTTTTTTTGGAGTTTTCTGCTTTTTTTTTTTTTTTTTTTTTTTTTTGATTATGCAGTTCTCTATCCCAAGGAATTTTAGTATAACAAGCTTCAAGTGATAGGTCTCTCGAAGTTTACATTGATTTTTGACATCTGTTTTTTCGAGAGGTGTTTCAAAAAAAGTATACGCCCTTCGTATGGCAGAAAATTTAAAACAAAATGAATTAAAAAAAAAATTTCAGAGATCCACATAAAGAGTTCGAAATTTTCACGGTTTTTTATATTGTTTTTGTTTGAAAACGATTTTGAGAGTGGTTTATGTTGTTTCAGTTACAAAATTTGTAGACATTTTTTTTTCAATATATCGAAAACACAAAAAAAAAAAAAGAATTGGATTGACGAAACTTAAAAAAAAAATGTCACTGCTTTTTTTTTGTACTCTTCTGTTTATATGAATGTACATAGTTTTGCGTAGAATATCGAGTGTTAAAAGGCGATAAATGAAAATGATAGTAATACATGAAATATATAAGTTTACTAGAAGACCCGGCAGACGTTGTTCTGTCCTAAATTTGGCCTATCTGCATACATTTTAATAAGCTTTATTTTTGTCTGACTCTGCTCTCTCCCCCTCTTCACTTTTTCCTAATCCTTTTATTCACTCCTCCCTCCGTCTTTTTCGCTTCATCACTCTCCGTCTTCGGCTCATTCCATCTCTTTCTCAATCACCTTCTCTCTTTTCTCTTCTCTCAATTCCTTCTCATTCTTCTGTATCCCTTATTGCCTGTCCCAGAGGGTGGTATGTATTTTATTCCAGTCCTAGTGCTAATCCCAGTCCTAGTCCGCCTCGGGATAATATATTACTCTGTACTAAAACACTCATCAACAGTTTTCATTTGATATCCATATTCTATAAACACATTCTAGGGGTACTCGGGTCCACGTTTCGGCCTATATCTCGAGACCCTGTACGTCGATCGTAACCAATCCTATATAGTAACCACCGCGTGAGGGTTAGGCAACACTCGTGAAAGTTTGAACAAAATCGACCGACGCATCTCTTCAAACACCGGCGACCAACTAACACACATTTTAACCTTTCTTTTTATATATATGGATTTTTATTTTTCACACTTCACTATAATATTAAAACGAAATGCAGATTTTCGTTGCTTTTGTAATTCGGCTTAAAAATTGCACATGGAATAACTAAAGAGGGCTAATCTTTAGCTTTAGTCTATTTATTGGTGTATTACACGTATCTCAGCCTTCCTTTCCTGTTCTTATTTTTCTATTGCTTTCATTAATATTCATTTCATTTCTTTAATTCTTCAATTTTGGAGATCTGATTTTGCTATTTTTCTTTAACTTATATCGTGTTTTGTTGGGCTCATATCTACTCCACGGATATAGCTAACGTTTCAAAATCCCAGCTGCTATAAAAACGTACACCCTAAGGTTTATACATATAGGTTAATTTTTGTGTGTTGGCTACTAAATAAATATAACAGAAAATTTTAATTCTATTACATCAGACAACTCATATTTATTCATTAAATTAAACTTGTAAATAAACTAACAAATGTATTACAAACAAATTTATGATTCTTTTATTTCTATGAATATTCTAAATAAAAACTTTGTGTCAGCAAATAAACAAAAAGTTTCAATTGCGAATTCATTCGAAAGCCCAATAGAAACAATAAAATAATGTAAATGTTGTTTGTAATCGATTTTTTTTTATTCTTCCACTTACATCAATTTTATTAATTAATAAATATTGGCCAAAAATTTGTATTTGAGTGCAAGCAGAAAAAAAATTAGGCAAACAATAAAATAATTCAACAATTATGAAATTTTAAAATAAACATACAATACAGCAACGAATGCAATAACATCAGTGTGATTGGACCTCATCGGTGGTGTTTCAGACCTCGAAAGTCTGCAATTTAACTGGTTTGCACACTACGCTAAGTAATTGAGAATACCAGAGAATCCATAAAAACTGAATTGACGCGCACCTTTCACTTGTCAATCGAGGATTGAGGAGCCGATCTACTCTTCCGATTGCGTTTTGCTACCTCAGCTCATCCTATCTGATGTATACTGGCCGGCATGGACGTTGCCGATAGGAGGTGAGATGACCCATGTAGTGATATGATATGAAGATAGTGCAACGAGTAAAATCCCAAAAGTCCCGCTGTTATACTTAAATTAGGCGTATCTCGGGCCAAGAAAGTATTCGACACTTGTACTCGGAAGCAGTGGAAGGGTGAGACCTCACCCGTGTAGGGGGAGGCAGTTGGAGTAAAACTTTGGTGTTCCCAATTGGCGTCAGATATTGCGAAACTGTGATTATTAGCGTGACTTGTTAAGCGCCAATTAATGATGACGATAATGATGATGATGAAAGATGGTTCTAGCATGATTTGTTCTGCTGGTAAAAGGCACTCGGACAGTTTCGTTGGTATAACACCACCTTTGTATCATGCGTAGGGCTGTTGCATGCGATTGGATATTGTCTCGTCGCGTAACCCCATGATGAAGATTTTGAAGATATTTGCATACTCTTATGTGCCAAATACATTGGGTTTCAGTAGCGCCCAAAAGATAGGAGAGAGTACACCCCCTTGAGGGCATTCCCTAGTGTTCACAATCAGCCCAATTCTAAACAAAAATTCCGTGCGGGTTTTTCCCCTTCTCCCATTCCTCGTATTCTAAATAAAAATTCCTTGTGAGTTTTTTCACTTCTCCCTTTCCTCCTATTCTGAACAATGTTCGAAAAAGCGGAAACCGCTTACGGGAGAAAGGTAGGCATTATGAATGTGAGGGAGTGGGAGATTTCTCTGCCATTTCATAGGAGTTTTTCCCTTGTTAAATTAAAGGGAATGCATCAAAATAGTTAAAGGAAATTGGTTCTTTTATGAAAGAACACACATTTGTACGAATTTGTGCTAAAATATGTACATTCTACCACAATATTCTTTATTTTAAGTCGAAAAGTATATCATAAGCAACGGAAGAGCTCTTGGTATATTTGATGTAACCATCCAGAAATTGCGCAAGGATTTTTTAAGAAGGCTTAAATAGGTTTTGGCATATGACGAAAGACGAATTCAACTCGACTTGGCCGCCAGAAAATTGCTTTGCTAAATGGAAGCAGGCAACTCCGGCGGATTTGTGTTATCCCACCGCCTTCTTCTTCATATGCTTTTCTGTTCATGTTGCTGTGGCACCAATTCATTTCTCATTTCAGTGAATACCACATGAAATGCAATACTGTGCGTTGTTTATATTTTATTTCTTAATTTCAAACAAATTCGCAACAATAATTAAACTTTTTTATTTAAAAACAAGTAAGGAAGGCTAAGTTCGGATGTAACCGAACATTACATACTCAGTTGAGAGATATGGAGACAAAATAAGGGAAAACCACCTCGTAGTAAAATGAACCTAGGGTAACCCTGGAATGTGTTTGTATGACATGTGTATCAAATGGAAGGTATAAAAGAGTATTTTAAGAGGGAGTGGGCCATAGTTATATAGATGGACGCCATTTAGGGATATCGCCATAACGGTGGACCAGGGCTGACTCTAGAATTTTTTTGTACGATATGGGTATCAAATGAAAGGTGTTAATGAGTATTTTAAAAGGGAGTGGGCCTAAGTTCTATAGGTGGACGCCTTTTCGAGATATCGCCATAAACGTGGACCAGGGGTGACTCTAGAATTTGTTTGTACGATATGGGTATAAAATGAAAGGTGTTAATGAGTATTTTAAAAAGGAGTGGGTCTTAGTTCTATAGGTAGACGCCTTTTCGAGATATCGCCATAAAGGTGGACCAGGGGTGACTCTAGAATTTGTTTGTACGATATGGGTATAAAATGAAAGGTGTTAATGAGTATTTTAAAAAGGAGTGGGTCTTAGTTCTATAGGTAGACGCATTTTCGAGATATCGCCACAAAGGTGGACCAGGGGTGACTCTAGAATTTGTTTGTACGATATGGGTATCAAATGAAAGGTGTTAATGGGGGTTTTAAAAGGGAGTGGTGGTAGTTGTATATGTGAAGGCGTTTTAGAGATATCGACCAAAATATGGACCAGGGTGAACATCATCTGTCGGGTACCGCTAATTTATTTAAATATGTAATACCACGAACAGTTATCCTTCCAAGAATCCAAGGGCTTTTGATTTCGCCCTGCAAAACTTTTTCATTTTCTTCTACTTAATATGGTAGGTGTCACACCCATTTTACAAAGTTTTTTTCTGAAGTTATATTTTGCGTCGATAGACCAATCCAATTACCACGTTTTATCCCTTTTTGCGTATTTTTGGTATATTATTATGGCGGCCACCGTGGTGTGATGGTAGCGTGCTCCGCCTATCACACCGTATGCCCTGGGTTCAACTCCCGGGCAAAGCAACATCAAAATTTTAGAAATAAGATTTTTCAATTAGAAGAAAATTTTTCTAAGCGGGGTCGCCCCTCGGCAGTGTCTGGCAAGCGCTCCGATTGTATTTCTGCCATGAAAAGCTCTCAGTGAAAACTCATCTGCCTTGCAGATGCCGTTCGGAGTGGGCATAAAACATGTAGGTCCCGTCCGGCCAATTTGTAGGGAAAAATCAAGAGGAGCACGACGCAAATTGGAAGAGAAGCTCGGCCTTAGATCTCTTCGGAGGTTATCGCGCCTTACATTTATTTTTTTATTTATTTATTATGGCATTTTTTTCATTTTTAGTAATTTTCGATATCGAAAAAGTGGGCGTGGTCAGAGCGGGTTTCGGCCATCTTTTACACCAATATAAAGTGAGTTCAGATAAGTACGTGAACTGAGTTTGGTAAAGATATATCGATTTTTGCTCAAGTTATCGTGTTAACGGCCGAGCGGAAGGACAGACGGCCGACTGTGTATAAAAACTGGGCGTGGCTTCAACCGATTTCGCCCTTTTTCACAGAAAACAATTACCGTCCTAGAATCTAAGCCTCTACCAAATTTCACAAGGATTAGTAATGTTTTGTTCGACATATGGCATTAAAAGTATCCCAGACAAATTAAACGAAAAAGGGCGGAGCCACGCCCATTTTGAAAATTTCTTTTATTTTTGTATTTTGTTGCATCATATTACTGGAGCTGAATGTTGACATAATTTACTTATATACTGTAAAGATATTAACATTTCTTTTAAAATTTGACTTAAAATTTTGTTTTTTTTTAAAGTGGGCGTGGTCGTTCTCCAATTTGCTAATTTTTATTAAGCATACATGTAGTAATAAGAGTAACGTTCCTGCCAAATTTCATCATGATATCTTCAACGACTGCCAAAATACAGCTTGCGCAACTTCTAAATTACCTTCTTTTAAAAGTGGGAGGTGCCACGCCCATTGTCCAAAATTTTACTAGTTTTCTATTCTGCGTCATAAGTTCAACTCACCTACCAAGTTTCATCGCTTTATCCGTATTTGGTAATGAATTATCGCACTTTTTCGATTTTTTGAAATTTTCGATATCGAAAAAGTGGGCGTGGTTATAGTCCGATATCGTTCATTTTAAATAGCGATCTGAGATGAGCGCCCAGGAACCTAACAAATTTCATTAAGATACCTCAAAATTTACTCAAGTTATCGTGTTAACGGACGGACGGACATGGCTCAATCGAATTTTTTTTCGATACTGATGATTTTGATATATGGAAGTCTATATCTATCTCGATTCCTTTATACCTGTACAACCATCCGTTATCCAATCAAAGTTAATATACTCTGTGAGCTCTGCTCAACTGAGTATAAAAAAAATAAGAAATGCGCAACGAAATTTCAATTGACAA
Source organism: Eurosta solidaginis (assembly GCF_040869045.1). Classification (NCBI taxonomy): domain Eukaryota; kingdom Metazoa; phylum Arthropoda; class Insecta; order Diptera; family Tephritidae; genus Eurosta; species Eurosta solidaginis. Next base: position 328,399,783 of record NC_090319.1, on the reverse strand, counting down.
AACAGCTGACTTCGAAAATTCGAAATTCCTATTCCCCAATTATTGTTCTCCTTAGGAGAAAAGAATTGGAGGAATTTTTCCGCGGAAATAAAAAAATCAGCGGAAACAAAATTCCCGGGGAATATTTAGAATTTGTCTGAATAGATTTGGTTGTTCTTTCCTTTTTCCCTGACTGTAATATGAATATTACTTTAACCGCTATCCACCTATTTGCAATATAGCTAAGCAGTAGAGAGGCCCTATATAGGTTGGATACGGCTGCAGCCGTCTAGATAGAGCTCATGAGTTTCTGGTGAATTGATTGGGCTGAAAGTAGACAGTGGTGATCTTTGTTGCTGGTAATTATTCTCTTTCACTTATGATAGAACGTATCTTTTAGAAAGCAGTAATGATTTTTGTGATTAAACAAGTTATTTTGAAGACAAAAGGCGTTTTCTTTTCTAAAAATAATGTTGATGTTAATTTTTTTCAGCTTTGTTGTGAGTTTGTGTATTCCTTTCACAAAAGATTTTTTGGTGAATAAGAAAATGGGTTTTATTACCTACAAGCTGAGCAATTTTGCATAGCGCTAAGTGATCTAGTTCAAAAGTTAGAATTTAAGAGTGCAACATTTTTTTCAAAAAAGAAAACACAATAAAACTTTAATTGAAGTTTTAAAAGGAAAAATTAAGTGCAACATTCTCTGACAATGTTGCCCTTAGTTCAATTGACCCTCTTTCTTTTATCGCTTTCCTTTTATTAAAATATTTACACAAATTCGTTGCATACTATAAGGCGTTTAACTTGACTTGAACTGTAATGCACGTACCACAAAAAGCCACACTCAGGACAAGGGTCAAAACAGTCAAACGATAATAAACTTATGTGTTGTAATTATTTTTGCCGCTTAATAACGTTTTCCTACAAAAGATAATGAGCACAAACACACAAACAAAAAGCTCATTTATAACTCACATATGCACTTATACACACATCCGTTATGCATGAAGGTATAAGTCCTTACGCGTATGTACTTACCAGAGAACTGCAAAAATCACAATTTTCTTGATTTATTCAAACATGTGAATAAACTCATAATTGAATAAACTCTTAATTGAATAAACTCAGCATCTGTCTTTACTAGAACTCCGTTAGCATGATGGCGATCGAATGACCGAGCAGGTTTTTCGTACGATTGTATTGATCAAACGAAGGCAGGCGGAGAATAAAATCAGAGCACCGTTTAGATCGGCAAACAAACAGAATCGTAAGCAATGTTTATGTGTACGTTTATATGTAGCTTGTCGCCGTGACGTAAGGGCAGAAGAATCATGCAAATATTCAGACGCATGGAGTTTTTATATTTGCCTTTTCATTCCGATGAATGTAAACGCGGTTGAGGCAAACGAGCAAAGACCTGAATTGATTATATTCACGTATGCAATAAGTTGGTTGATTTAAAATCAATGTAGATTATGTTCGTTTAAGCAAGTTGGATCATTGAACACGATCATGTTGCCGAATGTAATCGAACGTTGTTGTGTTCGATTTTTGCTGTTCTCTGGTAGTTACATAAGTATACTCGTATATACATATTTAATGTCTAATGTGATAATATTTTGACTTTGTTTGTTACATAATTGTTATCTACGCATTTGTTGTAGCTAGCGGTGAAATTAACAATTTACGTAGAGAATAAAGTTATCACATTGACCGAAAGTAAACTCTCAACTAAACGAAAGAAAATTAGTGTATGAGCAAAGTAAAATTGACATGGAGAGTAAAATGTGAGGAAGAACTGATTATGAAATGATTAAATTGTGAAGAGTGAATAGGAGGGAAGAGGGTGCCATAAAAATTCTTAGGCTAGCTTGCAGCGCAGTTTCTAGTTAATGGGGGATATAAGAGAAAAATTATCCCCTGAAATTGTTAAAATATAATGGAGAAAAAAAAAAATGAATGACTGTTACAAAAAAACCGAACAACAAATTTAGTAGACTTTTGGCATTTTAAGTTAACTTATGCTTACTTACCCACGTTCTGTGTTCATGTCCTGCGCTCGCCAGGTCAAGGCTCCAACTATCAGGGGCGGCAGAGTTACCAGATCTTGAGGCAGTAATTAAGCTGGGTCCTAGAAAACTGCTAGTATTTGCCAAGAGGACGGAGTTATTCTATATCATATGCCCCGGCACCTGATTGAAGTTCTTCCGTTTGGTCGTCAAACAAGTTCTGGTAACACTATGACCACATTCAGTCTATGTTAGGTTATAGCTGTCTACAAAGCACGCCAGTCGCTTGTCCCTCTGCTAACTGAAGCCAATTGGTCATACCAAAGGAATTTAAATTGTTTTCCACCTGGCCCAGCCAGCGGAGTGGGGGCCTCCCTCTACCTCTGCCTCCAAAAGGCGGGTCCCGATAGAAACACTTTCTTGGCCGGAGCGTCTTTCATTCGCATAACATGGTCTAGCCAGCGAAGCCGCTGCGTGTTAATTCGTTGAACTATGTTGGTGTCTGCATAAAACTCATACAGCTCATCAGTGAATCTTATTGTTGTTGTAGCGATAAGGAAACTCCCCTAAGGCCTTGAGGAGTGTTATCGATGTTGATGGTCCTTTGTCGGATGCAGATGCGGTACGTGCCGGTACCAAGCCCGGCCATCTCGGTAACGATTTGTTATGACCACATGCGACCTTCTTGGCCATCCCGCCCTCCCACCACCTAGATCCATGAGTGAGGTTGACAATTGGGTTTGGAAAAGCTATATATTGAGCTGGCAACCAAAAATGCTTGCGCTACACAACCCCCTGAATCTGGTATTTTAGTCGCCTCTTACGTCAGGCATACCTACCGTGGGTATATTCTTCTCTATTCGCTATAGCCGACGCGTAGATGTGCGTAAGTCTTTGGAAGAACTTTTCTCTCGAATACTCCACAGCCACCTCATCTAATGTTGTCATGGTCCATCTGTGGCATCTGCAAAATTTAGGCCTTAGTTGCTGCTTACCGGTCAATGTAAAAATTTACGCGGCTGCAGTTTACGCCATCGGAGGTAGTCAGTCTCGCTGCAGTTGTTAAGGCTTCGTTCTACTCCTCCAAGTCTAAAGGTGGAATATGCGGAATGGCATATAATGCAGCTGTGGGGGTTTTCTTCAGGGCTACCGTTATGCTAAGCATTTATAACCCACATACCTCCTCAAATTTTTTAAATACGTTCTTACTTGAAAGGCCATCCAACAAACAAGTATAGGATAGGATTTACAATCGCTGTAAAGAGGAGAGGCTGTAAACAGACCCCGTTTACACCCTTATTCCTCTACATGGATGAAGTTCAACGCTACGTGGTAAAAGCTTTCTCCTACACGATCGTTCTTCCTAGCTTAGGCCTTTACCGATTCGGGACTCCCCCAGTGGGTTAGAGGGCGTAAAATGTGCCCGCGACAGGTATGCCTCTCGTAAGAGGCGACGAAAATACCAAATTGATTCAAGGGGTTGTGTTGCGCAACCCTTTCAAAGGGTTGTCGGCGCAATTTATAGTTTCTACAAACCAATTGTCAACCTCACCTATCTGTGGCGAATACTGTTTATGTAGCAGTCAAGGCTCTGGCGACCCCAAGTTCCATGGAACTAGCGGGTGGGGGATGTATGGTTTAGAAGGTTCAATGTGGTAATGTTAAATTGTTCCCGAAAGGGTCGGGTTTGTACCTTAATGATGCATGTTACCGGAACGTACCGAATCTCTGCTGTGCCATGCCCGTTGTCCAAAATTTTACTAATTTTCCTTTCTGCGTCATAAGGTCAACCCACCTACCAAGTTTCATCGCTTTATCCGTCTTTGATAACGAATTATCGCACTTTTTCGGCTCCGAAATTTTCGATATCGAAAAAGTGGGCGTGGTTATAGTCCGCTTTCGTTCAATTTAAATACCAAAGTTCGTTAAGATACCTCAAAATTTACTCAAGTTATCGTGTTTACGGACAGACGGACGGACGGACATGGCTAAATGAATTTCGTTTTTCGCCCAGATCATTTTGATATATAGAAGTCTATATCTATCTCGATTAGTTTATGCCGTTACTGGGTACCGGCCTATGAAAAAGTGCGAACAAAATTAATATACTCTGTGAGCTCTGCTCAGCTGAGTTTAAAACAATTTCGGCTCTATTTGCAAGGATCAGCAAAATGCAAAAAAAAATTTATGAGCTCCTTTCATCATAAGTTTCAAATTTAATGGCGGACTTCTGCATTGTTTTCACTTCGTACCGGAACCAAACAAGCGTTGTGTACAGTATGCCTGCCTATGCATGTTGCTTGTTGCTTTGCTTCGCCTTACTTATTGCTAAAATGAGGCTTAACGAAAATTAGAAGCAGAATCTTGCTAACTAGTGGCTTTTGCTTACATTGTTAAGCGGTCACTTCAGTATCTTAAATAGTTAGGAAAAGGGCATGAGGGATTAGTGGTGTTTAAATTTATATTACAAAGCCCAAAGTAAGACATTTTGAGAAGTAAAGAAAACTATAGCAAATGCCATGGCTTAACCGCAGTTGCAGGCGCGTTGGCCGTTTGCGAATTGCGTCCGAGCTAAAAGTCTATTATTTTGCCACAAATACCCATCCGCACGCTCTCAATATTTTTCTTGCACTTTTTTCACATTCGCTGCAAAATGCCTTCTCAAGTACCTACTTATATACTTTTACTTACTTCTCCTTTGGCTTTTATCACTATTCGAAGTGTTGTTGTTGAGTAAACTTTTTATCAGCCACACTAATGTAATTGTAATTGCTACTTGCTTTTCCACCCACATACAACTGGTTTTATTATTACTTGATAATCCAATCGTTTAATTTTCTCTATTTTTTTTTTTTGGTTCTGTGTAAGTGTTTATGCTTTCGTACTGCTCCGAATTCTTTGCTGCTTTATTTCAACCACTGTTGTTGTATACATATATACTTATATACTGCAAATTTATATTTATTCTTAGGCAAGTTCCTTGTGTCTTAATTTCCTTGCCCAGCAATAATAATAAAATACATATGTACATTCATTACTTATACTTCAACTTGTACATATGTACATTATACCCAATTAACATTAATATTGTTACGAATATTAGCAAAACTAAGGAGTGCTGCCATATCTAAGCCGAAGCTAAGCAGTGACGTGAATTCACATCCATAGATCAATCATTATGTATCTACAGAAACGAAACAATAATTGCGTCTACACATATGTACCATGCTCGTATACGTAGCAGCGGAGAATCAATACACAAACACATGCATATATCTGAGATACTCCTGAAAGTATGCAATGAGAGAAGCTATAAATTGTGCAATTGTAGTTACAGCTGAGAAGTTTGAGAGCTGATGGACTAGTAGATTCTGGAAGCGCCTAGAAGATGTGAACGTTGAAATCAGAGAGTATAAAAGGCAACAAATGTAGAGGCGCTGGAATTCAGTTTGAGTTCAGCTATCAAGCAGTTATTGATTAAGCACGCAATCTGGCGGGCAATAGTAGAGTTTTATTTGAGCTATCAATCAGTTTGGTTATTAAGCCAGCTAGTTGCAAAGTGTAAGTGTTATTGTGAAGTACTTTAATAAAGGTCGTTTTTCCATTATTCAATATTGGAGTTATTTATTCAACAGTTTAGTGATTCGAACTTAGCAGAAGGGCAAATAAGAGGATTTGCAAATAAATTCGTTACAATTGGTGTCAGAAGAGTAATTATTGAATAAATTCCGAAGATCGGAAATACAACTTGGACATGGCAAAGTTGAGTGAATTGACGATCCAGCAACTGGAGGAGGATTTGGAAGTCCGTGGATTGGCTACTTTTGGCGATAAATCCCAGCTACAAAAACGACTGAGTGTAGCTATGGTATTTGAAGGAATCTACAATGCTGAGGAGTATGTCTTTCATATTGATAGCGACAAAACAACAACAAAAATGGAAGAAAAAAACGAAACACCGCAGACAGTGACGAGCACAATATCTGTACAAACATCGACAATGGCATCTCAGCTGGGTCACAGGAGGCACGCATTTCAGAAATGGCGTCCAAATGTCATCTCAATTGGAAGAACAGAAGACATATATGTCATCTCAACTGGAAGCGCAAGAGGCACGTATATCTGGAAGAGCAGGATGCAAAAATTTTACAACTCGAGGAAAAAATTGACGCCGAGGTAGAAGCGTTGAAAGGTCTTATGCAACAGTTACAACTAAATTGCCCAGTTGTTTCAGAAAGCAATCCGAAGGTAAAAACTCCATCTTTTGACGGCTCTGTTCCTTTCGAGGTATTCAAGCTTCAATTAGAGAAGACGTCAGCAGTGAACAAATGGAATACTGAAGATAAAGTGGCTGCTCTATTCGTAGCATTGAAGAGGCCAGCAGCTGAAATCCTACAGACGATTCCCGAAGGGGAGCGGAACAACTTTGAAGCATTGATGGCCGCTGTCGAGAGGGTAAAAATCCAGAGCTTTATAAATGGCATACGGGACGTGGAAACGAACCGAGCTACATACGCAAACCCAAAGCTGACATTTGCTGAAACGGTATTACATGCATTGACTCAGGAAACGGCCTCACTATTGTGTAAACCAGCATACAAAGCTCGTCGTGTGGAAGTGGAAAGACCAGATTGGGTATACACAATTTTGGAAGCACTGAAGGGATCACAACAGAAAAATGGCGGAGTTATTAAATGTTTCAAGTGCGGCAACCCAGGTCATATGGCACGACATTGCAGCACCGGTCCCAATAGCTCCAACAATGTGGGTGGCCGTAAGCGCAGAGCTGAAGGAGATGAGCAAATCTCCAAGTCCACTCAATCGTTAAACTAAAATGAAATCATAATTGGAGTGGACTTCTTAATCGACCAGGGCATCAAGATCGACATGCAAAGCAAAACGATGCGATATAAGAACATGGATGTACTACTTAATTTCGGCTACAGCTACAGCAGTAAACGAGTGCTGGTGGAAGAGAGTCAGCAAATACCACCAAAATACGAAGCAGTCATCTGGGCAAAGGTTGATAGATTGTGGGACAAACAAATTGTGGGTTGTCGAAGCAGCAAACAAATCAGCACTGAACATACATATGTAGGAAAAACCCTGGCTATGACAAAACAAGATGGACGTATTCCGGTAAGAGTACTCAATGAGTTCAAGTCACCACTCAAACTGACTAAAGGAGCTATTTTGGGAAGATGCCAAGAGGCGGAAGTAGTTATTAACTGTGAACAGCTCCAGGAACACGTTTCATCTGTAATACTGATCCTTCAAATGACATCACGGCATGGACGCAGGGGCTAGAGGAAGCCTATCAGAGTAAGGCAAAATAACTGCTCCTAATATATGCGAACATATTTGACCAGGATGGTTCCAAACCAGGCCGCACCAATGTTGTGAAACATCAAATTGACACTGGAGATGCGAGGCTGATCCGTCAAGCTCCACGTAGTGTTCCACTGGCGAAGCGGGAAGTTGTGAGTCAAATCATACAAGAAATGAGCGACAGCGGCGTCATCGAACCATCAGCTAGTCCATGGAGCTCACCGGTAGTACTTGTAAAGAGTACTTGTAAAGATGGAAAAATGAGGTTTTGCATGGACTACCGGAAGTTGAATGACGTAACGAAAAAGGATAGCTACCCATTGCCAAGAATTGACGACACTGGACTCGCTATCTGGTACGAAATGGTTTTCCACGCTGGACTTGAAAAGCGGCTACTGGCAAGTGGAGGTGAAGGAGGAAGATAAAGAGAAAACAGCCTTCAGTGTCGCTGATGGTCTTTGGCAATTTACAGTGATGCCTTTTGGACTTTGTAATGCACCAGCTACTTTTGAGAGACTCATGGACCAGGTACTGGAAGGACTACATTGGAAAACATGCTTGGTGTACCTGGACGACATCATCGTATTGGGCAAGAATTTTGATGAACATCTTAAGAACTTGGAGGAAGTTTTCCAAAGAATAGCTGGCGCTGGTCTGAAGTTAAGTCCCAAAAAGTGTGCGCTGTTTAAAAAGGAAGTAAATTATTTGGGTCACCACAAGGTAACGACAGAGGGCATCTGCACTGCGAACGAGAAGATAGAGGCTAAAGGATTGGCCAAGACCACAGAACCTACATGAATTAAGAAGTTTCCTTGGGCTGTGCACATATTACCGCCGATTTGTACCAAATTTTTCCAGCGAAGCCCATAGCCTGCATGAGCTTACAAGAAAAAATAAAGCTTTTGAATGGAAGAAGGAGCAAGAAGTGACTTTCCAAACATTGAAGGAGCGTTTGTGCACAGCCCCAATGTTAGCATATCTATAGGAGGCGTTTTATCACAACTGGTCGATGGACAGGAGAAGGTAGTTGCATATTACAGCCGTTCGATTGGAAAACCAGAGAGGAACTACTGCGTTACGCGGAGAGAGCTGTTGGCATTGGAAGAGTGCATTAAACATTTTTACAAATACCTCAACGGCCAGCGATTCCGTGTCAGGACAGATCACGCACGTTGAAATGGCTTCTGCAGTTCCGTAATCCGGAAGGACAATTGGCACGGTGGATCGAGCGACTACAAAGCTATGACTTTTCCATTGAGCATCGAAAAGGTAGTACCCATGGAAATGCCGATGCAATGTCACGAATACCATGTAGTTTGGAATGCAAGCACTGTTCAAAAGCCGAGGCTAAAGAAGACATTATAGATGTCCGGCTAATGACTATAACATGTACAGATGAATGGGACAAGGAACAGCTAAGAAAGTGTCAGCTAGAAGATACAGATCTGTCACGTGTTATGCAAGGGCTCGAACGAAACAAAAGACCAAACAGAGAAGAGATGTCAGCAGAGAGTCCCATTGCGAAGTCATATTGGGCACAGTGGAACAGTTTAGAATTGATATCCGCTTGCCTTCATCGAGTATGGGAGAGTGAGGATGGTAAATGCAAGAAGAAACTGATAGTTGTTCCCAAGTTAGTTTGAGAACTGATGGACTAGTAGATTCTGGAAGCGCCTAGAAGATGCGAACGTTGAAATCAGAGAGTATAAAAGGCAACAAATGTAGAGGCGCTGGAATTCAGTTTCATTTGAGCTATCAATCAGTTTGGTTATTAAGCCAGCTAGTTGCAAAGTATAAGTGTTATTGTGAAGTACTTTAATAAAGGCCATTTTTCCATTATTCAATATTGGAGCTATTTATTCAACAGTTTAGTGATTCGAACTTAGCAGAAGGGCAAATAAGAGGATTTGCAAGTAAATTCGTTACAATATCTTATACTTTAGTATGCGTCAAAAAGTAACTGTTAGCTATTTGCAGTGGTTTGGGCGCATTATTTGCCCGATTTGCCACCGTGGTGTGGTGGTAGCGTGCTCCGCCAACCACACCGTATGCCCTGGGTTCGTACCCCGGGCAAAGCAAAATCAAAATTTTAGAAATAAGGTTTTTAAATTAGAAGAAAATTTTTCTAAGCGGGGTCGCCCCTCGGCAGTGTTTGGCAAGCGCTCCGGGTGTATTTCTGCCATGAAAAGCTCTCAGTCAAAACTCATCTGCCTTGCAGATGCCGTTCGGAGTCGGCATAAAACATGTAGGTCCCGTCCGGCCAATTTGTATGGAAAATCAGGAAGAGCACGACGCAAATTGGAAGAGAAGATCGGCCTTAGATCTCTTCGGAGGTTATCGTGCCTTACATTTATTTTTTTATTTATTTTAAATACTTCTTATAAACTCCTGTAGGAACGAAAATGGCGACCTTGTAACTGATGTCCAGAGAGTGCTTAGATTATGAAGGGAACACTTCTCTGCTCTCCTAAATTGAGGCAGCGATTCACCGCGCAGAGATGACGAACCCGATCCCGCAATCGATGATGATGGAATTAGAATAGCAATAACCAGATTGGAAAACGACAAGGCCATGGGCGCTGATGGATTGCTTGCGGAGCTATTCAGGTACGGCGGCGAGGAGTTGGTAAGGCGCATGCAGCAGCTTCTTAATAAAATATGGGCGGACGAGTGCATGCCCGACGATTGGAATCTAAGTGTTCTTTGCCCAATCCACAAGAAGGGGGATACTGCAAAATGCACCAACTATCGTGGAATCAGCCTTCTTAATATCGCATATAAGGTCCTTTCAAGTGTATTGTGCGAAAGATTGAAGCCCACCGTGAACCGGCTGATTGGACCTTATCAGTGCGGCTTCAGACTTGGTAAATCTACCATCGACCAGATTTTCACAATGCGCCAAATATTGAAAAAAAACCCGTGAAAAGAGAATCGACACACATCACCTCTTCGTCGACTTTAAAGCCGCCTTCGACAGCACGAAAAGGAGCTGCCTATATGCCGCTATGTCTGAATTTGGTCTCCTCTCAAAACTTGTACGGCTGTGCAGAATGACGCTGAGCAACACCATCAGCTCAGCCAGAATTGGGAAGGACCTCTCCGAGCCGTTCGAAACTAAACGAAGTTTTAGACAGGGTGACCCCCTATCGTGCCATTTCTTTAATTTGATGCTGGAGAAAATTATACTAGCTGCAGAACTTAACCGCACTGGAACAATATACTATAAAAGCGTGCAATTACTGGCATATGCTGATGACATTGATATCATCGGCCTAAACACCCGCGCTGTTAGTTCTGCTTACTCCAAACTGGAAAAAGTAGCGGTAGAGATGGGTTTGATGGTGAATGAGGACAAAACGAAGTACCTGATGTCATCGAGCAAAGAGTCAGCGCATACGCGCCTTGGCAACTACGCTACTGTTGGCAGCCGTAATTTCGAAATAGTAAAATACTTCGTTTATTTGGGAACCAGCATCAACAATAGCAACAACATCAGCACTGAAATCCAGCGAAGAATTAATCTTGCCAATAAATGCTACTTTGGATTATGTAGGCAATTGAAAAGTAAAGTCCTCTCTCGGCGAACGAAAATCATACTCTATGCTATATGGAGAAGCATAGACCATGACAAGAGCAGATGAAGTAGCTTTGGGAGTGTTCGACAGAAAAGTTCTTCGAAAGATTTATGGACCTCTATGCGTTGGCGATGGCGAGTACCGAAGAAGATTTAATGATGAGCTGTACGAGCTATACGCAGACATCAACATAGTCCAGCGAATTAAAACGCAGCGGCTGCGCTGGCTAGGCCATGTTATGCGAATGAAAGATGATGCTCCGGCCAAGAAAGTGTTTCTATCGGAACCCGCCAATGGAAGCAGAGGTAGAGGGCGGCCCCCACTCCGTTGGAAGGACCAGGTGGAAAACGATTTAAACTCCCTTGGTGTGACCAATTGGCGCCGGTTTGCGGAGCGAAGGAGCGACTGGCGCGCCTTGTTGGACGGCCATAACCATTTAGACGGTTAAGCGCCAATTAAGTTAGTAAGTAAGGGAGGTTAACTCTTTCCCCTCTACCTCTCCCAACTCAGTGGAGGTCTCCTCCTTCCCCGGTTTCCACGCTGCGGTGTCGACTGAAAAACTTTCTTGGCATGTCCTAGGCAGCGAAGCTTTTGGGTTCTTATTTTCAAAGCTCATCATTATACCTCCTTCGATACTCGCCGTCGGTATCACAAACAGGTCCACAAATGTTCCGGATAATTTTTCCCTCGAACACTTCAAAAGCACCTCATTTCCTCCCGACATTGTCCATAATTCCAAGCCATACACCAGGACAGTTATGATTAGCGACTTGTAGAGCGTTATTTTGTTCGTCGAGAGAGAACTTTGCTTCTCCAAAGTAACACCTTTTGCAAGATTTATTCGCCGTTTGGTTTCTGAGCTGACATTGTTGTTGCTGGCTCTCAAATAGACTACGTCCTTCACAGTCTCGAATTTACATCCGTTAACAATGACGTGGCAGCCAAAGCGGGAATATGCCGATTCTTTGTTGGATGACAGCAAGTATTTCGTCTTGTTCTCAGTTACCGGAAGACCCACTTTCTTGCTTCTCTATCTAATCCAGAAAAGGCATTAGTTTGACAAAATTAAATCCGTGCCCTTCGATTCCGCTAAACCGATTTTTTTTAAAACTTCCAGCTGTAGTAGCTATTCCTCATAAAATTTTTCGGATATGGGCCCACTAAATGATTTAAAATAATAATAGTATTTAGGATGCGAGATCCTCTCCTCACCCCGACTTGAGTTAATTGGACTTGATTTAACTTGACTTGACTTGAATTGATACATAATGACTCTAATAAACTTGATTTGACTTGATGGATTTAATTCGACTTGACTTGCGCTGACTTGGCTTGAAGTGACTTGACTTGGCTTGACTTGATTTCCTGTGTGACTTCGCTCATATCACTTCATTCTATATTGCGCCATATAGCATACCACTTTCAAAGACTACGCCTACTCCTACTTAGCTTACGTTTCCAACCTAGGTCCCCCATGCCCTGAGAAAACACAGTTACGCATCAAAAAGTCAAAGCAATGCTGAGAGCGACAGAGAGCTTTAATACCCATTGGGTCAGAACATTGTCTACTGGGTATACAAATTCTCATATGTGTGCAGTTGGAATTTTTATGGTTGAACTTGGTATTTCCTTGCTCACTAAATGGGTAAATGGTTTGATAATTGTTCTATGAGTAATAATGTGCTTAGGAAAAAAATGTTATGTAATTTAATTTATTTGGTATTACTTTTTCTTGGCTTCTTATAATAAAGTATTCAAAGAATTGCCCGTTGTGGAAGTTAAGCGTTATTTAATGGAATAGTTTATGAACATTATGGCTGAATAAAGTCGGAAACACAAATATTTCTTGATACAAATACAATTTTGTTTGCCTTCGGCATGACATACTGATATTGACTCATAAAAAGATATTCAAAAAAAACTTTTCTCTCTGAAATAGGGAAAAGCAATATACTGACATTTTAGTTAATTATAATTCTTTTAATTGTTGCCTATCAATTTCGAAAACTTTGGCCGAATCCAATAAAGTGTGCTAGTCCTAACTTCTTCGCGACACCAAATATTTAACAGAAAAAGATATTTCAGAAAATGTTTGCTGCTATAATCGGGTTTTTAGACACCGAAGTCAATATGAAATGATATGAAAATACATACAGACCTACATACATAGACAGGCTCGCTATCGAAAGCTGGTGTTTTTCCAAAATGTGTTCTAATTCAACCACGTGGTATGTGTTTGAACGTTTGGTTCATAGCGAACAAACACACAAACTGTTATTTTTTTTAACTGTCATATTTGTTAAAATAATTTGGTTATATTATAAAGTAATCAACTTTTTTTAATGCAGACAAAAGTAAATACTTAACGGTTTATTGCAATCGCGAAATAAAACAAGTAAGGACGGGACTTCATACTTTTCATGAATGGGGCTGAACAATAATCTTATCCCGTTCGTAATCTCCGAATAATCGGATGTATAAGATAAGAAATATCTAGTGAACAGATCTACATACCTAAACGATTTTTAAGATAAATATAAAATATAAAATAGGTAGGTACATTGTGTGAGGATGCAAAGCTTCACGTTTTTTGTGGTCTGCATGTAAAAACTACGACTACGAATCACGTGTTTCAAAAATATATGAAGTAAACGTAACTATTTGATGAAACTTGATGAATTTTGAAGCTTCTATCCGTAAAAAAGGGACAAAAATGACAGTTTGTATGAAGTATATAATATATATACCACCGATCTCTATGATTTTTTTCAGACAACTATATATGCTATATACGTAAGCATTCGTTGAAATTTGAAGCCTCTAGCTCTTAAAATAGGGCAGTAATTACGAAAAGTTTCTTATCTGAACAATCGGTTGTGGGGGATATATACTATATATACGACCGATCTCATCAATTTTTCCAGGCAACAATATGTGCAATATACGAAAGTATATGGTGAAGTTTGAAGCTTCAATCTGTTAAATTGAGTAAGATATTACAAAAATCCTCTTTTTCTAAAAAATCGTTTGTATGGAGGATATATGCTCTAGTGGTCCGATCCGGACAAATGTCTAATCGGACACCCAAATACACCTGCTCACCAAATTTTATCAAGATATCTCAAAAATTGAGGGACTAGTTTGCATACAAACAGACAGACGGCCAGACGGACAGACAGACAAACAGACAGACGGACATGGCTAAATCAACTCAGCTCTTCATTCTGATTATTTCGGTATACTTAATGGTGGGTCTATCTATTTTCCTTTAAGGACTTACAATTTTGGGTTTCGTGACGAAATTAATATACCATTTCATTTTCATGAAAGGTATAAAAATTGCGAAACGCCGTCCCTAAATTTTAGTCACAAGAAGTTCACGCAAAAATGTTTGTTCTCCTCCTGCAAATAACACTGGAATTCCTTTTTAATTATAACATCTGAGTTTTGAAATTGATGTAGCTTTATTTTGGTATTGAAAAGCTCTAAGATTCCTCCTAATGTGTTTTTGAGCACTGCTGTCGTTTTGGCATATCCCACATAGCATATGGAAGATTGATTAAAGTATAAATCACCACAATGAGACATTTTCGACTCCTTTTGACGACTAAAAACTGTTTAATCAATTCTGCGATCAAAAGAAGATTCCAAATCGATTCCCTCTTATGAGTGAAATATGATTTATTGAAAAAGCAACAACAAAATGTTGGCGGCCACCGTGGTGTGATGGGTAGCGTGCTCCGCCTATCACACCGTATGCCCTGGGTTCAACTCCCGGGCAAAGCAACATCAAAATTTTAGAAATAAGATTTTTCAATTAGAAGAAAATTTTTCTAAGCGGGGTCGCCCCTCGGCAGTGTTTGGCAAGCACTCCGGGTGTATTTCTGCCATGAAAAGCTCTCAGTGAAAACTCATCTGCTTTGCAGATGCCGTTCGGAGTCGGCATAAAACATGTAGGTCCCGTCCGGCCAATTTGTAGGGAAAATCAAGAGGAGCACGACGCAAATTGGAAGAGAAGCTCGGCCTTAGATCTCTTCGGAGGTTATCGCGCCTTACATTTATTTATTTATTTTAACAACAAAATGTAAAGCGATCACAAATTGATCACATTGGGGATCGAAATATGATTGAGTAAACAATTTTTGTCTGCTTTACATTTTGTTGTTGCTTTTTCAATAAATCATATTTCACACATAAGAGGGAGTCGATTTCGAGTTTTCTATTGATCGCAAAAGCTTTAAAACACACTTAAAAATTATTCCCACAAGCCTCATAAACGATGGTAAATATGACTCGAAAAAGACTAAATACTGATTAGAAATATGGGTTAAGACGAGGGAGTCTTTTCTGATCAGAAAATGCGCGCATATATGCTTATTTTGATCACGCTGGAGACTCTAATATGATTAATAATTTCAAAAAATGCTGGGTGGGATGTAGTCGTTTTTTCATAGAAACTATTAAAAAATCGGTCTGATTCAACTTTTTTCACTCGTTACGACGATTTACTCTTAATCAGGTAAAACCCTCGAGCTGTCAAAGTCAGATGGCAAGCCTGGAGAATAAAAAGATGAGAGAGAGCGAAATCACGACGACAGCTAAGAAGTGAGCCGAAGAGCAGCTAGGCAGTTGGTAGATGAACGGCCATCACGACAAACGTACTTAATTTTGTTATAATAAATAATTAAACTTTGTATTGTACTTTTTCTATATTCTTGTATTAAATCAAATTCCATATTACATATTAAACAATTGTCGGTCTTTAAACATTTCTTAACAAAGTACTGCAATAAAACGCAACAACGTATCTTCAACGTTGTATAACGAAAATTATTTAATACACGAATTTTGCAACGAATTGCAAATACGGAAAACGTAAAATTTTGTAGAACTTTTACGCTTAAGTTCACAAACAACGACCAGCAGATAAACGACAGAGCAGTTGACGTCGCAAACCAACAGAGGCGCTAACTTCACTGCGCATACATTTTCGACTGCGCAGCTACGAAGCGAATCGACTTCAACTCATCGTCACTGCTGAAAAGAACCAACGTACCCATTTGAAGAGCGAAACACACACAGCCATAGGTATTAGTGTGTATACAGCATTGAAAATCGGTAACATAATTTGTAGCAAAGCAAATTAATACGAATAGGAATATATAACGACGAACAATCAAAAATACAGCGGAAGGGAAAGAAATAAGAACGGGTAGTATAATTTTAGCGAACGGCAAATGCTAAAATTTACAAGGAGGGTGAAATAAAATATAAACGAATTTTATTTTATAGTAATAAAATATTTTATTTTACATGCACAATGATTAAACTGAATACGCTAAGGGTAATTCAGTTGAATACACTGCTGCGGGCCAATGGTTTGCCAACGACTGGTATTAAGGCAGCCAAAGTATCGAAGCTTCAAGAAATTTTAGGCGTGGATGAAATAGATCCGGCAGAACTTGAAGACGAGAGTGTCGAGTCAACAAATGATTTAAGAACACAACTCAACAGCTTGAGGGAAGCAATGGCTGGGTTAACGTCAGCACTTGGGACATTCAATTTAAATCCACCACAGGTACCAAACAACAGCGCACCTGAACCAGTATTTAACGATAACGACGATGCTGAGTCAGTTGTAAATGAACCAGTTTGGTCGTCGGCTGATGATTTACGTAGAGTATCGTATCCAAGAGTAACTATTCAAGATATGATCGGGGTGATGCCCGAATTCGACCCACTCAAAACGTCAGCATCACCAACGCAGTTTTTAATTCGAATTGAGCAGTTGCAAAAATGCCACGGTTGGAATGAAGAAATGGTGTTGATTGCAGTTCAGCACAAAATGAAGGGTATGGCCAAACGTTGGCTGGATGCACAACCTGTTTTTCAGTCATGGTCGCAATTCGTGAACGCATTTAAAATCGATTTTCCTTCAACACACAATGCAGCTGAGGCACATAAAATGCTTATGAGACGCAAGCGGAAAAATGGTGAAGACTATGTAGAATATTACTATTCTATGCTAACTATAGGTAGACAGGGTTTGGTGGATGATGTTTCCATCAATACACATATAATTAGTGGTCTCAACGACGGTGCATTAACAAAAGCACTAGCAGCAATGAGCTTTGGTACATGTAGTCAATTATTACTTGCACTCAAGAACTTAACGATGACAAGTAGTATTTCAACAACATCCACAGTTCCAACGCAGCAAGCATTGAAGTCCGAAACGAAATCTAATTCGAAGCCAACGCAAATAAAGTGCTTCAATTGTAATGAGAACGGTCATATCGCAATCAAGTGTCCACAACCTCAACGAAAGATACGTTGTACTGTATGTACGAAAATAGGGCACGAAGCTAAGAAATGCAACAAGAAACCAACAGTCACAAAGATTGGTAACCACAATGAAAGCAACGAAGCTCCTCCGGTCATAAAATCGGTTGAGTTAAATGGAAAACAGTTCGAAGCATTTATTGACACCGGAAGCGTTTGTTCCTTGATACGCGAATCAGCTACAGATGGTGTGGAGATACTGGAGGCTAACAGATGCTTTACGGGATTCGGCGGGTCCAAGGTCCAAGTGACAAAGCAAGTCAACGTCGTCGCAAATATTAATGACGTGCAACAAGAAATAACTCTTTATGTTGTCGCGGATAGACTGCTGCCCTTCGAAATTTTATTGGGTCGGGATGTCTTACAAAATAATGGGTATAACATGGTTATAGACAGAGATGTATTACATCTAGACGAAGCTAAGTCAAATAATTTTAATATATTCAGCGACTTATCTGAAGAAGAGAAAAACAAGGTACGTAATCTTTTAATTGCTAAGCAAAATTGTTTTGCGGAAGATATAAGCCGCATTGGTAGATGCAAAAACGCACAAATGACGATAGAGGTAACTAAATCAGGTCCTATACTTGGTAAACGATATCAAGTTCCCTTTTCACAACGCCCAGAGCTATCGAGAATTTTGTCAGAGCTGTTGGACAACGATATTATACGTCCAAGTAGTTCACCACATGCAGCTTCAGTACTTCTAGTAAAAAAATCCAATGGCGAAAATCGAATGTGTATCGACTATCGTGCACTTAATGAAGTTACGGTAAGGAAAAACTACGTAATGCCAATAGTGGAGGAACAACTCTCACGTCTTTCGGGTAATAAATATTATACGACATTAGACATGACGTCCGGTTATTACCAGGTACCGATGAACGAAGAATCAAAAAAGTATACAGCATTTTTAACTCACGAGGGTTTGTTTGAGCATAACGTTATGCCTTTTGGTTTAGTCAACGCGCCGATGGTTTTTCAGGAAATAGTTGTAAACTTAATCAAGTCACTTAAGCATCGTGAACAGGTGGTAAGCTATGTTGATGAGGTCATTATAGCCACGAAGACAGTCGACGAAGGTGTCACGGTACTTAAAGAGTTTTTGGAAGCTATCGAAGTAGCAGGTCTCACGCTTAGACCATCTAAGTGTAGGTTTATGGCCAAACAGGTTCAGTTTCTTGGTCACGATATCAACAGTGAGGGAATACGCCCCGGCGAAAATAAGACAAAGGTCATCGAAGAATATTCAAAACCATCTTCAACCAAAGAGGTGCGACAGTTTTTAGGAGTGACAGGTTATTTCAGAAAATTTGTTAAAAATTATTGTATATTGGCTCGTCCATTAACGATGTTGCTTAAAAAGAATGCAGAGTTTGTTTGGAATCAGGAACAAAACGACGCTTTTGAAAAACTAAAAACGATGATAATCACGAAGCCTGTACTAACAATATACGATGCAACTAAGCCACATGAGGTGCATACGGATGCGAGTTCCATAGGACTATAGATGAACGGCCATCACGACAAACGTACTTAATTTTGTTATAATAAATAATTAAACTTTGTATTGTACTTTTTCTATATTCTTGTATTAAATCAAATTCCATATTACATATTAAACAATTGTCGGTCTTTAAACATTTCTTAACAACTCAGACAGCGGGATTGTATATCCAAACGCCTACAACAAAACGAAACGTTGTACAAATATACATATGTACGTACAAGAAAAATTCTTCGAGAACTTTCAACGTGAAAAGCAGCGCAAATTGCAAGTGGTTGCTAAACGGCAGCAGCTTTTGGACAGAGAAGTCTCAACGACGCAGTCAGGTATTAGTACTGCAATAAAACGCAACAACGTATCGTCAACGTTGTATAACGAAAATTATTTAATACACGAATTTTGCAACGAATTGCAAATACGGAAAACGTAAAATTTTGTAGAACTTTTACGCTTAAGTTCACAAACAACGACCAGCAGATAAACGACAGAGCAGTTGACGTCGCAAACCAACAGAGGCGCTAACTTCACTGCGCATACATTTTCGACTGCGCAGCTACGAAGCGAATCGACTTCAACTCATCGTCACTGCTGAAAAGAACCAACGTACCCATTTGAAGAGCGAAACACACACAGCCATAGGTATTAGTGTGTATACAGCATTGAAAATCGGTAACATAATTTGTAGCAAAGCAAATTAATACGAATAGGAATATATAACGACGAACAATCAAAAATACAGCGGAAGGGAAAGAAATAAGAACGGGTAGTATAATTTTAGCGAACGGCAAATGCTAAAATTTACAAGGAGGGTGAAATAAAATATAAACGAATTTTATTTTATAGTAATAAAATATTTTATTTTACATGCACAATGATTAAACTGAATACGCTAAGGGTAATTCAGTTGAATACACTGCTGCGGGCTAATGGTTTGCCAACGACTGGTATTAAGGCAGCCAAAGTATCGAAGCTTCAAGAAATTTTAGGCGTGGATGAAATAGATCCGGCAGAACTTGAAGACGAGAGTGTCGAGTCAACAAATGATTTAAGAACACAACTCAACAGCTTGAGGGAAGCAATGGCTGGGTTAACGTCAGCACTTGGGACATTCAATTTAAATCCACCACAGGTACCAAACAACAGCGCACCTGAACCAGTATTTAACGATAACGACGATGCTGAGTCAGTTGTAAATGAACCAGTTTGGTCGTCGGCTGATGATTTACGTAGAGTATCGTATCCAAGAGTAACTATTCAAGATATGATCGGGGTGATGCCCGAATTCGACCCACTCAAAACGTCAGCATCACCAACGCAGTTTTTAATTCGAATTGAGCAGTTGCAAAAATGCCACGGTTGGAATGAAGAAATGGTGTTGATTGCAGTTCAGCACAAAATGAAGGGTATGGCCAAACGTTGGCTGGATGCACAACCTGTTTTTCAGTCATGGTCGCAATTCGTGAACGCATTTAAAATCGATTTTCCTTCAACACACAATGCAGCTGAGGCACATAAAATGCTTATGAGACGCAAGCGGAAAAATGGTGAAGACTATGTAGAATATTACTATTCTATGCTAACTATAGGTAGACAGGGTTTGGTGGATGATGTTTCCATCAATACACATATAATTAGTGGTCTCAACGACGGTGCATTAACAAAAGCACTAGCAGCAATGAGCTTTGGTACATGTAGTCAATTATTACTTGCACTCAAGAACTTAACGATGACAAGTAGCATTTCAACAACATCCACAGTTCCAACGCAGCAAGCATTGAAGTCCGAAACGAAATCTAATTCGAAGCCAACGCAAATAAAGTGCTTCAATTGTAATGAGAACGGTCATATCGCAATCAAGTGTCCACAACCTCAACGGAAGATACGTTGTACTGTATGTACGAAAATAGGGCACGAAGCTAAGAATTGCAACAAGAAACCAACAGTCACAAAGATTGGTAACCACAATGAAAGCAACGAAGCTCCTCCGGTCATGAAATCGGTTGAGTTAAATGGAAAACAGTTCGAAGCATTTATTGACACCGGAAGCGTTTGTTCCTTGATACGCGAATCAGCTACAGATGGTGTGGAGATACTGGAGGCTAACAGATGCTTTACGGGATTCGGCGGGTCCAAGGTCCAAGTGACAAAGCAAGTCAACGTCGTCGCAAATATTAATGACGTACAACAAGAAATAACTCTTTATGTTGTCGCGGATAGACTGCTGCCCTACGAAATTTTATTGGGTCGGGATGTCTTACAAAATAATGGGTATAACATGGTTATAGACAGAGATGTATTACATCTAGACGAAAGCTGTCAAAGTCAGATGGCAAGCCTGGAGAATAAAAAGATGAGAGAGAGCGAAATCACGACGACAGCTAAGAAGTGAGCCGAAGAGCAGCTAGGCAGTTGGTAGATGAACGGCCATCACGACAAACGTACTTAATTTAAGAAGTGAGCCGAAGAGCAGCTAGGCAGTTGGTAGATGAACGGCCATCACGACAAACGTACTTAAATACGGTCCTTTGTACGACGGATCAAGCTTGTGCGAGGTACCAGTGGGTTGAGGTACATAGTTAACCATGATCAAATCTCCTTCGTTGTATGGTTTTGGCGTTTTATGGTTCGCATCAAACCGTTGCTTCCATTTGGCCCTTTCAGAATTAATTCGTTCAGCCACTGATTCCATTCGAAAGTCGTCGTGGCGACTAGTATCATCACGTTCATCTTGCACGGCCTGAATCAATCGATTTGTGGTGACGTCACGAAGTTTATATGTAAAAATGAGGCTATTTGGACTCTGCTTGGTCGTTGCATTACTTTGAGAGTTGATGCACCACTGAAGTTGTGGCAGTGCTTCGTCCCAATCCTTGTCGGATTTAGTGCTGCATTTAAGCGATGCCAAAATAGTTTTATTAACACGTTCTGCCTGACCGTTGGCATGAGGTGTGCGTACTGCTACTTTTGTATGACGGATGTCGTATCGTTCGATAAAGTTTTGAAACTCTTTGGAAGTAAATGCCGTTCCTCTATCCGAAACAATTTGCCTGGGACATCCGTAAACCGTCATAAAATCACGTAATGTGTTTTCTAGTGACTTCAAAGTATCAATTTGTGTTTTTTTCATCCATTATCGGATAAATTCTAAGCTTAATTAATTAAGGCCAACGATGTCAATAATATCAGTGTACGCCAGAAACTGACCGCTCTGTAATAAATGATATCTCTGGGAACCAGTGATATCAAGTGCTAATCACTTCACGGCATAAGAAATGCTCTTTGTGAGCAATAAATGTGCCAATTGGCACTGTAGTTGGCTATAACCCCCACTTTAGTCGGTCTTTTATCAATTTTCTCCCTTTATGATTGTTTCTCCTGCTTTGTTACAGCATCGCGCCTGTCCTTTGATTTCAAAACCGAAATAAAATTGATCACGATAGCAACTATCGTATTGGATATGAGCGCATTTTTCTCCGACCACAACTGTGTGCCACTCCCACAACGGACAGTTGCAAATTCCCAGCTGCTTACTCTGCTTCTACTCATACTCGTATTTATTGAGTCTAGTTTCAAAGCCAGATATTACATAACCTTGAAAAGGGTTCAAAAACTGGATGATCCGGACTACACCCTATCACACACAGACCCTCAACTTCTTAAATCCAACACACCGCCGTTTCTTCCCTAATCTATTAGAACACACACTGCTGAGGAAGTTGGATTTAACTAATGACCATTTCGTATCGGCTGAGCAATAGAGGGCGGTAGTCATCGCAGACTGGTCAGATAGCGCTTACTATTTGTAAGGCAGGTATATACCGACATTGTACAGAGGCATAAAATCCACTCTTCTACCTTCCAACAGATCCAATAAAATTACACTGGGTGTAATTTACACGTTGCCCACCGTCGTGTGGCGGTACGGGCGAGCACGTCCTGCCTACACAAACGTCCTGGGTCCCAGGCAGGGAAGAGGCAGCATAAAATATGTAGAAACAATTTATCAATAAACAGAGTTCAACTCGTGGTCACGCCTTGACTTGAAGGTGGTTTGACAAATGCTACGAGTGTATTTCATGAGATGCTTCTCAGCGAAAATTAATTTACTTGCAGATGCCATTTGGAGTCGGCATAAAACATATACATAGGTCCCGTCCCGTCAGTGTTGCAGCGAGAATTAAAAAGTAGCACGACGTAATTCGGAACAGAAGCTCGGCATTTATATCCTCGGAGGTATATCGTGCCGTGTTTTTGTTTATTTATTTTTATCCCTCGAGAGAGGAGTTTAGAGCAAAATCGCATGCATTATTCATAAGCGGACAATTTCTTGACATCTGCCTTGTGAATAATCGGATACCTACGCAAGCTCTACGATGAGTTCCAGTAGGTATTAGTAGGCCGTCAGCGGCTTCAGTTAAACGCCGTTAAATTCTTTTGTCAAACCATGCGCGGTATACTGTATTTTTAGTGCTCCTCTGACAAAAACCTTCTTCCTTGCTCCAGCTTAAATACAGCTGCTGATTTCCTAGGACAATTAGAAGATAATGGTGGTCATCAAAAGCCTCAAAAGCTTTTCTGGTACTCCTCGTTCATCAAATTTTTGAGGGGCGGTAATGTCAGCTGTTGCGCTCCTGATTATATTCTGATTGATTTTTTAACTTTTTTTTTTTAGTTAAAGCGAAAACGATGTTTCCCTTCATTAATCTACGCGTTTCAGGATATTTTGTACCTTCGTCAGGGTGATCTGTTGCCATTTTATAAAACCGCTACATGTTTTTTTTCTGATGTGTTTATAATGCGCGTTCGAAATACAGGCGGGTGAATTCAGTGATTCCTAAAGCCGAATTTGCTGGACCCCTATTTTATGTTTATGTTCCTCAAGAACAACCATACGATTCTAAACAATATCTATTTACTCCACGCGTCCCCTCAGTAAACAAATTACCAATGTTTGTAAGCACAAAAATATGTACATACATATGTCTGACATGTAGTTATAATAAAAATAATTGCCACTACGTAGACATTATTTGATAAAGACCAGCAATCCTCAAAGTCCTAACAAAATCCCAACATAATACTTAAAGGATCAACATAAATTACAAAAATGAATCATTTATGGCTAAGCTCACCAAAATGACCCATAAATGCCAAATCGGGCACTACAATCTTACGACACAAATCTGAAGAAATACATACGAATCCGTATGTGTGCAAGCAAATCTCTAAAACAAGAAATCATAAAGTTATGAGGAGACTAATGATGAAATATGTAGTTTGCAAGAGAAAGCATAAAAGTAAACCATAAAAGACTAAGCTGCAAATGCAGAAAAAATGTGCTAAAAATAGGAAAAGTGTAACAGTACCACAAGAAAAAAAAACGTAGAAAAATAAGGCAAGCAAATAGAAAATAAAAATTATATGACAAATTGTTGGTGTACGTGAAAGGCATGCCAACAAACTATAAATCAAATACCCAAAGTATTCCAACACCGTAAACAATTTTATGTGTCAAACGCGTTTGGTGACTATTTCATATGTGCCACTTTACGTGGCGATATCAGTTGTGTGAAAAAGGAGGCCAAATGCATAGAGTGCGTATGCACATTAGGGTGGCACTTAAACTACCAAATAAACTAACTGTTAGATATCAGCTTTGGTCGCGACAGTTGTAAGCGTAGCTTTTGGAAATGGTACGTTGTATGGGGGTATACAGAATGAAAGCGTGAGTATAGTCACCGCACAGTAGCGTGATGTGAGAACAATATACGTGGTTGAGTTGATATGAGCGAAATCAAGAAAAACAAGAAAGAACGGGACTGTCTTCGGCTGTGCCGAAGGCTTTATACCTTTCGTGAATACGTGGAAATTTAAACAATGTGTATGTTCAATCTACTCAGCAATACATTTAATTTTCTTGTACATATTTTATTTATTTAATGGCCATTTTTACCATCGCTTACTAAACGATCGGTTGTATGGGATAGGTATATACCAGACCTGTAAAGTACTGAGTACATACTTGTACTAGTACCAAATAAATACAAGTACTCAAGTACTTCAAATGTAAGTACAAAGTATAAGTACTTGTACTTCGAATACGAAAGTACAAGTAGTTATACTTACGAAATACTTGCAAGTAAACGAAAGTACTTTTTCTGATAAAATATATGTCAGTTTGATTCATAAATGGAAAATCAAAATATGAGTAAAATTCAACATATTAAATAAGAATAAATTGTACAACAGCTAACAATATTAAAGTAGTTTTGTGTTTGCCTTCATTAGTACTAGCTTTTCAAACGAAAAGTCCGTCATTGATTGCCTTCTAGGACTACAAACAAAGCCTGCTAAGGAAAATAAACGCTCTACTGGGTCGGAGGAAGCTGAGAGAGTATTAATTTTGAGTGATAGGTTCTTCATAAGGGGTGCTGGTTGATCCGATTCAAAACCGTTCAATACTTATCAAAGTACTTCCAAAGTACTTACAAGTACTTTACTTGTACTTCACCAATACAAGTCTAAGTACTCCGGTACTTATACTGAAGTACTGAGGTACTGATACTTGTACTTGTACTGGTACTTTTCTTTACAGGTCTGGTATATACTAAATACATATAGCTCCGATCAAAGTGATTTTTTTTCAGGAAATCTTCTATGATATATTAGAATAAATATCACCAAGTTTAACGTTTTTATATTGGACATTAAGGGAGAAGTTGCCAAAAATCTTTCTATCTGAACGATCGGTTGTATGGGATATATACTATATATAGCTCCGATCAAAATTATTTTTTCAGAAAATCTCCTATGATGTATTAGAATATATCACCGAGTTTCATGTTTATACTTTCTAAATTAAGGGAGAATTGACCAAAAATCTTTCTATCTGAACGATCGGTTGTATGGGATATAACTATATACAGCTCCGATCAAAGTGATTTTTTCAGGACATCTTCTATGATATATTCGAATATATATCACCGAGTTTCATGTTTATAATTTCTAAATTGCGGCAGGAATGACCAAAATCGTCTTATCTGAACGATCGGCTGTATGGGAGATATATGTTATAGTGGTCCGGTCCTACCGGATCCGGCAAATGTCTAATATAACACAAAAATACATCCTTGTGCTAAATTTCATTGAGATATCTCAAAATTTGAGGGACTAGTTTGCGTTCAAACAGACAGACGGATGGACGAACAGGCGGACATGGCTATATCAACTCAGTTCGTCGCCCTGATCAATTCGGTATACTTAATGGTGAGTCTATCTTATATATTTCTCAACGTTACAAACATCGTACCAAAGTTAATATACCATTTCATGTGCATGAAAGGTATAAAAAGGAAAGAAAAGAAAAAAATAAAAGGCGAGAAGAGGAAAGGTAAGATTAGAAGTTCAACCCGTAGCCAAACCGAAGCCGGAACTGAAATCGAACGGCCTGTTACAAAGTCTTAACTATAGGTTTGTTATAGACGGCTCTGGGCATGTTATCCATTATTAATCGACGATGTATCGGCTTGTTATAGGTTTGTTATTGACAAGGTATACATAGCTATCGATTGGTTATTAATGTATTTTAAATATGCTATCGATAACAATTTCTATAATTTTTTTGTATATAAATTTTTATCGAAAAGTTATCGATATTTTATCAGAAAATTACTGAAAAGTTATCGTCTGTTATCAAGAACTTTTCGATATCTTAGAACAAAGTCTTTCATATGGTATCGAAAATTTACTGATTAAGTGTCGAAAATTAATCGGTTTGTTATCGAAAAGTTATCCATTTAATATTAATTATTAATTAAGTTGTTAATTTGGTATCGAAAAGTTTTCGATTTGTTATCGAATATTAATCGGTTTGTTATCAAAAATGTATATCGAAATTTTATCGATATTATATAAAAAAGTGGTCCATATGTTATTGAACAGTTGTTGATTTGTTATCGAAAATGCATTGCTTATTGGTCGAAAACTAATCGGTATTTTATCAATTTATTTTTGAGTTTTTTAAAAATAGTAATCGATTTAATATAAAACAGTTTTATTTCTTATCGGTATGTTAAAACTTGTTGTTTGCTATTGTTGTGCGTCTTATCGATTTGCTATCGGTGACTCATCGCTTTATTATGAAGCAACTTAAATATAAAATCGATAATACATCTGAAACTGCTTGATAATAAGCCGATAAGAAACCTATTAGCAGCCGATGACCCGGTGATACCAAATAGATAAATCGAAATAAATAATTCGTTATCTTTAATAAACCGATAACAAAACAATAACTTTTCGGTATCGGTTTGTTACCGATAAGAGGCCGACTAAGGTCTTTTCAAAAAGTCCGAAATTATTTATTTCGGGTATAGTTACGTCTCTCCACGAGTACTTGGTATTCTGCTCACGCATTTTTTATCAAGTATCTAAAATCGATAAAATTATGGTCGAATAAATAAATTTCTTTCTTCTTCGACTCGACTAGGTATTTTGAGTATTAAATGAAGACAAATAATTAAAATTTTGAATTGGAATTCTCTACCTTTATTTATGCACCACCCTAGTATACATGAATTAGTAAGTTTTCGCTTCAAGCTACTATTGCAAGAATATACCTACTATTTGTTTGGTATTTACTTGCATTTTATTTCTTTCTCTTTAATTTTAGTTTGCTTTTGCCCGTTTGATACACACTAATTTTTGTTTCCTTACGAGTTAGGTGCGCCTATATGTATGCTACTGAATATGCACTTGAAATGAGGGGGAATGGGTAATAGCGCAATTGTTTATGCGTTATTGGCTAGTTGCGGTAATAGCGAAATGTGTTTCGTGTGAAACTCAGAGTTCGGATATTTTATGATGAACTGTCAATGCAATTGGTTTCGATTCAACTCGCATCCTCTTGCTCAGCTTTCTAATAATAATCCGCAGGCGTTTTCGATTCCACTGGGCGATTTTTTTAAATGCTACTGCTGCCAGGCTTTGTGAGCCTTATAGCTGGAATATCGCAGTTTCATATATGGGACTGCCGATTCAATCAATAAATTAAATTGGCGTTACTTAGCGCGCCAAGAATATTTTAACTGTTGGTAGACTCTACATGTATGTATATGTTAACATGGCATATGTTAACAATTGCTACAACAATAAATGATTAATAAGCAATAATAAATACAGGTAAAGCGGATATGCAACTCTTGTTGCACAATATTTCACATAAAAGCTCAAGAAGCAATGTGAGCAAAATTAGCTTGAATTTATTTAGAGCGGAAGTTCAATACTTTCCCACAAAATTGCCAGACGCGACGTCAGCAAATTAAAGCTCCAATTCATTTAAACAGGAAGCCCAACATGCGCAACTAAAGTTGGCTAATTCGCGGAATAGCAAAACGCAGCAGCAACGCCAGCGGAGTCGGCCAATTAATTAAGCGTAGTTATAAGTTAATGATTTTTGTAAAGTTAGTTCCACTTTTGATGTGACTCAATAAAGGTCGTAAAGACCCTAAAAATATATTTTTTTGGAATTCTTAATAAAAGAATCCTTAACTGGCGCCCAACGTGGGGCCTACGGTTGTTCGCGGGTTGCAAAAAAGTAGTGGTTAAATCCTTTAGATTCCGTTCCGAAAAACACCGAAAAAAAAACCGTGTAAAATCGCGCGATTAAGAAAGCGTGCAATATTCGAGTGGAATACTTTAAGAAAAGGAAAAGCGAAAGAAGCAACGAAAGCAGCAACCGAGGCCAGAGAATAGAAGCAGCGTATATCGGCCCCCCAGTAGACCGACCAAGGACAAAAAGGAGACGCCCAGTCGTCAGCCGGTACGCGAAGGACCTTCCCCAAAAAAATGGAGAAGCTAGCAATGTAAGTTAAGTTTAGAAATAAGTAAGTGAAAGAAATTTGTGAAATAAAAATTTTTAAGTAAATGAATAGTTAGTAGATTACTAAGGAAATCGTTTGAAAAGTGAAGTTGAAAAAAATCTTATTTTGAAGTTAAAAGTAAAATGAAAAATTAATTTGAGAAATTTTATTGGATAAACGAAAAATTGCAAAGCAAAATCTGCGAAAAAAGTATTCGCCTTAGAATTAAAATTTTAGGAATAGTAACAAGCCTCTATTGAGAGCTAGATTGATAAAAAGTAAAATAAAAAGAGTGTAGAATTAACCTTATGTGAATAATTAGTGACAACACCGAGAAAATTTTATGATAAAAGTGAATCAATTTCCAAAATTTAAATAACTAAATTTATCACTTCTTGTGAAAAACTTAAAGAAAGGTTTTATACTTTAGATTTTCAATTGGTACGGTTCATTGAATTTTACTATTAATAAAAGAAATTAATTATATCAAATAAATTTAACAGTTGAAATGAATCCAAACAACCTCGTTCGTCCACCAATCTTGAACGCACCCCAAGCTCCAGCTGCACCTTCTGGTCAGCAAGCTCCTCGTAACCCCAATGCGTTTTCAATGGAAGAACTTACAAATATTGTCTCAGGACTTGTCACCAACATCCTGAAGACCGAGGGGCGGAACCTAGTTCAAGCCGCCCTAAATCCTAACGCGAATTTTTCGAACTTTACGGACATTACAATCGATACAAATTTAACCGGTAATGTTTCCGAACTTGACAAAATTCCGGATGTCGTAAGATGTCTTCGGGAATTCTCTGGAAACCCAGGAGAATTCACATCTTGGAGGAAAAGTGTGGACAGAATCCTCCAAATATACGAGCCTCAAAGAGGAACTCCCAAATACTATGGGATACTTAATGTCATACGAAATAAAATTGTGGGCAACGCCGATGTCGCCCTGGAGTCGTACAACACTCCATTAGACTGGCAGGGCATATCAAAATGCCTGACACTCCATTACGCGGACAAGCGCGACCTTGGTACCCTCGAGTACCAAATGACTTCACTCGTACAGGGTAACCTTACGATCCAAGAGTTTTACCAACGGGTATACTCTCATTGGCCTTAATATTAAATAAACTAGGCTGCATGGAAGTCGGCACAGAAGCCATGCACCTACTAACCCGCACTTATAGGGATAAAGCCCTAGACACTTTTGTCCGTGGCCTCAAAGGAGATCTCCCCAGACTCCTAGGAATGAGAGAACCGGCGGACCTCCCTCAGGCACTCCACCTGTGCCTTAAACTAGAAAATCAGAATTTCAGGTCACATTATGCTCTAAGCAATAATGGCCAAGGTAGAAAGCCGCAGGAATTTCGACCACCTTTGCCTCCTAGAAGGCTAAATAATGAATTCTACCCAGAATTGGCATACATGCCCCAACCCAGGTTGTACGGAACCAACCATACCAACCACCACAGGTAAGTGGTCAAGGCCAACGTCCACAACCAGCTAATCATTATGGTCAGCAACCAAACTATCCACCACCGAGGCCCTTTCAGAAGCCTCAGCCCCGTCCAGAACCCATGGATATAGACCAGTCGCTGAGAACGCGCAACATAAATTATATGAATAGGCCGCGTCCTAATGACCCAACTAACAAAAGACCCCCTACCGGAAACCCTCCAGCACCAGTTCCCCTAAACAAAATCCAAAGGAACTTCCATATAGATGCCGACCAACCTGAGGAATATTCCCCTACCATGACAAATGACGATCAGACAAATGCAGATTATTACAACGACGAAACTTATACCACTCCTGACAACTGCGAGGAACAACACAAGGACAATTACCTAGACACAACAGACTTACATTTTTTAGGATGAACCACTCTTCGCTGCCTTACTTCCAGTGCAAACTGAAGAGTGGAGAAACTGTAAAATTTTTAATAGATACAGGATCTACAAAAAACTATATACAGCCCTCCATTGTTCCCAATCCAATCAGAAACGACAAAATTTTTTTTGCAAAATCAATAGCGGGAGACATCGAAATCAAAGAACACACCTATCTCAATCTTTTTAACGCCGATAACAAATTGAAATTTTACCTCCTCCCCACATTAAAATCCTTCCATGGGATCCTCGGAAACGACAGCCTCAAGGAACTCGAAGCTGTGATCCACGTCAAGGATGACTTTATGGAAATAAAAGGAAGCACACGAATTAGGATAAAACAGTTAGCTTCGGGATCAATTAACAAAATTGACCCTAAGGAAGACAACATGTCACCAAGTCAGAAAAGTAAAATCAATAATCTAGTAGAAAAATTTTCTAGTCTCTTCGCGGAACCCAACGATAAACTTACATACACCACTAAAGTCGTAGGCGAAATCA
Organism: Eurosta solidaginis; assembly: GCF_040869045.1. Lineage (NCBI taxonomy): Eukaryota > Metazoa > Arthropoda > Insecta > Diptera > Tephritidae > Eurosta > Eurosta solidaginis. The sequence continues at coordinate 328,368,790 of NC_090319.1, read as the reverse complement.
GAACCAATAAAGATACTCCTGTTTATACACGATACTATCCCTACCCCATGTCGCTTAAAAGCGAAGTTGAATCCCAAATAAACAAAATGCTAGACGACGGCATTATTCGACCATCAAGGTCACCTTACAACTCACCCGTTTGGGTGGTAGCGAAAAAGCCTGACTCCCAAGGCAACAAGCAGTATCGAGTCGTTATCGACTATCGCAAGCTTAACGCGATTACTGTAGCAGACCGCTACCCAATACCTCAGATAAATGAAGTATTGTCTCAGCTCGGGAAAAATAAATTTTTTTCCGTGTTAAACCTAAAAAGCGGATTTCATCAAATCCCGCTCAAGGAATCCGATATTGAGAAAACGGCTTTCTCAATCAATAATGGCAAGTACGAGTTCACGAGATTGCCATTCGGACTCAAAAGTGCCCCGTCAATATTCCAGCGAACCCTAGATGACATTCTTCGTTATCACATCGGCAAACTATGCTACGTCTATATCGATGACATAGTCGTCTTCAGCAACTCTGAAGAAGAGCACGCTCTCCACTTACAGCAAATTTTTAAAACTCTAGAAGACTCTAACATGAAGATCCAACTCGATAAATGCCATTTTTTCAAGGACTCTGTAGAGTTCCTAGGATTCATTATTTCCTCAAGAGGAATTACAAAAAACCCCGCAAAGGTTGAAGCAATATCAAAAATACCTTACCCAAAAACCATTAAGCAACTTCGCTCATTCTTAGGCCTTTCCGGCTACTACCGCCGCTTCATTAAAGATTACGCCATGTTGGCTAAACCCCTAACGATACTCTTAAGAGGGGAAGAAGGACGTATATCCAAAAACAAATCAGCTAAAATAAATATCGAACTAAATGAAGAAGGAAAAGATGCTTTCAATAAAATAAAAAAATCCCTTATGTCTGACGATGTTATACTCGCATACCCCGACTTCAGCAAAGATTTCCATTTAACAACCGATGCCTCTAATTATGCGATTGGTGCAGTCCTTTCTCAGGATAAAAAACCTATCGCATTCATTTCAAGAACACTCAAAAAAACAGAAGAAGCCTATGCTACAAACGAGAAAGAGTTTTTGGCTATAATATGGGCCCTAAACAATTTCAGGAACTATCTTTACGGCTCAGCAAAAGTAAAAATATTTACAGATCATCAACCCCTCACTCAGGCTCTTAGCAATAAAAACAACAACTCTAAAATGAAACGCTGGAAATCCATTTTAGAGGAATATAATCACGAACTCCACTTCAAACCTGGCACAACTAACGTTGTAGCTGACGCCCTTTCAAGAATGCCACCTGAACCAATTAATTCTTTATCCTCAACTCAACATAGTGACGAGAGTTCATCGGATAATTTAATTCCTCACGTGGAAATCCCAATAAATGTTTTCAAAAATCAGCTATTTCTGAAAGTAGCTGAAACTTCAACGTACCAATTTAAAATAATATTTCCCACTTACCACAGGCACATTTTAGAGGAACCCGACTATAGCCCAGAAATTTTGATAGACCGCCTTAAAAGATACCTCAACCCCTCCGTAGTTAACTGTATTAAAACAGAAGAACGAATTATTGGAAAAATTCAGGAAATATACCCAATCCACTTTAGCAAGAAAAAGATCAGGTTTACACAACTGCAAGTCCAGGACGTGACAGACGAACAAGAACAGGAAGAAATCATAATCACAGGAATTGTCGAGAAAATAAAATTCAAATTCTCGAAAATTTCTACTTCCCATCTATGACTACAAAAATTAAAAGAATAATTCAACAATGTTCAACCTGTAAAGAAAATAAATATGATAGACACCCCAGTAAACCAAAATTAGGAGAAACTCCCATACCTCAATTCCCAGGACAAATTTTGCACATCGACATTTACATGACCGACCGAAACATAGTCCTGACAGCAATAGACAAATTTTCAAAATATGCTCAAACCAAAATACTTAAATCCAGAGCAATGGAACACGTTAAAGAACCTCTCCGTGAAATACTTTTTCAATTTGGCGTACCCGAATATGTCATAATAGATAACGAAACATCCCTGAACTCAGCTTCCATAAGATTTTTAATGGAGGACACTTTAAACATACAAGTTTTCAAAATACCGCCTTATACCAGTTCCGTTAACGGTCAAGTGGAACGATTCCACTCGACCCTCACAGAAATAATGCGTTGCTTAAAAGCAGAACGCACCTTCTCTTCATTCGCCGAACTTCTCGACAACTCTGTCTACGAATATAATTATACAATTCACTCAACAACAAAAAAGAAACCAATAGAGGTGTTTTTCGGGAGAACAGTCTCTACTGACCCAAGCCAATTCGAAAGAGCGAGGGAAGAAAACATCTCCGAGTTAAGAAATAAACAGCTTAAAGATCTTTCTTATCATAATAAAACCCGGCATCCCATAAAGATTTTTCACCCAGGAGAAACCGTATATGTGAAAATCAATAAACGGTTAGGTACGAAAATTTCCCCCAAGTTTAGAAAAGAAGTAGTAAAGGAAGACAGAAACTCAACCATTTTAACAGAAACAGGAAAAGTAGTCCATAAAAGCAATATTAGAAATTAAAAATTTACCCTTTCATTTTCAGACTCCTGTTAATTTACTGTGCCACTGCGACAGTAGACATTTACGACTATACGAACTCGCAACTAGTGACGATTAATGACGGACTAGTAAAAATACAGAACGGTGCTTTTAGGCTTATACATATAATTGACCTCAACAAGTACGAACAATTTTTGACAGACATGTACAAATTTATTTCATCGGACATACCTAAGGATAACATCCTGTATCCCACCTTAATGCACGAGCTAACCCAATCCCTCCAGATATTAGACACGATCAAACCAATTGAAAAGAAACAAAAGAGATCTATAAACATTTTAGGGACGGCATGGAAATGCATCGCCGGAAGCCCAGATCATGAAGACCTTGAAGTAATAACAAATAATCTTAACGAAATTAACAATAATAATAATAAACAAGTAATTATAAATGAACTTTTCAATGAAAAAATTAATAATATTACAAATATAGTAAATAATCTCTTTAATAACATAAGGAAAGATATTTATGTAGAAAACGAAACAATAACCAACTTGCAAAATAGAATAAGATTAATTAAGGAAGAATTGACGAATATTAAATACGCCATACAGTGGGCGAAAAAAGACATATTGAATACACTATTGTTAAATAAAATTGAAATTGAAATTGCTATGGAAAAACTCGAAGATGAGAAAATACCGTTTAAAAATGCGGAAGAGGCACTAGAGATTGCCAATATAAATGTTATTAGTCAAAATATGACAATTTTTTACTTGGTAAAAATACCACTAGTTATTAAAGAAAATTTTCAAAAAATTATTTTAAGACCTGTTGTAAAAGCAGACAACACTATAATTGATATAGAATTCGAAAAAATATTAAGAGGAAAAAAAGAAATTTACGGAATAAAAAAACTTTGCGATAGCTATAAGAAAATAGAAATTTGTAGACAGAATCATTTAGTTGACATAAGTAATAAAACTTGTATGCCTAGGATAATAAGTAGTCTTAATTCAACTTGCACTAAAAGCAACGGCCACCACATTCCCCAAATCGAAGAAATAAAATCCGGTATATTACTCCTTAATGGCTTTAAAGGACAGATATTCACAGATGGCGAGCTTAAGAATATATCAGGAACACAACTTATCAACTTTCATAATTCAACGCTGAAAATTAATAGTCAAACGTACATTAACTATGACATAGTACCATTTCCCGCTATCCCAGCAGTCTTGCAACCTGCACCAATCGAAAAGAATCGAATTGAGTTACTCTCCCTCAAGGCTCTAAAAGAGTTACACATAGGGAATATACACAGAATAAATCTTCTTAAAGTAGCAACTATATCCAACAGCTCACTTTCACTTGGAGCAGTTGTGACTACTTTAATCATCATAATAATTTTTTGCAAATTCTGGAAGAAGTCCAAAAACAAGATAGTAATTTCATCAAATCTTGACATTAACCAGATACCTGCACCAAGCATCACTCTAGGTGAGATCAAAGATTTTTCAAACGAGCAGCCCACATACATAAATTTTAATAACTTACCTTATTTTTGACAACGCTCGGGACGAACGTTTTTAAGAGGGGAAGTGTTAACATGGCATATGTTAACAGTTGCTACAACAATAAATGATTAATAAGCAATAATAAATACAGGTAAAGCGGATATGCAACTCTTGTTGCACAATATTTCACATAAAAGCTCAAGAAGCAATGTCAGCAAAATTAGCTTGAATTTATTTAGAGCGGAAGTTCAATACTTTCCCACAAAATTGCCAGACGCGACGTCAGCAAATTAAAGCTCCAATTCATTTAAACAGGAAGCCCAACATGCGCAACTAAAGTTGGCTAATTCGCGGAATAGCAAAACGCAGCAGCAACGCCAGCGGAGTCGGCCAATTAATTAAGCGTAGTTATAAGTTAATGATTTTTGTAAAGTTAGTTCCACTTTTGATGTGACTCAATAAAGGTCGTAAAGACCCTAAAAATATATTTTTTTGGAATTCTTAATAAAAGAATCCTTAACTTATATCTGATTTTGATGAAGAGCGTATTAAAACTCATGGCATGTATTATCAAGGAAGGCGTTGAATGCAGGAATGCTAATGACTGCAAGTTGCTTCATTGTCTTCTGGCCGCTACCGGTTTTGCATCTCCTGTAACGTCTTTGGCTATATCCATTTACATATGCTGTATACCATGAGAGTGCTTATCAGTTTATTTTATTATTCGACTATAGGTAAATATAAATTTTTTTTTAGCTGAATCAACAACCTCGAAGATACTAGGTCTAGATTTGACAGTCAGAATGAGAGTTCATGGGATGCGCCTTACCAAAAGTCGTTCCTACTTATTTTTTCTATTTATGTAATTTAAATTTGAATTTTCACATAAGGAGTTTTTCGTTCAAAGGTTTATACGACACCTTGAAGGCTTCATTTGGTCACAATAAAGTGTTCCCGAGATGATCGGCCAGTACCTTACTGGTGCTTGTAACCGGAACGTACCGGATCTGCATACGGCGAAGGACCATCAACATCGATAACATTACCCAAAGCCTACGGGGAGTGTCCTTATCGCCACAACAAAAACAACATCAACAAGACTTCACCCAGAAATGTTAGCTCCCTAACTAACCTATCCTCTTTCCTGGTATTGACTCATTGCAGTGCCGGAAAGTGAAATGTGCTACGTTTTCGTGCTTGAAACAGCGCCTGCAGTTAGGGCATAAATTTGCGAAGTCTCATTACAGCACTGTCAGTCATAGTTTGGCAGCATTCAGTGGCAAATGTTTGAATAACCCCTGGTTACACAGCGCTTACCGCAAAAGCTCGGTAAAGCACTCGAACAGAGGAAATAGTAGGCAGAAAGTTTTGATGTCGTGACCTGGAAAATTTTAGCGCTTTGCTAGAAGTGTTCCCCATGAAAGTTAGCTATAAAAGCTTCGAGTGCTGAAATTATTCGTAGACTAATATCCAGAGCTAAAACAGGCAAAACCACATTGTATATATACTTCTAAACCAGTGAAGACCCTGCCCATCATAGACGAAGTTTGTTGCTGGCACTTGGGGTCTTCGCACCGAGGCCCTCCAAGGTAAGAGCACTGTTAGCTCAGCATTATAAATATATGAATATCTGTATGTTGCGAACACGGGATTTTTCGTCATCTCTCGTCAAGTTTGTTTTAAGACAAACCGGTTTCGGAGTTTCGCCATCTTCAGTGCCACTTATCATCTTCAAAGCACTTTCTGCTTCTGACCTTTTTTATCGTGAGTCTTGTGCTAATAGTTCGTAGGTACATATGAGTAGGAATTGCCATGAATGGAGCTATATGCTTGGGTTCCTTATGAAATTATCTAATATGTAGGCACCTGCATTCAGTTTGTTTTCACGTATATACCTTAATGGGGTGATTTATTGTTGTGTACATTCGGAAAGGGGGTAGCTTTGTGTTTATTCATATATAAGGGAGGTTTATGTATACATTCAGAAATGAGGGTTGGCTTTTACCGATCACTTTGTGTGGTTAGTTGAGGCAGTTAGAAAACAATTATGAGTCTCATTTGGGCCGCTTTTGGGTTGGAAGCAAAGCTCACCACTAGCTGACTGAAGCATTCTTGTCCAAAAGACTTTAATGACTTCGCTGACATTTTTTTTCCTTCGTCTACACCCCAGCAGCACAAGTCATTCAGCAATGCATACTTAAATCTTTGTTCACTGTTCTTACTAAAACCCAAGTTATCACATAACGGGGTTTGCGATGGGATATTGAAAAGAAAAAGTTAAGTCACAAACACGTTCGATGTTTGCGTCGTTTCACGCTTATATTGAGTCAACAGCTGACTTTGAACACACACGTCTTCATAGCTAGGTATGTATCTACGCAATCTATAAACAACGTAGCAGTAACGCCCAAGTAACGCGAGCTGAATTTAGAAACTGGTTGGCGACATCAATTAAAAAAAAAAATTTTTTCTTTTCCTTTCATTGTGGCAGGCAAACTTTCGACGTGCCTTATTTCAAAGTGACGACAGCGCCAAAGCGACGCAAAAGTCGAATGTGTTTTCGGCATTTATTTACGAGACTACTGAAAATAGTGTTGCCTACTTATTTGAGCCCAAAGGAATGGGGACTTTAAACCGAACTGCTAGCAGTAAGAGGAAAAGTTAAATTTTAAATCGCAAAATGTCAAATATATAACATGGATAGTGAAAAATAGATTATTCATTAAAAGTTATATAGGTTGACTTTTTTGTTGCCCGGATTTATATACATACCTTTTTACAGGGATGCACCTTAACGTTAAGCTAATCGTTTATCAAAAAATTTCCACCGTTTCCGTTGAAACACTTCGAAATATTATCGATAAAGAAAATATCAAGATAAATTGTATCTCGTTTTTAACCGAAACGAAAAGCTTTCGTTAACGTTAAAAACGTTAACAAAAACGTGATACTTTATGTTTGAATTGTGCTGGCAATGCTATAGCCATGGTGAAGCCGTAAGGTGGTAACAACGAGCGCACATACACACACAAACTCCATGTAATTTGTTTGTGTAATTCGTTGGTGGTAATGTCAAAAATACTCTGAGAAATGTTCGTACTGTCAAAATTCATGAGAAAAGTTGCAATCAGCTTGGCTAATACTTTCACCTTTAATGACTCCGCCATCAATCAGCTTTGCCAGCATAGTTTGAAATTAATAATCAACATAAACGATTTGATTTCGTTTTGATATGGCAGAAAACGAAACGAAATCATTTCGTTAATTTGACGTTCTTAACGTTAATAAACGAAACGAAATGACTTTGTTTCGTTTATTAACGTTAATTATCGTAACGAAATGATATCGGTTCGTTGGTTAAGCATGCCTGCCTTTTTAAGAGTTAAAATACAAGATAATCTTTTAACTACCCGCCCTTAAAATTTGACCCACTTACCGCAACGGTTTTTAACAAAATTTTGCCATCGTGCCTTGCATTGGCTATTAAACAATAATGTAATGATGGCGGACGAAAATTGGGCCATGATCGCAGTAAAACCAAAAATTTTTGAAGATAAAGATGTTGCATGCGCGAACTTCAGTGGAAAGCAGCGGAGCTTCACAAAATTCTAGTAGGTCACTTCCACCACACCACAAATTTTAACACGATTTTTAACATATTTTAAGCACACAAAATACACCGATTGTAGCTTTGGAGTTTAAAAATGTGAATTCTGAACACATTAGCTGAATAAAAAGTGTACAAATAATTGTTAAATAATAAATACAGACAGTGGTAGTTTAATAAATTCTGCTGTGGTAAGTGGTGAATGTGACCTACTAAAAGTTTTGTGAAGCTTGCTTCACACTATTATTCGTCCCTGCAATGTCTCTATGTTAATATTGTCTCTGGTAAAACAGACACATTGGCATCACTGTTGCTGAGCGAACGATAATAGGCGCCTTCAGCGAGCACAATTTTTATGGTGACGTTGTAAACATGTTTCCGCCAGTTTCAATCATAGAAATTTTGTTTACGAACTGCGAGTTGAGCCAACCATCAAACTAAATAGTTGTTTATAAATTTGAAGGAAAAGGTTTTTTAAAACTATTTATTTATGAGGAAAAATTGTATTCATAACCAATACTTTAAATAGTCAAAGAACTGCCAGACAGTCGAATAAGCACGTATGTGGCGAAAAAATGTGTGCTCAGTAATTTGACGTAAAACTCCAACCGTTGAGTGGCAAAAAAATGTGGAGTGCGCGTTCAGAAAGTGATCACTCAACGACTGATCAATAGTTGTGTTTGCTGAAAGCACCTGAAGGTGGGTGTGACAGACGAAGGGAAAAAGTAGTCGAATTGTTCACCCAATCAAACCATTCCATACAAAGTATGATCATTGTTGGCCCTCTTGATTATGATTTACATGATTGATTGATTGATATTATTTCGCTTCTGAAGAGTTTTGTTCTTATGTTAAGAGTTGTCTACAAACTCAAAAGATCTCTCGGGTTCCCCCTGAAAACAAGTTCTCTTAAAAAGGTTGGCCAACAGTTCTTTCAGACTTACCAATTTTATAATGCTTAGGTGTTCCAATGCTTTATAAACAAATATATTATTTTTTAGTATATAGTTTATTTGTAATTTATTTGATTAAAATATTTTTTACATTTGTTTTATTTACTTAATTTTTTAGTTTTTTTTTTATCTTTATTTAATTATTTATTCTAAATTAAATTGAAAATTACTATTATTGTTTTTTGTTTTTCTAATTTACATATTATTCTTTTTTAATTCGGAAGATGTTTCTTAATTTAATTTAACTTTATCTTCTTCAATCTTACACACAGCATCACATATATTGTATAAGGTTGTGTAAACATATTTTTGGCTTTCTCCATTTCTGTTCAATAATAAATAATCTTAAACTGCTTTCTATATCTAATTATAATTTTTTATGCATTTCCTATCGCTAACACAATTGCTACTAACTTTACTTACTTTCGTACATATTTGCTTAATTATAAATGTTATCTTAAATTTTTAACACAATTAAATATTATTTGCTTCATTTGTTATTACCTCCGACCTCAGTTTCAACATTTCACTTACTTGTATTATCAGTAAACAACAGTAAGCAACTTACAATTGTCAGTTTAAAACTATCAACTATCAGTTTACATCTATAGCTGGTGTCAATTCTAAGACTATAACTGTCAGCTGTCAGTTTACAACTACCAACTGTCAGTTTACCCCTGTCAACTGTCTGTTTACAACTGTCACACCTGTCAACTGTCAGTTTACAATTGTCAACTGTCAGTTTACAATTGTCAACTGTCAGTTTACAATTGTCAACTGTCAGTTTACAATTGTCAACTGTCAGTTTTCAAGCCGCCAATGCCTTTTGTTTTTCAACTAATAGCTTACATTTATCATCTATATTCTGTAAACTATAAACAGCCAAATGTCAACGACCAAAGTTAAACTGCCTTAAGGTTAATTGTCAGCTGTCATAAAAATTTTTACACAATTTGTTTAAGCCCTCAACACCAATATTGCTGTACATCTTTTATCTTTCTCATATGCAGTTTGGCCTTTATGTGAATGGCGCATATTGTCGCTGAAACATCGATTGTCACCAAAGATCAAATTTACGCGCCGATGATGACGATGCCGACGTAAGCGCTCTACCGCCTGCACCCTTTTTGCACTTGCGCCCAGCACTTAGCAGGGCACTACTACCTTTGTTATCGCGCGGCTTAATATTTCGTTCACTGCACGCACTTGCCTCATTACCACCCAATCTAATACTCCCCGTCTCTTTTACTGTAACTGCAGATGCGTCTTCTTCCAAGTTTCGGTTGCTCGCTGACGCCACCGCCAATAACTCCATTGGCAGCATATCACTATGAATCATATCACTTGCCACACCACCACACTCACTTACCATTTCCACATAGAAGGCGCTATCATCAGCATCCATTATACCTGCAGTCGATGAGGAGCGTGTGCTGCTTAAACTACTGCTGCTATTGCATGAGCTGCAATCAACACCGGCGCTACCATTACTTGTTGTGCTGCTGTTGTGGTGCACTTTCGCGGCCGTTGAATTCTTTGCGTACGCGCCTATATCAAAGTTGCTTCGCGTCACGCGCTTTGTTGCTTGCAGCTCCACCGCTGAAGTCTTTTGCAATTCACGCACATGCAAATTGTGTAGTGGTGAACTATATGGTGCACGCTCACGGGTTCCATGATGCCAACGCGGTGGTGGTTGTTGTAGCCACTGCTGCTGCTGCTGGCGCGCTTCAATTTGTTGTCCACCGCCATTGTTGTGATAATGTAAAAAGCTATGTGCATCATCGTCGCCCGCACCTACATTAAATTGTAGCTGATGATGCGGTCGACGTTGTTGCGGACGCCGCCATGGTAATATATCACAACGATACACATGCATCAAACCAATCAGTAGCACAAAAAATAATGAACAAGATATAAGTATTACTAAGCCAGGATGTGCGGCGCTTGTGCCCATCTTGCGTACATCTAACAATTTTTGCGTTTGTAAATGTGTAGCTGCAGCGCCTTGCTGCGCGTGTGGCTCGCGCTCTTGTGCATGCACGCTCGCGCGTTGCTGATTACTAACCGAACTGAATGAGTGGTGCGCATTGCGCTCTTGTCCCACAACTGTGCGTTCCTCCTCCGCATCATCTAAGCGCGCATTGTGTATTGTTGCTAACAAGCGCTCATGACTGCGTCTTATAATTGGTGTATTCACAGTGCTGTGTTTGTGGTGTGGTGTTGCGCGTGGCGCTTCCTCAGCATGTTCAGACATGTCCGCTTCCTCTGTTTCCCATTCGTGCGCAATGTTGTTTTCGTTCATTGCATGCTTTCCAGCTAGGAACGCATCAGCTTGCATAAACGAAGCGCGTTCATGCAACACCGCTTCATTTTCGCGTGGTGTATTGAGTGTGTAGTGCGTTGTTATCGGCTGCTGCGGCTCATGTGTGGCATGTTTTGTTTGTATAGTCATTTTTCTCATAATCAACGTGGATTTACTTCTGCCATTTCCGATACCTGCGATTTCATCGTGTTTCTTTGTGTGCGCTCTACGAATTGAGGCGTTTAATGTACTCACTGCATCAGTTCTTTTTGTTGCTTTATGTTCTTCACTATTTATGCTGTCCATTGTGGTTTTAGCAGTCATATTTTCTATTTTTGTTGCTGTTGTCGCTCGTGTAACAAAAATGCCTGCCAAAATTTGCTTATCTGCCTCGTCACTGCCAATTCTTTTCTGCATTGGCGTCACATTTGTCTCAACGTTTATAGCTTCCGCTTCAGAGTGCTTTGTGTTAGGCGAGTTAATGTTGTTGCTCTTTCCGTTACTATTTATTGTATTGTCTGTCTGTGTATTCATTGCACTCATTTGCTCTCCCTCGCCTTTTGGTTGAGGATTTGCTTCTGTCGCTTGGCTTGTGGCCAACGCTTTATCGCTCATTGCACTCTTGTCTACAGCGTCTTTTGTTGTTGCTCTCATGGGTCGTTCTGTTGTTGTTGCTGTGTTCACAACACTCTGTGTGTTTTTTGTTGTTTTTGCTGCTGTTGCTTGCTTAAGTAATTCCGTCGCCGCCTCCACTAGCATATTCTCGCCCCGATGTTGCAACAATGGTGTACCAATTAAATGCCGATCTCGTACGTACAATTGTAACGGTTCATGCTTGTGTGGTGGTGGCAGATGTGTTGATGTTGTTGTTTTTGTCATTATTAATTTTGTTACATTCTCAATTTCTAGCTCATCTTTGCTTTTCTCCCACCTGCCACTCCCCTCACTGAGCTGCCGTTGGCCGGAAATATCGTCGTTTGGATAAGGATTTGCTCGTTTAAAATTATGTTGCTGCCAAAATTGTGTTATTCTTGTTGGTTTTGTTGTCAAATTTTGTTGCACTTTATAGCGGTCATAGTCGTTTTCGCTGTCATTACGAGTTAAATTCATAACTTGGCTCGGTATTTTGGCGGTCAGCGATAGCGATGGAATTGTTGTATGCAGCAGCTGGCGCGTTGTAAGTATATTTGTTATTGTTGTCGTTTGTGCATTAGATGTTGCTGTTGTTGTTGGCACATCATTATTTGTTGCAGGTATTTGCATATCAGTTTTTGCAGTTGGTATCGCATTTGTTCTTTCAAAGCCATCTGCTCCTCTTGCTATTATTTGAGCTCTACTCATTTGCAGGAAATTTGCTGGTACGGCCAAAGTTTTCAGGTTTGAAATAACTGTTGTGTTGCTACTTCTATCCATTTCCAATGATTTTACAAAACCATCGCGCGTTGTTGCGATTGTTCTGGTTGTAATACCTTCGTCTAATGCGTATTTTGTTGATCCATTTGGCTCTCGTTGCTGATTTGCGTAAATTTCTTTGGGTTGATTTAGTGGTGATGTTGCTACTGGATTAGTATTTAACATTGTTGTTTTTGTTGTGTTTTGTTTCAAGTACTGTTTTTGTTCAATTTGTTGTTGCGGTTGTTTCAGCTGCAAACTGTCATTCGCTGCTATACTTTTAGACGCATCTATTTGCTGCAAATCTGCGGTCCTTTCTGCTTTTCTATCAAAATCGTGTTTTTCTTCATATTCCTCTACTTTCTTCACATCTTGCGACGTTCGTCCCCTCATACTTGTCATTGCATTAACATTTTTTACTTTTTGTCGCATACTTTTAGGCGCATCAACATTTGTTGATATTTTTTCTGTTGTTTTTGTGATAAAGTCATATTTTGTACGATTGTTTTCTTCTTCCAACTGCTTTCCTCGCATTTGTTGCAAATGCCGCATCTTCATACTGTTCTCATCGTTAGCGCTTACACTTTTTACTTGCATACTTTTCGGCGCGTCTGTTTGTATGTTATCCGCTACAGTTATTTTTGTAGCTTTTGTTGTTTCAAAGACATACTCTTGTTGCATCTGCGTCTTTCGCTCGTTTGCGTCACTCATATTTTGAGTTTTCACTTCTTTTGCAAGCATACTTTCAGGCGCATCAACATTTTGTGTTATCTTTGTTCCCATTCGTGCTTCAAAATCGTATTTTCGTTCAAATTCTTGGTTTTTTTGTTTCACCCCTCCATTAATTTTCTTCGCTTCTACACCTTCTACATTACTTTTAGGCGCATCTGCTTGCATTGCATCCGATTCTGTTGCTAGTTTTTTTGTTGTTCGCATATTTGCTACTTCCTCATCGTTTACGTTTTGGCTGTATCGATTTATCATTGCCTCCGTTGTTATTGCTGTTTTCGCTATAATATCTTGCCCCAATAAATTGACTTTGGTTGACTGCCCAGTTCCTGTTTCTGCAACAGTTGCCGCAACTTGCAACGAACTTTTCGCCACTACCGTTGGCAAGTTGGTGGCCGTAGTACGTGGCGTTGCTGTCGATTTATTTGTTATTTGACTCTTTGTTGTTTGATAAGTTTGCGCTTCTTGCTGTATTGCTTTTTCTGTTTCTGCTGCCTTCTCTATGATTGCCGTTGTTGCTTGCGCCTTGCTGGCATTTGCTCTGTAATCAGATGCTGCTTCCGTGCGATAGTTTTCGAAGTTTATTGCTGCAGTTTTTGCTGCTTCGGTTTTTGCATTTGTTGCTACTTTCTCTTTTGTCTTTGTTGTTGCTTTCTGTGCAAGTTTTGTAATTGCTCCCCATTTAGCTCCTGCTGTAGTTTCAGCTATTTCATGCGTAAAATTCTTTTGATTAAACTTCAGAAATTTTGCCTCAGCAACTATCATATCCCTCATTTCCTTCTTCTCTCTTACCTCCACCACTACATTATCTTCGCTCTTCGTCTCGCTGCTGTTTATATCTCCAGCATTGATAATATATTGTTGCATACTTACAGGCGGTGCCTTTGTTGTTTTGCTATTTGATTTTTCACTTTGCTTTCGCATATCATCCTTTGGCAAATGTGAAGTTGCCTCCTCGCTTGTCTTGTGGTCCATTTTGCTACTTTCGAGCTCTATGGCACAAGCTGGTGGCGTTAGCGTGGGTGCAGCCTCTGCTAGTCGCTTATCGGTCATTTGTTTTCTAGCGCCACAATTACTTTTGAACTTTTCGAAAAAATTGTGCATCCTCACAAACTTTTTCTTCAATTCGTTGTTTGCTGCTGCTGCCTCTGTGCCAAATGTTAACTGTTCTGCAGACGCATCCTCCTTCACTACTGACACCCCCTCATCATCTGCCGATTGCAATTGTGCGTGCTGTTGACCTAGTTTATCTGATAACGCTCCACTCATGGCAATTATTTGCTCGATTCCTTTCTTACCAAAGCCAATGCGATTACTTCTGCTTTGTTGCTGCTCCTTCTGCTTGTGTTCTGCTTGCTCTTCCTCTACTCCCAAATCGCCCATAATACTGTTGCCCTCAATATTTAAGCTCTCTACTTCAGTGGTGCTTTTGTTGCTATTACTACTGATGCTACTAGCACGCTGCTCCACAATTCTACAAGGACTTGCCCACTCGGCAATACTCAGCAAATCACTGCACTTAATTGGATTCTCATCGAGTAGCAGGTCACGCAAACGTGGCAGCGTATGTACCATTGCTTGGCTAACGCCTCGTAATCCGGCAGCGCGTAAATTGAGTGTCAGCAATTTGGGCAATGGCAATGCTGGCAAATATAATAGTTTATTGCCTGAAAGATCGAGCGTTTGTAGATTGTTAAGTCCTTGAAAGGATTGTTCGTGTATATCCATAATTTCATTTTTTTGCAAGAAGAGATGCTGCAGTGAGGTGGGTAAGCTGAGTGGCACCTTATGCAGTTGATTGTGGTCGAGAAAAAGGGTTTCTAGTATTTCCAAACGTCCAAGTGCATCGTCTTCAATATCTTCGATGCGGCTATGTGAAAGGTCAAGATATTGGAGGAGAGGATAACTATCCAAATCACCGCAATTGATAATCTGCAAAGAGAAGAGGAAGAATGGTAAATGTATAAAAGGAATCAGTAATTAATAGAAGATTAGTTTGAATTGGTGAGAAAGAAGTTAACTGAATTTCTTAATATATTTGGCGAACTAAAGCAATTAGCAAAAGTGCTTACAACGAGTTTTATTTCTCTGAAAGATTACGCGGACATCTGCAAAATTCCGAAGATAATTTTTAAATTAACTTATTGGTGAGTAAATGGTTTTAAGGATAAAAGAAGTTAGAAGGGATGGAAGATGTAGAGTGATAGAGAGGAACCAAAATATGACAGCAATGACTGCCGCGTCTGCTAGTACGTCACCATTTTTACGTAGGAGCTGAGCGGTACAAAGCGCTGGAGTACGAATTTTAAACGCTATTCCTACTCCTACGTCTACCTCTACATCCCTTGAGGTAGGTTAGGTTCCCAAATACTCACTCGGATACATTTCTGTACCACTATATAGGATACATTTTGATAAGGCTATAAGTTTCGCCTCTGCAATAATGTTGCGCTAAGTTGTCTTTAGCTGCAATTTTGAAATTTTCACTTCGCACAAAATTGTGGTATTGTAATCGCCTTCTGTCCCCCATCTAGATTAAAAAAGGCTAGAGTGAGTGATAGCTACCTCGGTAGGCGACACTTGGATACCAAGAAGCTCTGTCTACACCACATAAAAAAACGGTGACAAAGCTGTAGCTACTTCGAAAATCGTTGCAAATAACACTGATTTCTACCCTGGACAAATCCTTCAATGGGCCGTTACCGAAAACCGTTCACTTAGTTCTTGCAAATGTGGATAGCCAAGACTAAATTGATTCGATGACTGCACCTCATCTTCCTCCATGCTGGATAAGTTGCATATTAAATGGCACCGCATGGACAGTGGACAGTACTGCAAACACCATTGATACATGAGCCTCTTTGTGTACCCAATAAACTCAACAGGCCGCCTAACATCCAGTTCCGGCCCGAGGTATATCGCCACCCTGCAAAAGTTAGTATGCACACGGGCCTTGCCTAATTGTCTCGATATTCGCATGAACAGCGGCAGACCACATTTGGTCAATGGAACTTCGAAATCCTACTCCGAGGGTGCGCATTATTCGATGTTCGCAGCAGCAGAATGTAGTGAGTTCAATTGTTGTTTCCACAAGACCAACAATCTTGTCCACCTTGGGGTTAAAGTCGAAAGACTTATTGTGATTTTAGGGCGGGGCAGTGATAACATATCATACATGATATCCCTTAAAATTATTTCCATCTAACTAGCCGTAGTCTCAGGCGGCATGTACTAGGGGATAAACTTCATATCGTACGAACAAACCCAATGACACGACTTCGCGCTCCGCTTTGCTTTCCTCTACCTCTTCGGTAATACTTCCAGATAACTTTTGTACTCACGGCTTGCTTCGACCATTATTCAGGTGGACAGCGTCACCCTCAAGCCGTCGGAAAAGCCAGGTCCCGACCGGAGTATCGTACAAAATGTTTTTATTTGAAAATTTAAGTCTTCATACGATTTTCCGCTCACCTCTACTTTGGGCCAAAAATCCACCACCTCGAGTGTAACGTTAAGGCCGATATGTTGGCAAAGGAGGGTGCAACACTCGCTGAAACAACAATATACGTCCCAATCCGTTTGAGAGAAATTAAAAGGAGACAGAAATTGCATATGATCCATCAAGCAGGAAAGGCGTGGACAAAAGCGCGGGCTGCAAAATATCCAAGATCATGTGCAAAGCCTACAATGTTAGACTCACAAACTTGCTGATATCTCTGAAGAGAGAAGACTTAAGGCTCACGATGTGCATACTAACTGGACACTACCTTCTGGCTTCACAGGCTTATAAGTTAGTCCTCCTCAGTAACGACAGGCGAAGGAAGTGCTAGCTGCAGGAAAAAACGGTTGCGCACGTTCTGTGTGTGTGTCCTGCACTCGCCAAAAGGACGAAGTTATTCTATGACATAAGTCCTGGTACCTGATTGGGGCTCTTCCGTTTGGTCGTCAAACACTTTCTGGTAACACGATGGGCACATTCAGTCTATGTGAGGTCTTCATTTACCGGCCAGTTCAACCTAACCTTACATAAGGGTCCCACGCCTTGACTTTTTAATCATTTTGTTTTGCTGACATATATTAGATCTATTTGCCGTCATCCCTTCACAAATATGGTTTGCATACAAGCCGGTTTCGGCGTTGTGTCATCTTCAGTGCGATTATATTGTCTCGCTCAACAAGGAGTCAAGGAAAATCTTTGCAATAATATATCATATTTTAGCCGCCTTTGTGACTGACTCATCCTATAACGACTCGACGGATTGTGATGATATTGCATACACATAGCCAACAGACTGAATGATTTTACGACTATATATTTTTCAAAGGAACGGAGCTCCACTCCCCTCTTTGATTATGATTAATTTCCCCAAGAAATTCGCTTTGGGCTAAGAATACTGGACTTTTGTGCTGAGATAAAAGCTTTTGTGTGCTTAATTTTATATAGAATTTTAAGTGGTTAATGAAAGTGTGGCAAAAAAGTCACTGCAAAGTCTACAAATATCTCAATTCATAGACAAATAATACACAAAAAGAGTTGAAGCGGAAACAAAGCCAACGGCAATTTGCCCTGCTCAAACTGCTTGTAATCATGGGTCGTCTAGCCACCTCGCAAGCTCTCTAAGAGTCAATTTACACAGAATTCTTTTGCTCAGACTTTAAGTATACCTAAACTTTTATCTTCGCTTTACACTCAACAAGCTTTGTGTAGCAAGACCGCACCTAAACCATGCATTGAACTCTTCCGAAAGCTAAGTAGAAGGATTCTTGGTATATCCGTTTATACATGATTTTGTTTGCTTTTACATTAAGACACAGATACCATGTAGTACTCATCCTAAAAATTGCACAATGTTTTCATGTCACAATAACAGACTCTTTATTGTCGCCTCTGCCTTTGAAACCGACGTCGCCGCCACCACCATTTCATTGTTATTATTGTTAGAGTTTTGACGATTATCCCTGTGATGGCTTTGTTTTTGTTTTCTCTACGATGTTTTCTATTTGCGTTACTCTTTGAATCGGCTTTATGAATACACATGAACATACAGTGGAGAACACGAAAATAGCAGTGACAATTTTTATTAAATTTCGTCAATTAAATTCTTATTTTGTTCTTGAATTTTGTAACTGAAAAAATGTCAACAAATTCAGGACCGTAAACTAGGCAAACGAATCTCAAAAACGTTTTCGAAAGAATTCGAGAAAATGTTGCGAAAATTTTGAACTTTCTATTTATAGTTTTTTTTTACCTTATTGTGTATGCAGTTGTATTTTCTATAATATAAGAAATGAACGTCAACGAATTTTGTTATGCAAACTATAAAAACTATGCAAACAAATTTCAAATAAAATTTTGAAAACTCAAAATTCTAAAAAATTCTGCGAATTGTTTTTTTTGAATTTTTTCGAGTGTGCAGGTTTATTTTCGATAATTTAAGAAAGATACTTCCCTGAATTAAGCTATGAAAGTATCGTAAACAAGTTTTCGAAAAATTTCAAAAATTCAAGACAACTTTACGAAAACTTCGAACATTTTATTTGGATTTCGATTTTTTTGAGATCATGCAAACCACTCTCAAAAAAGTTTTCGAATTTGGCAGCTGAAACTATGAAACTATCTCGAACAAGTCTTCGAAATATTTCGAAAATTCGAGAAAACTTTACGAATATTTCCAACATTTTATTTGGTTTAAAATTTTTTTTTAAATCCTGCAAACCAATCTCAAAAACATTTTCGAAGAAGTTCGAAATTTTCGAACTCTTTATGTAAGTTTTCTTCTGGTTTTATTTTCGATAGTTTAAGAAAAAACTTTTTGAAATTTTTTAACTGAAACTTTACAAACCAATCGCAAAAATAATAGCGGATTAATTCCAAAATTCGAGAAAACTGCGAAAATTTCGAAATTTTATGTACAGTTTTTGCATTTTATTTGAACGTAGAGTTTTATTTTCGATATTTTAAAAAACTTCTATAAATTTTGCAAATGAAACTATGTAAACCGATTTCAGACAAGATTCAAAAAATTAAAAAACTCCAGGTAAACCTACGAAAATTTCGAACTTTTTATTTAGGGGTTTTTTGTAGTTTTTTTTTTGGGCATACATTTTTATTTTCGAAAGTTTGAAAGAACGTCTATGAATTTTGTAACTGAAGCTATACAAACCCATCTCCAAAACGATTTCGAAAAAATTTAAAAATTCAAGAAAATTTAAAATTAAAAATCAACTTTATTTTAGATTTTTTTTTTGGAAATTTTTTGTGCGTTCAGTTTTATTTTCGATAATTTAAGAAACCTCTATGAATTTGGTTAATAAAACTATACAAATCAATCTCAAACACGGTTTAAAAAATATTCTACGAAAAACTTCTTATTTCAAATTTTCTGAATATGCACTTTTAAAGCCCAATATATTTAATTCAAGCAAAGAATAAGTTAAGGGTCTCTTAAAATTAGCATTGATTTTTGACAATTTTTTTCACAAGGATGTTTCAGATTCTGTTCCGTATTAAAATCAAACTTTTGTATGAAAGAAAATATAAAACACCCTTCGAATTTGGAAAAAAACTTGTTTTAAATCAATGCGAATTTTGATTGACCTATTTAAGTACAAGTTATAAGTCAATGATTAAAGCCTATGCGGCTTCAAAACAGCAAACTGAAGAAAATGCAAATAACAAGTTTGAATTTTTTCGAAAACGTTTTTGAGGTTGGTATGCGTAGTATCAGTTACGAAATTCGTAGACATTGTCTCCTAAATTATAGAAAAAAATAAAAGAGATTGCTAGCAAAATTTTAAAAAATTGCCACTGCTATTTTCCTGTTCGGTGCTGTACATAGCGACTCTTATTTAAATACTAGCAGGCATTTTTGTATGTTTGTTTTTCGTTTGGCTGGTTTGTTTGCATACTTACTCTTCAGCTTCAGCTTCAGCGTTATCCTTATTATCCTTATTCCAATTATATGGAATTATAAATGCCTTTTGGCTATAGCCATACAGACGCCTATGCACTAGCAGCAGCACCCCCCTCTCCCATACATGTAATATTGTGCTGCTTGGTAGGCGTCAGGCAGTTAAGTGGCAACCAACGGGTGTAAAAATTTTCTCATGTACAGTGTCTTCCATTTAGCTTCAAGCTCTTCAAGCGTTGCTTGAACATATTTTTCCCCGATTAATTGTTGTTGCGCTTTCTTTAAGCTTTTATTGCTGTTGCTGATCTTATTATTTCAGGCTTGCGTTGAGATTTTTCGCTATTGTAGTAAGTTTGCACTTTGCGGCTTAGTAGCAGCTAAATTATTTGTTGTTGTTGTTTAAAATATTGTTGACTCCATGGTTAAGGTGCTATGCACATGTCAGAGCTGTTTATTCGTGGTTAAGATGATTATGCTGTGGTTTTAAATTTAAGTAGCTATTTTTTTCATGTTTTGCTTGAAGCAGATTGTGCAAAAATCAAATATTATATTGTTAGGATTAGCTGAGAGAGTTATAAAATGGTAGCCTTCATCTGCGTCTCCGACCGCACAAGGGCAATAAAAGTTAGAATTCCATTGTTCTATTTTAAATAAGTCTTATAACGGTTAACAGGGCTCAATCAATCTGTTTTGCAATGCTTTTCATCGAAACTACATTGGAGTGTACATATTCTAGGAACAGCCTCTCTCCTTTAGCCTTCTTCTTCTATCTTGGTTTGAGTAGAGTCGTTGCAGCCGTATTACTATGAAAAAGATTTATTTTTATGTCGTCGTCCACCCTTAGGTTTTCATTCGTTTTTATTTTCTCCCGCTTCCACTACGTAATTCTTTCTCACCCCTTTCCTCTCTCTCCTCCTAACACTGCCGTTCCCCCTTTTTTTACCTATTCACGTCCCTGTTGTTGTAGCGATAAAGATACTCGCCAAAGGTTTTAGAGAGTGCTATCTATGTTGATGACCCTTTGCTGGATACGTTCCGGTAAAAAGCATCTTTAAAGAACAAGCCCAACCATCTCGGGAAAGATTTAATATGGCCATATTGAACCTAGTAGGCCATCCCGCCCCCACACCCTATTTTCATAAGGAACTTGAGGTCGACTGCTAAAGAAACAGGATTCGCCACGTGTAGCTGAGGTTTTTAGTTTGGTTAGAAAAGGTATAAATTCCGCTGGCATCCCCTTGAATCATTTGGGTATTTAAGTCGTGCCTTGCGACATGCGTACCTGAGCGGTTATATTCTAAGTCCCTTAACCCGATGGGGGTACCGTTTTATTCTCCGCCATTTTGCCCTCTTTCTCTGTGCCCCAACTCTGTTACACTACTTCAATTTCTCACATTTCTTATACCTTTTCTTCTCTGTGTATTCGTAGAGAGGGTGCTCTCTTTTTCCTTCTCGATCTCGCTCCCAAACATAATAATTTTTAACAGCTCGATCAAAAAAGTTACAACAACCTTAGCAAAAGGATACTTAAGAACCCAAGTGCAGGCAAGCCACATAGCACATGATCGTTAAGGTCTGTACCTCGTAAACCCGGTTTGGTTGATACTTCTATGCTACCAACTAGTCCCTCCCTAGTCACTGTAACATAACAGTCGCAAACCCTAATTTTTTTCCTATGGTGGGAGCAGCTAAAATCTGAGATTGGGCAAAGCTAATTCAAGTTTTGCAAGCTAAGCATACACTGCAAAAAGTAAAAGCAAAACCCACCACTTGTTAAATACCGCTTTAATTGCCCAGGGGCAAAGTGAGTGAGTAGGAAAACTTGCTGATTTTTCAATTTCAAGTTTCTTGTATTCTAATTTCTTTCATTTACTTAATTTTTCCTTTCGCTTTCATCATTTGTTTTACATGTTTAATGAATTTTCTGTTGAGTGAAATCGTTTGGATTTGTTTTGTTTGTATATCGTATTGACTTTGAACAAATAGCTACTCTAGTCATAGAGGCGCCAAAGTTTATGTCTTAATATCTTACAAACCCTTCGTCTTTACTAGCCATGAAGCGTAAAAATAATGAGCAACATAATGTTTTGTTAAGATTTTAAGTCCTAAACGAAATATAAGCAATTATTTCGCATTTAACTCGATATTCATTAAATATTTAAATAAGGATTCTTGAAAGTATTTACTTTGTCTGTGGGTTTAGTGTGCATTCGGTCGAAAAAAAGGGAGGCCATTTTTGAATAATTTAAGCGCTATAATTTGAGCAAGTTATAAAAAATAGCAGAAAATATAAAGGTCATGCGGGAGGAGCGAATACCGACAGTAAAATTTAATATAGAAAATTTATAAAATTTTAAATGTTTCACATTGTCGGTAGGCTAATTTGGCATCAGCTTAAATCCCAAAAAAAAAACTGCGCAATATTGTATAAAAAAATGTAATTCTAAGCGAATATTTCGTGATTTTTCTGTGCCTTTTGTTACCATTCGAACTACTGAGCTTTCTAACAAATAAACGCAAATGTTCTGTATATAAAATGTTTTTGTTTACAGCACTACTATGGTAGTATATCTTCGCAATGCAATGTATTCGCATTATTCACTTTCATACTCTCAGTTGCCTCGTTCGGCCATTTTTCTCAGGGTGCGAACTTATCGCGAACACCCTTCTCTCGATTAGTTGTTTATTTACTTCTTTCATTCGTTTTTTGTCATATTCGCGTTCTTTTATGTGTGGCTAATGTCATCTGCGCTCTTTGTTGCTGTGTAACTGTGTGTGTAATAAAGTCCAAGTCAAGTTGTCTCATATGCAATTGCTGTTGTGCTTGTGCACCATTTATTTACTAGCAGCATAGTGAGGTGTCGATATTGCCAATATTCGCCATTGCGAATAAAACAAAAGTTTCATTTTATTTAAAAAAAGTTTCTTTCGATATGAAAAAGCTTCATTTGTTAAAAAAAAAAAAGTTTCTTTTGACTTGAAAAAAGTTACATGTGAAATGAAAAAAACTAAATTTTACTTAAAACAAGTTTCATTTGATTTGAAGAAAGTTTCATTCGATTAAAAAAGTTTAATTTGACTTAAAAAGGCTTCTTTTGATGTGGAAAGAGTTTCATTAGACTTGAAAAAAGTTGTATTTGACCGGAAATGCTACCATAAACAGTCAGCGAACTCTAGATATAGCGCTGTACTAACAAAAACTGGCTTATATCGTACCAGAATTTCATCTCCGATCACAGATATATAAATTTCTGTTTCTTATGAAATTTCGTACTCCTGCAGTTTACATAAATAGGAGACGAAAATATTAATTCAAAATCTAACAAATTAGCTTCTCACTGCCCGCTTAGAGCCACCATATCAAGGCTTGGTTACCCCGCATTCCTTGCCACGAATTCAGTGGCATTATTTTAGGACCTAACTTTGAAGACCTTACGTTTCTTCAAAAGTAAGCTGATTGTCAAGTCATTACCTTAGCAGATTGCATAGCTCTCACCGCAACCGGAAAACATATTAAGACTCGTAGACTAGGTGGAACAGACAGCATTAATCATCGTAAAAGAAAGTGAAATCAAAGTTAAACCTACGGGGACTTTTAAACCACAGAAAATTGAAAATTCACCATTGAATTGCAACAGACAAGTCGAGCAGGGTTCTTGAAAGTCCATAACTGCCCTTCACGACCCTAAGGTACTCATAATTAACTGATTGTACATCGATGCATTCGGTTTGGTGTCCAAAACTCGGTAGAGACAGCATAGCCAGCAGGATAATCCGAGTACAGTGGTCGGTCGAAAAATATATACTCTAAGGGCACTCCGCTCGACACTCACAAAAGCTAATGGGGTTTCTCGACCCCGGGCGAGTTGTAGTGCAGGTAAACTGAATGCCATCCGAACTGGAGTGCCATCAAATGGCCATACCAGTATTCTGAGCGGGATAGAAATTGTTTACTTGAACCAGATTGTACAACTGTGAACCACTCCATAGCCAAGATCACGTCACGAACTGGACAATATTTGTATTCTATACCTAGAATAAATGGTTATTTAACTTGATGGCAATGCGAGCAATGGTATCTACTCTAAGGCTCATATGTTCTCTTTAAGTATATAGCTACCAGGATGCAAAGTCATTCATTTAGCACTAACAACAGCTAGGAAGTTCATTTGATCAAAGAATCCCACGTTCGTAGGTATTGACTTTGACAGGAAGGCGGCAAACAAGGCGCTTCAGGGCAGGATCAAGCCAGATAGACACTGGATAAGCAAGAGCAAATAGTTCTTAAATTTTTTTCCACTTTTGCGTGGGTCGTATCTGTACAAATTTTCAGTGAAAGCAATCGTCCATAATATTTACACAAATTTTTTTAAGTATTCTATAAATGAGTTACGCTCTATTAATCAGCTAAGCATATTGATGTATGTACACTACTGCTCATATTTATAGGTACAACAACGAACAAGATTTTATCCTTTTCCCTTAAGGGTTAAAGCGTAAATTAAAATGTGAAGCTGGGACAGTGCTAAAAAACTTCTGCAACAAAAAAACTCAACAAACTCATGAAAAGTTTTGAATAACATTAAATTTGGGCATTATATTTTATTGATTGCGATACAGAATTGCATCCACCGAAATTTTGCTAAATTCATAAAACTGTAGTTTGTGTAAGTTTGCCTTTTTTAACACGCTTAAATTAATTTTACTTCTATGTATGTAACTCTGCTTTTTTATATTGAATAATAAAGAAAACATGATACATATGCGTACCGGTACCCGTCTTCCCAGATGGTACAGATATGTTTGCGTGTAATCGGTTGGTTTTTGAAAAAGCAACCTGCGTTATTTTATTTTTTAGGTAAGACTGCTTTCAGCTAAACTTTTCAAAAGGCCACAAATAAAAAAGTTTCAAGTAATTCCAGGGAACAATTTTAAATCTTGTTCCTTATAATGTGAACAGTAGTGTATTGACATAAATCGTTATACTTCTGAAATGTGCGTGTGTGAACTCATGCGTGCAACATCGATATTTGCTCCATAACCAATATTGTGGCCTTCAATTGCCCCAATTTTATAAGTTCGATTTTATATGCACATTCGCCGCTATGTACTATTTTCCATTGTTGTTTCACAGTATATTTTGAAATTTCTATTTTTAAAGCTCACTTGTGCTTGTGCTCCCATTTTATGTTTTAAATGCTGTAAAAGCTTAAAACATGTGCGCTTCCTTGGTTGCGCCCACTCAATATAGAGCTTTTCACATACAGCTGCGAACACGAAAATAGCAGTGGTAATTTTTATAAAGCTTCGTAGTAATTGAATCCTTCTTTATTTTCGATAATTTAGGAATTTTTTTTATGAATTTGGTAACTACATCTATGCAAGCAATCCCAAAAAAATATTCAAAAATTTTCGAATAATCGATAAAGTTTTCTTGACAGAATTTGAAATTTTTTATTAACAATTTTCTCAATTTTTTTGAGTATGTAGTTTTGTAACCCAATCAATTTTATCCTAAGAAAGTACAGGTTATAGGTTTCTCAACCTATTGATTTTTGACAAACTTGTTTTCAAGGTTCGAAACGAGCTCAAGGCCAGAACAATAATTTTGTAATGATTATTGGTTTTTTAATTTTTCTATAATTGAAAAATTGTATTTTGTTTTTGGAATAGTAGGTAGAAAATTTTTCAGACAACCTGTCATAGCTGCGCAGATAGATCCATTTCGAAGGGTGCTAAGCCTTCATCGCCAGTACGCTTTAGGCACGCTGCGCTAACCATTTAGCTATTCAGCGGTGTTTGGTTTGACTGATAAATTACAAACTTTTTTTTCGAAAATTATTTCGGATTTTCTTCCCTATAAAAAATAATGCTATGCGTCGTATGGATGAAAATCTGATAAGTCCTAAGAGAAAATTTAAAAAAATCAATGCGAATTGGAGTAAAATTGATTGGGACAAAAAGCTGAATACATAATCAAAAAATTCAGAAAACTCGAAATGAAAAGTTTGAAATTTTCTCTAATTTTTAAATTTTTTCGAAAAGGTTTTTGAGACTGCTTTGCAAAGCTTCAGCAAGCAAAGTTGTCAAGGTTTTTTCTTAAAATGTGGAAAATAAAAGAAGGATATTGATTTTAGGCAATTTGATTAAGATCTAAACCTTTTTTCTTTCCGGCTGTTGTGCCGCGAGCACTGTAGGATTATTTCGTACAACTTTCGGGTAGTTTCAAAACCATTTGGCATTGTTTTAAGGATTATTTCCAGACTATTTTGGGGATCGTTCTAGGACTATTTTTTGATGAGTTCAAGATCATTTTGGGATTATCTCCAGACTATTTTGAGTTTATTTTAGAGATCATTTTGGAACAGATAATTTTTGGTTTCTTTATGATTTCACGATTGTTTTCATAAATATAACGGGACTAATTCAACATTGTGTTCGATACCATTTCGAAACTACCACCGGATTACTTCGGTATTCTTTGGGGACTATTTTACGGATTGTTATAGGACTACTTTGGTATTTTCGAGACTTTTTCGGAATTGTTTGAGTATCATTTCGAAGCAATAGTTTTTTTAGCGTCTTTTAGTATTTTTTTGGTAACGTTTCGTAACTATTTCAGGATCATTTGAATACTATCATTTAATCAATATAGAATTAATCTGGATTTTTGTTTCAGTACCGTTTCGGGAAAAATTTGTTTTCGATATAGTTTCCGAGTGTTTTTGCATCATTTTAGAGTTGTTTTGGGATAATTTAAGTACTGTTCTTGGAACTGCCTCAGTATTATTTTGGAACTGTCTAACGATTATTTCGCTTCTACTTATTTTTGAATAGTTTCGTGTCTATTTGATGTTTATTTAAAGGATCATATCGGACACGCTTCTGCAATACTTTCTTTGTCAATTCGAAATTGTTTTCTGGATAATAACGGAAGTACATACTTGCAAATTACTTTCGCAATTACTTTACGTGTTATTTTAGGACTACTTCGGGCATATTCGGGATCACTTCTGAACTATTTCGGGGTAGTTTAAGAGGTCCTTTCAGAACTGCTTTATGACAATTTGAAAATAATTTTAAGATTGTTTTTGGTGCTACTTCTTAGGTCGTGTCGGTTTTATTTCGAGAGTGTGTTTGGATCAAACAGGGATTGGTTCTGAATCGAAAACACTCTTTCGGATAAATTTTGGATTATTTAAAAATCCCTTAAGAACTGCTTTGGGACAATTTCAGAATGATTTCCAAACTTTTTTCTTGTTTCTGGAATCGTGTCGAATTTATTTCAAGACATTGTATGGATCAAACTGGGATTGGTTCTGGATCATGTCTTAACTGTTTCCAAATTATTTCGAAAGGACTCTTTGTGGGGGTATTTCTTAGTTATTTCAGGTTTTTTTTTGGAGTTTCTTCGGAAGATTTAAGTTTTGTTTTCTGGACTATTTCAAAGCTATCTTTGGATAATTGCAGCATTATTTTCGAAATAGTCAGACGATAGTTTCGCGATGGTTTTCGCTGTAATCTGAGGGATATTCGAGCGCGTGGTAGTGAAATAAAGCCCAACGATTTCGTTTGTTACGTCCTGTTATGTAAATGAATAAAGACACAGGGGCGCCACAGGTATTCCAATCGACTACCGAGTTTAGCAGCAAATGAACGAACGGACTATACTGCATTCAACAGAACCGACTTAGAGTGACCCATACCTACTTCTTATTCTAGGTTTGAATCGCTTTGC